>NW_023270451.1:813979-1043905 GCF_011800145.1 Mirounga leonina | reverse complement strand
AGAAAGAAAGAAAGAAAGAAAGAAAGAAAGAAAGAAAGAAAGAAAGAGGACTACTTTCTTACACCATACACAAAAATAAATTCAAAATGGACTGAAGACCTAAATGTGAGACCTGAAAACATAAAAATCCTAGAGGAAAACACAGGCAGTAACTCCTTTGACTCACCGATGGGACTTTTTCCTAGATATGTCTCCCGAGGCAAGGGAAACAAAAGCAAAAATACACTATTGGGACTGCATCAAAATAAAAAGCTTCTTCTTCTTCTTCTTTTTTCTTTTCTTTTTTTTTTTAAAGATTTTTAAATTTTATTTATTTATTTGAGAGAGAGAGAATGAGAGACAGAGAGCACGAGAGGGAAGAGGGCAGAGGGAGAAGCAGACCCCCTGCCGAGCAGGGAGCCCGATGCAGGACTCGATCCTGGGACTCCAGGATCATGACCTGAGCCGAAGGCAGTCGCTTAACCAACTGAGCCACCCAGGTGCCCCTTTTTTTCTTTTTTTTGAGAGAGAGCCTGTGCGAGTGGAGGGGGAGGGGTAGAGTGAGAGGAAGAGAATCTTAAGCAGGCTCCATGGTCAGTGTGGAGCCTGATGAGGGGCTCAATCTCACAACCCTGAGATCATGACCTGAGCAGAAATCAAGAGTTGGATGCTTAACCTATTGAGCCATCCAGGTGCCGCCAAAATAAAAAGCTTCTGCACAGGGAAGGAAACAATCAACAAAACTAAAAAGCATCATACAGAATGGAAGAAGGTATTTGTAAATGACATATTTGATAAAGGGTTAGTACCCAAAATATATAAAGAACTTATATAACTCAACACCAAAAAACAAATAATCCAGTTAAAAAACGGACAGAAGGGGCACCTGGATGGCTCAGTCTGTTAAGTGTCTGAGTCTTGATTTTGGGCTCACATCATGATCTCAGGGTCATGAGATTGAGCCCAGCGTAGGGCTCCCCACTGGGTGTAGAGCTTGCTTAAGATTCTCTCTCTCCCTCTCCTTCTGTCCCTCTCCTGCTGACATGCACATGCACATTCTCTCTCTAAAAAAAAAAGAAAAGGAAGAAAAAAAAATGGGCAGAAGACATGGACAGACATTTCTCCAGAGAAGACATCCAGATGGCCAACAAACACGTGAAAAGATGTTCATCATCACTTACCATCAGGAAAATGCAAATGAGAACTACAATGAGATATCACCTCACACCTGTCAGATTGGCTAAAATCAACAACACAAGAAACAACAGGTGTTCTTTCCATAGTTCGGCTATTGTGGACATTGCTGTCCATCAACAGATGAATGGATAAAGAAGATGTGGTATATATATACAATGGAATATTATGCAGCCATCAAAAGGAATGAAATCTTGCCATTTGCAATGATGTGAATGGAACTGGAGGGTATTATATGCTGAGCGAAATAAGTCAATCAGAGAAAGATATGTATCACATGATCTCACTGATATGAGGGATTCTTAATCTCAGGAAACAAACTGAGACTTGCTGGAGCGGTGGAGGGTGGGAGGGATGGGGTGGCTGGGTGATAGACATTGGGGAGGGTATGTGCTATGGTGAGCGCTGTGAATTGTGTAAGACTGTTGAATCACAGACCTGTACTTCCGAAACAAATAATACATTATATGTTAAAAAAAAATAAAAGAAGAAGAAGATAGCAGGAAGGGAAAAATGAAGCGGGGGAATCGGAGTGGGAGATGAACCATGAGAGACTATGGACTCTGAGAATCAAACTGAGGGTTCTAGAGGGGAGGGGGGTGGGGGATGGGTTAGCCTGGTGATGGGTATTAAAGAGGGCATGTATTGAATGGAGCACTGGGTGTTATACGCAATGAATCATGGAACACCACATCTAAAACTAATGATGTAATGTATGGTGATTAACACAACATAATAAAATAAAAGAAATTTTAAAAAATTAAAAAAAAAGAAACAACAGGTGCTGGCAAGGATGTGGAGAAAGGGGAAACCTCATTCGTGCTCTGTTGGTGGGAATGCAAACTGGTGCAGCTACTGTGGAAAACAGTATGGATTTTCCTCAAGAAGTAAAAAATAGAACTACCCTACAATCCAGCAACTGTACTACCAGGTATTTATCCAAAGAATACAAAAACACTAAGTCAAAGGGATACCTGCACCCCTATATTTATAGAAACATTATGTATAATAGCCAAGATATGGAAGGAGTCCAGGTATCCATCAATTGATGAATGGATAAAGAAGAGGTGGTATATATATATACAATGGAATATTCTTTAGTCATTAAAAAGAATGAAATCTTGCCACTTGCAAGGACATGGATGGAGCTAGAGAGTATAATGGTAAGCGAAATCAGTCAGAGAAAGACAACTACCATATGATTTCACTTATATGTGGAATTTAAGAAACAAAACAAATGAGCAAAGGGAAAGAGAGAAAGACAAACGAAGAAACAGACTCTTAACTATAGAGAATAAACTGATGGTTACCAGAGGGGAGGGGGGAAATAGGAGATGGGGATTAAGGTGCGCACTTGTCATGATGAGCACCAGGTGATATACAGAATTGTCAAACCACTATATTGTACACCTGGAACTAACATAACTGTTAACTAACGGGAGTTAAAATTTTTTAAAAAAAGAAAAAATAATTGGAAAAAATAAAGAATATAAAGGAAAAAGAAAAAGAAAAACAACTTTATTCATATGTGTTACGATTCACCCATTTAACATGTACAACTCATAGTTTTAAAATATATCACAAGGTTGTACAAACATCACCACAATCTAATTTTAGAATAGTTTGTCCCCACCACAAAGGGTACTCTATACCCACTAGCCATCAGCCCCCATTGTTCCTCTAACCCTCCCCTCAACCCCAAGCAACCACTAATCTACTTTCTATCTCCATAAATTTGCCTATTCTGGACCTTGTATGATAAATGGACTTATACAATAAAAAAAAAGATATGAGGGAAGTGAACATTTCATAGCTCTAGAACTGGGTATTTCCTTGGAAGGCAACCTGGGAAGAAATTCCTTGGTGCAACCTTATCTCAACCAGGATTGCTCGATGAGCCTTGTGGGGTGGTGGCCCACCCAAACTGTGGGGCTGAGCACCTAGTCAGATTTGCCCTGACTCAAGATTTCACAAGGGCTCAGAAGTCTTCACTGGGCACAAGGAGGCCTGCACACCCTGACAGGATGTGGGGAGGATTATCAAATCTCAGGAGACGTCAGACAGCTGATCACCCTGTAATAAGATTCGGTGGATCTGAATGAAACTAAGACCACAATGCTTAATGGAACTGACACATGCTGCCAAAACTCCGAAAGGACAGATGGGTGTGGGCCTGCCTACAAAGTCCTCAGGCCGTGAGGAAACCGCAAAGCCCTCTCTGACAGGACTGATGTCAGCCACCCTGTGTTACCTCAGAGTGACCTCAGGCAGAGAGCCATGGGCACTTGGAGAGAAGATAGATTTACCCTTTGGTTTCTTTTATAACCAACTTTCCCCCCGGAGAAGATGAGAAGATCCTTAAGCCTGCAGGGGCCTGGGTCTGAGGTAATCCTGCTGACTCCCACCTCAGAATCTGCCCTGAAATTCTCCACTTACCAGACTGAGGTAGACGGAGCTCACAGGGCATTTGAGAGCGATTCATAGGACTCTAGTCCATTGAAGAGTTTTTATAATTCCTATCAGAATTTTAAAATGCATTCCCATACTTACAGGAAAATGTTGAAACATACCAAATTTTCATTTGTTGGTCATCTGTGTAAAAGCTGTGTCGTGGGCACCTGGGTGGCTCAGTTGGTTAAGCGACTGCCTTCGGCTCAGGTCATGATCCTGGAGTCCCGGGATCGAGTCCCGCATCGGGCTCCCTGCTCGGCGGGGAGTCTGCTTCTCCCTCTGCCCTCTTCCCTCTTGTGCTCTCCGTCTCTCATTCTCTCTCTCTGAAATAAATAAATAAAATCTTTAAAAAACAAAAAAAACAATATGGTATTGTTTTCTGTTATGCAAGTATATGATCATTACTTGACTGAATATTACTTCATAAAGCCAGTTATAAAAAGTTTCACAAGTGAAAACCAATTGTTTCCTTAATTCAAGATATTAATTTCTCATAAATATTATGAAAAAATAATTTTGGGGCGCCTGGGTGGCTCAGTTGGTTAAGCAACTGCCTTCGGCTCAGGTCATGATTCCAGGGTCCTGGGATCAAGCCCTGCATCGGGCTCCCTGCTCTGCGGGAAGCCTTCTTCTCCCTCCCCCACTCCCCCTGCTTGTGTTCCCACTCTCGCTGTGTCTTTCTCTGTCAAATAAATAAATAAAATCTTAAAAAAAAAAAAAAAAGCTGTGTCGTTTCTATACAAAAGTTGTTAACACAGAGTCGTGGATAATTTTAGTTCTAACTCTTAGCCCTCCAAAATAAGGCATCTAAAACTAGAGAGTTAAATGACTCGGCCAATACCACACCCTGGTCCACAGCCCTCCTCCATTTTTCCCGCCCTAGCACTCATGGTGGACAGCCATGTTTCTTTTATTTCGTCCTTCGGGGCGGGGGTTTTGCGGCACAATGTCATGCTCGCATACTTTAAGTTTTCAGTGAGTCCACAGAAATGGGAGTGTTTTGTAGGAGGACAGGAATACTGAATCATTTAATTTCTGCCACAACCCTGTGAGTATTATTCTCATTTTGCAGATGGGGAAGCTGAGGCACAAAGAGGTAACTTGCCAGCATTGCCTTTCATTCGTTTGAAATGAACTGCTACAACAAGGAAGCAAGAGGAAGTAGAAGTAATGAGGGCCAGGTTGTTGAGGCCTATCATGGGTAAATATCCTGACTATCCTGTGCCTTAAGCCTGAATGTCAAAGGCCAAAATGTTCTAAATTAAAGTCAGCCAGCTGTGGAACATTCTGGACCAAAAAAAAAAAGAACCAATCGTCCCAGAGCACTTCCCTCCAATCACACTGCACTGTGCCAAGAAAAATTGTGAAATGAGGAGAAAGATTCCTATTGTCCCCAGTAGTACATCCTTTGTCTTTGAGCTAGTTTACAACTGAATAGTGAGGGTAATGCAAATGACTTTTTGCCCATAGATAGGCAAACTGTGTCCTTATTGCTTATAGATATTGACCAATTGATTTCGTCACTTTTTCTTAAGATTTATTTATTTTAGAGAGAGAGAGTGAGCACATGTGAGTTGGGGGAGGGGCAGAGGGAGAGAATCTTCTAGCAGACTCCCCTTTGAGCGCAGAGCCCAAAGACCTGGACCCCGGGATCACAACCTGAGCTGAAGGCGGATGCTTAACCCACTGAGCCACCCAGGCGCCCTGATTTCAGCACTTCTGATGACTCATATATAAGTTTTTTAAAAGAAATTTTCCTTTGAACTGGTTGTCACTTCGTACTCGTTCCCTAATTAATGAATTAAATAAAATCTCTGGCACACGTTTGCTTCATATTTGTATGAGAGCCATCATTTTACTGTTTCAAAAAATTAATCTTAACAACACTTGTCATTCCTGAATACACCTGTACCCCTCCCCAGGAGCAGTCTCCTCTTCATATGATTGCTGTGTTCTCTTCTTCTGGGTCAGGGGTTGGCAATCCCCAGACCACAGGCCCTGTCTCCCACCAGCTGCTTTTGGAATGGTCTACAAGTTTAGACGGTCTTTTACATTATTAAGATGAAAAAAGAAACCTCAAAAGAATAATATATCAAAAGAAGAATAAAAGAAGATGGGCGCCTGGGTGGCTCAGATGGTTAAGCATCTGCCTTCGGCTCAGGTCATGATCCCAGGGTCCTGGGATCGAGTCCCGCATTGGGCTCCCTGCTCAGCGGGGAGCCTGCCTCTCTCTCTCTCTGTCTCTTATGAATAAATAAATAAAATCTTTAAAAAAAAAAGAATAAAAGAAGAATTTGTGGAATGAGGCAATGAGACGGAATACACATTTTCATGTTCGTAAATAGAGCTTCAGGGAAACGGCCATGCTGACTTGTTTACACAGCATCTGCAACTGCAGAGTCTCACCCAATGACAGAATTCAGAAGTGGTGAAAGAAAACATACCACCCGCGAAACCAAAAATCGTTACTATCTGGCCCTTTCCAGAAAACCTATTGCTATGGTTAACAATGGATCTTTGAGTTCCTCCCAGATTCATATATTGAAATTTTAACCCCCCCAAAATGATAGCATTAGGAGGCGGGGCTTTGGGGAGATGTTTAGGTCAGGCATGCGATCGGTGATCGTATTAGAGACCCCACCGAGATCGCTGGCCCCTTCCACCACAGGAGGGCACAGAGGTCGGCAGTCTGCAGTCAGGAAGAGGGTTTTCACCAGAAGCCGACCATGCGGGCACCCTGATCTCAGACTTCCAGCTTCCAGAATTGTGAAAAATCAATTTGTTGTTTGTAAGTCACCCAGTCTCTGGTATTTTGTTAATGCAGCCCGAATGGACTAAGACACTCGTGGTCTATTTAATGTCCTTAAGGTCTCAGCATGTCCTCCAGGACCCTCCCTCACTCTCCGGTCTGGGTTGGCTTTCCCCCGGGGTGTGGATACAGCTACACCTGTGTCTATGTGACAATCACCCTCCACGTGGTGCTTAGACTCCCCTATGCCTTCACACCCAGCCTGTGAATCGCTTGAGGATGTGGACTGTGTCTTGTTTGCCCTTGCATACCCAGTGCCCAAGAGAGTGCCTGGCCCACAGTGGGCACTCAACACGTGTTGAATGAATGCTTCTCTCATCCTCTGAGCAAACGCATCTCAACATCACAGCGTTCTGAGTAAGTCTTTAACAATCGGCTGTTAACCTGTTTTTATTTTTTATTTTGGGGGGGTTAAAGCAATAAGAACTAACCCATTTTTTAAATAAAATGACAGAAATCACTATGTCTTTAAACTGCCCTGAAGAGATATAACATAGCCAGGCAGCAGTGGAGGTAGAAGTAACAATGATGAGCCCGTCGTGGTCTCACAGGGGTGGCTGCGCTCCGTGAAGGTGGGATGTGGTGAGAGCACCGGCTGAAGAAGCTTTGGGGACCAGGCCAGCTTTGACCCACATCCCAAGTCGGGCAGGGTGAGGCAGATGGAACAGCTCCGCGTGGTACCTTTCTTGTTTTCCGCGTCTCCACTTATCCGTGGGTTTCAAAGCCTCTCCTACTAGTCCTCCCATGTCCGTGACGTCATTGGTGTTCTTCTGCTCTGTCCTTGCCATGTCAAGAAACTTCTCCCTCATGCCCATTGCATCCTCTACCACTCCATGTGTTTGAGCTAACCATCCCCTGGAGTCCAATATTCTGGTTTTTTTTCTGGCGGTTCTTTCCAATGCTCTGAATTTCCACTTTCAGAAGGCACTATGGGTGATAAGAGCCAAGGGGTCATGTTCAAGAATTAATTTGGAGTCAAGTCATTAAACAGCATAGGGAATGATGATACGGTTAAGAACACGGTTTGCAGAAAACTCTAAGCCCTTCTAGGGAGCTAAGTATTACACCTGCTGCAAGTGTCCCCAACACTGGCAGACATTCTTCCCCAAATCTGTTGATTTCCTTCCTCAGTCTTCTGGCCTGAATTGTTTACCTTGTCCCATTATAGGATTTGTCATCAATTGGATGACCTAAGGATTCTCTAGTGTCAAACCTGAGACCACATGGAGTTTAATGCCACCCCTGCCTACTATAAGCCAAGGCACAAATGTCAGTTCCTTGAGGGCAGAGACTTTCTTTCCTTCCTTTTGTAGGTGTCGTGCCTCTAGTATAATGTGGGAGCCACAGGACATGTTGGCTTGGCAGGATTAAGTTCCCATTTACCATATGGTATGGGTTGAAGTGTGTCACCCCCTACTCCTTGAATTCATCTGAAGTTCTAGCCCCCTGTAGTTCAGGATGTGCCCGTATTTGGGAATGGGTCCACTGCAGATGTCACCCGTTAAGATAAGGTCATCCTGGAGGGGGGTGGCCCCTGACACATGACTTGTGTCCTTACTAATAAAAGGAGAGATTGGGACATATGGAGGCATGCACCCAAGGGAAATAATACCATGTGAAACCTGGAGTTATTTTGCTGCAAGCCAAGGGCCTATGAGAAGCTGGGAGAGGGGCCTGGAACACATTCTTCTTGAGCATGGCTCTGCCATCATCTTGACCTTGGACTTCTAGTTCCTAGAACTGTGAGACAATACTTTTCTGTATTGTTTAAGCCTCTCAGTTGGTGGTGCTCTCTGCCTTGACAAACACATCTTGGCATCATACTTTCATCCTTCTCCGTAACCCCAGTATCGGGACTGGGGGTTTAGCACTTAAAAGTCCCTGCCTTTTGGATTTGTCAATCTTGCTTTTTTTCCAAATTGAATGACCCACTATATTCATTTCCTATCTCTGCCATAACAAACTGCCATAAAATTTGGTGGCTTGAAACAGTACAAATGGATCACCTCACAGTTAGGAGTTTGGAAATTCAGAGTCTGGGTCATCAGGCTAACATCCAGACGTTAGCAGGCCTGGCTCCTTCTGGATGCTCTGAGGGGAGAATCCATGTCCTTGTTATTTTCAGCATCGAGAGGCTGCCCGCATTCCGTGGCTCCCTGCCTGCTTCTCTCAAATCTCTTGCTTCTGTTGTCACATCTACTCATCTGACCCTTCTGCCTCCCTCTTAAATGGACGCTCAGATTATATTTGGCCTACCGGATAATGCAAAATTATCTCCCCAGCTCAAGATCCTCAACTTAATCACATTTGCAAAGTCATCTTGACCATGTAACGTAACACAGTTCTGTATCTTGTTTGCCCTTACATACCCAGTGCCCAAGAGAGTGCCCGGCCCACAGTGGGCACTCAACATGTGTTGAATGAATGCTTCTCTCATCCTCTGAGCAAACGCATCTCAACATCACAGCGTTCTGAGTAAGTCTTTAACAATCGGCTGTTAACCTATTTTTATTTTTTATTTTGGGGGGGTTAAAGCAATAAGAACTAACCCATTTTTTAAATAAAATTCACTAGGTCTTTAAATTCCCCTGAAGAGATATGACATTGGGATTGGGAAGTGGGCATCTTTGGGGGCCAGTATTCTGACTACCATGCCTCTTTCCATCCTCATCCTTTCCAAATTCCATTCATCTTCCAAGGTCCTCTTCTGGGACTCCTCTTCTCCAGCCTATAGTGAAATCTGTTTCTGTCTCTGTCTCTCTATCCACTACCACAGCGCCCTGTCCTAGACCCCCAATTGTTGGACACAAAGATCACCCCATTTCTCTAATTTCTCTGAAGGTGACTTGAGTACAGAGACTATTGCTTACACCCCTCTGGCCCTCCTGAAACACTGCACATTGGCCATGCTCTCAAAGATGTAAAAATTGCTTGAAGGTGGGATGCATTCTTATGTGGTGTAACTGGACACAGTGCAGCAAATCCAGACCTCCCAATGTGCCCCCTCCTCTTCCTCGCTTTGCTCACTTTAGAAGCAAGATGGAGTTTGGCTGAGCCAAGTAGAGGGCTGAGATCCCAAAACCATTGTCTGCCCATGAACTTGGTCCCCAGAGTGGAGCTGGTAAGCAGTTAGGCATGACATTCATATTCATTTCATACTGTGTCCTTCCCTCTCCATGGCAAATAGTCATCATGACACACCACTGACCACCTCCAGTGAGTCCCAACAATGTTTAAGGGACTTTAGGAAGCACTTCAAGTGTGGGGAAAGTCAAGGAAGCTGTGGTTCTGCCTTTCAGAGCATCCGCAGCCTCACAACCAGGAGAGCTGGATTCTTCTTCAGAACTGGCCATCCTGAAGGCAGGCACTCTATGCGCAGATCCCAAAGGAGTGAGATGTGGGTCTGAGCCTGGGCAGGCAGCTCCAATCCCAGGTACCCTGGCAGCTGGGGCTCTCCCTCTGTAGCCTTTGGATTGACCTTCAAAAACAGGATTTTTTATTTTTTTAAAAAAAATTTTTAAAGATTTTATTTATTAATTTGTCAGACAGAGAGAGTGCGCAAGCAGGGGGAACAGCAGGCAGAGGGAGAGGGAGAAGCAGGCTCCCCACGGAGCTGGGAGCCTGATGCGGGGCTCGATCCCAGGGCCCTGGGATCATGACGTGAGCGAAGGCAGACGCTTAACCGACTGGGCCACCCAGGTGTCCTTCTTTGTTTTTTTTTTTTAAAGATTTTATTTATTTATTTGACAGAGAAAGACACAGCGAGAGAGGGAACACAAGCAGGGGGAGTGGGAGAAGGAGAAGCAGACTCCCTGCCGAGCAGGAAGCCCGATGCAGGACTCGATCCAAGGACTCCAGGATCATGACCTGAGCCGAAGGCAGTCGCTTAACCGACTGAGCCACCCAGGCGCCCCTTCTTTTCATTTTTTAAAATGCTGGTCTTTCACTTAACCAACTGAGTCACCCAGGCGCCCCCCCCCTTTTTTTTAAATGCTGGTCTTTCACAACTGGACGCACCCCCCATCTCTAGCCCTACTCTCCTCCCATTTTGAACACTGGAGTTTTATCTTATGTAGTTTAGGTGCAAGGAGAAATAATTTAAAGGAGGGAGAGGCGCTTGTATTTGGGAGCCGGCCACACTTGAGTTCACACAGTAGATCCTTCCTACAGCTGAGCAATCTCTGTGTCCAGAAAAGCGGTGCCACCTCACAGGACTGATGAGAACCGTAAGTGGGAATGATGTATACGCAGTGCTTTGTAGAGTACCTAGCACTTAATGGGCACCGAAGATGGATTAGTTCTTTTTTTCTCGGTCCTCATTTTAACACAACAAATTCTTACTAACTCAAGAGGATTAAATGCTGAAACCCATAAAAAGTAGGAAAACACCGCAAAGATCATTTGCATTTGGGTGACAGAAGGTGAAAGAATATAAAGCAATTTACAAAGGATTATCTCTTAGCTTAGGCGGCCATAGCAAAATGCTACAGACTGGGTGGTTTGAACAACAGACATTTATTTTCTCACAGCTCTGGAAGTCCCAGATCCAGGCGCCAGACACATTGGTTCTTGGTGAGATGCTGCTTCCTGGCTTATAGATGCCCACCTTGTCCCTGTATCCTCACGTGGGGTGGGAAGTGGGAAGCTTAGGTGAGCTAGCGAGCTCTCTGCTGTCCCTTCTAGTTACAACACTAGTCCTAGCCGATCATGAACTCATTTAACCTAAATTACCTCTATAAAGGTCTGTCTCCAAATACAATGACACTGGGGGTTGGGCTTCAACATAAGAATTTGGGGGAGACGTCGGTCCATAATGGGTTCCACAGTCAGGCTTATACTTGGCATTTCCTTTTGTTTCTGATTTTGCACTGGGCATTTTAAACTGTGTTAAGACCTATAAAACTAGCTTCCTTCCCCACTTCTCCGTTTCTGGATGTGGCCAGAAAGGAAAGCGGAGGCTGTGGCAGCCTCCCTCATGTTTTGCCATTTCCCCACAGCTCTGGAGATGAATGGGGTCTTCTCCCGGGTCCCCGGATGCACCTGCTCCATGAGCAGCCCCGTGGCTCCCTGCAAACAAAGTGGGACTTCTAATGTCACCTCTGTGACAGGATTTAGCCCTTGTGCGTTTGGAGAGACATGCAGAGGGGGGGAGCAGTGAGCGAGACCACGGACCTTGAACCCCACATGCCATCCCTGCTGAAGACCACGTGCTCTCTGCACCTGTCACCCTCGTCCTCGTCCTCCTCCCTCGGCAGGCGACCACTGAAAGCATCAAGGTTCCAGTTACTGCAGCTTTGATTTGCATCGCTTATTTTGATAACTCAGCGCTGCAGTGCTTTGTTCTGAAAATACATTTGATCACTGTGTTCCTGCGAAAAGCGGCTCCGTGCCAGTTTCCGTACATCGTATCCAGCAGTATTATATAAAATTGTACCTTTGCTTTTTAGGGGATTATAACCCTTTTTTCCCCCCCCCTTTTAGCCAGAGAACACAGAGAAGAATAGGACCGAAGGGAAAGCCACAAGCGGAGTGGCGAATAGTGGGTGATGCCGCTGAGGGAGGGACATCCAGGTTTGCCCCGGTGATCTGGGGAAGCAGGCTTGTCACTTTCCTTAGTGACACCCCTGAGTGCTTAGCAGTCCCTGAGGCTGTGAGCTCTACTGTCTGGGCAGAGGGAGAAAGGAAAATAAGTCATCCTTTGAAAGAGAAAAGTTCCCTGGTTAGCTGAGGACCTGTCTTCCCCCAGCTAGAGACTTTCCAATCCTTGTGTGGCTAGAGTTAAGCATAGGCTCACGGCTTCCTGGGGCTTCTGGAACACAAAGGGGAATTTGGCAGCCCCACCCTACACGGGTGGGTACGCATCTTCACAAAGGGGCCCGGGCAGTTAGATGCAGGCCTCTGTTCAAATGGCAACAGAGAGCTCATATGCCCCTAACCAGGGTGATGGAGATGTAAAGGAATTGCCCTAAAAATGCGCAAGTATGTGGATAGATGGTTGCACGCTTATCCCAGCGAGGCCTAGAGAAAGAATCTGGAAATGGTAGCATTCATGCCGTCTTTCCTTAATTCACTCAACCAACATTTATTGAGTGTCAACTTTGAGCCTAGAGCAGAGCCTGGGTGCCACATCCTGGACACTGAAGAAGTATTTGTGAATGGGTAAGAGAACACACGAGTCTTTGGCATTTTATTCTAGGCACGAGGGACAGGTGATGAACGTGAGAAGCATCGCTAGGCAAAGGGAACAGCAAATACAAAGGCTCTGGGTCAGGAAGGCCCAGAGCAAAGCTGGATGGAGGAAAAGCCAGGGGGCCAGTGTGGCTAGAGCATAGTGGAAGGGAAGGAGGGAGAGGCTGTGGCAAGAAATTTGGATTATTTTTTAAGTGGACTTCAGAGATTAGCAAACGGTGGCCAGTGGGCCAAACCTGGCCAGTCACCTTGTAGTGTAAGCACCTGACGATTAGGTTTTTTTGATTGTAATGTACATGCCTGATGATAAGTTTTTGATTGCTGAAGGTATCCACTCCAAAGATATCCATCTCAAGTAAACACAGTGCCAGATAAAGAGCCAGGCCCTTGTACCCATAAATCCCTTTTTAGAAAACTCTGGCTGATTTCCATAACTGACCCTTTGACCGCTTGCTTTTCCTTTCTGGAGCTTTAATTCCTACTTATAGGTTTTACATTTACCAATAAAGAGTGAACCCTTGAAACCCTAGGCACCCCAACCTCCACCCCAGTAAAAACAAAACACCAAGTCCGTGCTCTCTCTTTCTCTCCTGACCTCACTGTGCGGCCCTAGATATGCTGTGTGTCTCTGGGACTTGTGAGCAATAAGCCTTGTCTTGCACAGTTCCATGATGGTTATTGCTGAGATGCAGCTTGCCACCACACTAAGAACCACAAGGGCCAGTCCGTCCATAGGATTGGCTCTGGTGGAAATGTCTGTAGGGGCTTGCCACGGGCCAGGTGAGCGTCCCAGGCATCTCTAGCCAGAGCATCACTATGGATCGGCTGGGACGGACCCCAGACAATTGGCGTAGTCAGCAGGAACGCCTTGCTGCCCTTGCAATTAACCCAGGGAAATGCCCTTGGGCTGCAACTGGCCAACCCAGTTTCCTCCCTCTGAGAAGGAAACACTGCTTTCTGGAGGTCTGTCACACTATGTGCTTTGGCATATTGCCTCTGTTGTGAGTCGCCTGCTGAATCCATCCCAGAAATATCACTGCTGTCAAAATAGTTCAGAGCCACATGATCAAGGGCATAGGATCTAACAGGACGATTAGACCACTAATGATAAAGGCCTTAACTGACAATTCTGTAGGTGAGGGTCCTCCATGCCGTGAGGCCAAGGAGAGCTAAGGAGGGCAGACTAGATCTCAAGGCTATGGTCACCATGCAAGGAGAGGCTCTGGGCTAAAGGCCCAGGGAAGGATTTTCCCATAGGTGAGGAGGATGGGAGACCTCCACCTGAGACTACTGAATTGGTGGGTCGTGCTTGGACTAGGTGTCCTAATCCAGAGGAGTGAAATCGCCTTGCAACAGGAAGCCAAGGGCACCACCAGAGAGAAGACACAACAAAGGCCAACAATCCCACATCCCTGTTTAGCTCTCCCTTGTCCCCGACCTGATGGGATATTGTGGGTCAGTCCTCAACATGATTTTGCTAAAAAATGAATGGACAAATATAAGTGTCCTAAACATCTGATGCTAATGTCTTCTAAGAACCCCAAGGAGGTACACCAGCTCCTTGATAAATGCAAACCCCAAAGCCTCCCTGGGCATTGCTCAGTGCCATGCATAGCAAGAGGCCAAGGTTCTGGTATTAAGCTCCAGAAGCCTAGGGGCTTTTCCCCAAAGACCCTGTGTGTAGCACGCTAGTGGAGGTGGACCCCAATCCCAGAGAGGTCTCTTGGGATATCCTGGCAAGGAAAGCAGCTGCCTAGGAAGAGGGCTTACGGTGACATTATCCAGAAATTTTTCCAGTAACAACACATAAATTAAGATAACAGGAGAAGAATCAAGAAGTCATAACAAAGATAAAGAACTATACCTTAACTGAAATTCAAACCTTCCTTAAAGATTTTGTGTAGCAGGAAGGAGAGAGGGGAGATGATTGTCTATCTTGGGCTTTTAGACCAGGCCTGAAATTGTTACTCCCAGCTGCCAAACTGTGTTAACTGGCCAGGATCTCTAAAGACCCTAAAATCTATAAACATCTAACGATCCACCCAGGCTATATGCTTGTTTTCTCCAAGATACCACAGATGCTAGTCCCCTTGACTTTCCCCTGAATGGGGCAGAAGCAAGGAACCTGCCTCAGGAGGCAGTCCCTGCCACCATGGGAAAGAGGATCGGAGGGAGAAGGCGGGAGAAGGGAAGGCAAAGGCTGCCGGAGCCTCCCACATTCATACCAGGGCCCTCCCTCTCCTTATTTGAGTATTTATTGCCTGGGGCTATGCCCATCCTACCATCTCGGTGATCACAGCTAAGGCTCACTGGGAGTGGAATACATGAGATGAGGTCCATCTCCCAGTGTGCAAAACAGGCGTGGTCCAATGGGTCTACATTTCCATGACCATAGTGACTCAAATGACCTCTCCATTTCTAACCCTGAGGGGGCCCCATTTGACCTTGAGTCCAGAGAATTCTTCCTGTACCTCCCAGTTATAGGGCAGTGCTCCTACATTTTCCTGGGACTACTGAAACCATCCAAAAGGCACCAGAGGGTGCTGACAAGGTTGCCAGAAGTGAGATTCCCACCCACGCACCCAGACGCTTCAGACTCCCACTGCCCCACAGTGTCTTCCTCAAACCAATTTCCCTTAAAGGAAAGGCTTCCCTACTTCCTCCCAACCTAGTTTTGCCCCTTATGCGAATGCACAAGAAAGCCCCTACTGGGAGTTATGGGAACCCAGGGATCCTGCCCCTTAATCCCTGTACAGCCCATTTCTAAACCTCTAAGCCCCAGACCCTGGGCTCTCTCAACCACAGTCCCCTTCCATCCTCTTGCTACACAGCCACCCTCTAGCCCCCTGGACCACCCCCCAAACCTGTCCCCACCACTCCCTCTGCCCCTCCCCCACCCTCAAGGATTGGCAGCTCCCCAGGCTTGTCCCATCTCCCTATACCACTCTGGTGCCCCACTGGGACAGTAAAAATGCACCATTCTTTTTGGCCCTTTTAGACACCAGGGCCCAAATCACTGTCATTTGGGGCAATCCCTCAAAATTCCCAAAAGGCATCACCAGTAAAACAATCAAAAGTGTGTAACCCATTTGTATGTAACCATTAGGACCATTCACCTCAAACAGCCTCCTTTGGTGGTGGTCCCTGGCTTGCTTTCCCTGTTTTTAGGCATGGATGCATGGACGTGACAACATGCCACAGGGAGCAGGCCCAAGTTCTTGGCCATCCTGGTGGAACGCAGGATGAGTTGACGACTCTTCCTCCTCGGGTCAGGATGTCAAACCCTCCCCAGTATTCACGGAAACAGGGCAACGAATGCCTGCACCCTGTCATTAATGATATGCTTGAGACAGGAGTCATTCAACCCACAATCTCTCCTTCCAACACCCCATTTGGCCAGTACTTAAACTAGCCACTAATGATGGTGCCTCACTCTTGACTGTTGATACCTCAAAGCTCAGGTTCCCCTGATTAAAGTTCCAATTCCTAATCTTATAGAATGGATTGAGGACATAGGACAGACCTAAGGCGAGTCCTTTGAGGTCACTGACCTAGCTCATATGTTCTGCTCTGCTCTTCTTGTGGAGGAATCCCAGAAACTGCTTTCCCTTTGGAAGGGGCTCAGTGTACATTTTCGCAGCTCCCAATGGGATATTTAGACAGCCCTGCAATTGCACGTAATCTCTGACACTGGGATTTAAATACATTACAATTGGAAAGTGTGGCTTGGGCGCCTGGGTGGCTCAGCTGGTTAAGCGACTGCCTTCGGCTCAGGTCATGATCCTGGAGTCCCTGGATCGAGTCCCACATGGGGCTCCCGGCTCAGCGGGGAGTCTGCTTCTCCCTCTGACCCTATCCCCTCTCATGCTGTTTCTCGCTCTCTCTCTCAAATAAATAAATAAATAAAATCTTAAAAAAAAATTATAAAAAAAAAGGAAAGTGTGGCTTTTCACATTACACTGATGACATTATGCTGAGGGGTCCCTCTGAAGAAGTGGTCTGAGCAGATTTACACACCTTCATAGACCACTTATACCAATGTGGTTGGACAACCACCTCTCACAAGATCCAAGGCCCAGCCTCATCGGCCAAGTTTCTGGCCGTCATCTGGTCTCCAAAGGCTGAGAAATTCCCCAAATAGTCAAACATCAATTACTTACCATTACACCACCCTCTACCTCAGACGGGTACAACCCATACTAGGTCTTCTCATGTTCTGGAAGGAACACATCCTCCGTGCCTCACTAATTCTTTGCCCTATATATGTAAGCCCATGGAAGTCTGCTACCTTCCACTGGGGTTAAGCCCAGCAGGGCACTTTGGAAGCTGCCGAGCAGGTGGTCCAACAAGCCTCACCTTAGTCCCCCCGACCCCACCCCTCGGCCACACCTGACTTTGCCTCCCGGAGTCTCTGGACCAAACGAGAGTCTACCAGGCTTCCTCTGGGGTTTTAGACTAAGCGCCTAACCCCAGCCCAAAACACTCTCCTTGAACACCACCCTGTTGGGCTCTCAAAGAAACCAAGACCCTAACCGACACCCACCCGGCATGACTCTGTACCCAAGTTCCTATAATGCCCAGGGTTAGAGATGCCTCCTTAGTAAAATGGAAATGGTAGCTCTATGAGAGGGCTTAACCTGGTCAAAGGCCTTTCCAAATTACAGGAGGATGTGGCTTCCCCCACACTCAGCCTCTTGCACGAGAGGTTGAGGAAGTGACAGCAGCGCCCCCAGCTACCTCCTCCTCTGGCTACTTGGGGAGTCCCTTGGGACCAACCATCTGAGGTGGATGGAGTCGGTGATCTTCACCAAGGGCACCGCCACCATTCTACACTATGCAGCTCGGGGGAGGGGCATTTTGCCCAGCCTCAGGCACCTCTCCGGAGCAGGAGGGCACGCCCAGCTCAGCCCTGAAGAAGACCATAGGGTGGGGTCTTGCACAGCGTCACATTTTCACAGATTCCTTACCGTTGGTCTGGCCAATGGCTAAGGGACAATTTTCTCACACAAGGCCAGCCGATCTGGGGTGCTGAGATCCAGAAGTAATGAGCAGAGTTCCTGCCATTGCTACTCAAGTTTCGGCACGCTCTCAGCGCTCTGCGCTAGGAGCCATTTTCAACAACATGGCAGGCTCCCCCACCAGGCCCTCCACCCTCTGCCCGGATAGACTCCTCAGGGTACCGACCCTTCCCACCAACTCCAAAAATGGGCCCACACAACCTCAGGTCACTGGGGAATTCGTCCCTTAACATATTGAGCTCAGTGAGGGCACTTCCCCTGGGGCAGTCATGGTTGTGACAGACAAGTGAGTTCTCTGCTCCCAGACCAAACAGGGGAGGCGATTCAGACGGGGATTTTCCACGGGGGAGACCGACACACTCCTACGGGCAGACTGATTTCATTGGCGCACTGCCCCTTTCTGCTGGGCTTCCAGATACGGCATCACAGTCACCGATACTTACACAGGACTCCTCTTGGCGACCCGCTCCTGGAATTCCTCTTCAAAACAGGTCATCTCTTTCCTTCCTAAATTTATTCTTCTTCTCTTGGATCGCCAGACATTACCGACTCTGAGCAGGGCACCCATTTTACCTCTCAGGAGACTTAACAGCTCGCCAACATAATATTCTTTGGAACTTCCATCCGGGTTACGGCCCCCTGGCAGCTGGCCCCACTGAGCATCTTAAAGACACACTCCTTCAATGACTTTCAGGCAATTACCTTCTTCTTAAAGAGACCCTCTCTAAATTATTTTCAAGTGATTAATTTCAATCCCTGAAATGGAAATCTCAGCAAAATGGAAATGCTGAGATCAGCACAAAACACACTTGTTATTGTAAATAAAGTTTTATTGGAACACAGCCACACCCGTTTATTTCAGGATCATACACATCTTAGATCTGAAGTCCGTGGCTGCTTTCTTTTATAGCCACAGACCTGAGTAGTTGTGATAGAGATAAAGGGCCTGCAAAGCCTCAATTATTTGCTATCTGGTCCTTTAAAGACAAAGTTTGCCAACCCTGTTCTATTATGTGGAGTTTGGCTTGCAGGAGGGAAAGAAGGTGTTGAAATAAAATTTAGGCCCAAGGTGGCACTCCTCCTGTCCCAGGGGCCACGTCAGCAAACCAGAACCTAGATATCTTCCATGTCCCAGTAAGTGCTGCACTTGACCAGAAAACAGTATATCCAGACAGTCTGCAAAGCGAAGCCAACTCTGGGCTCTCTCACCCCCGAAGAGGTTGACTGCGTGGCCCCGGCCAACCAGACCTTTTCTCTTTGTTTCTTCATTGTTCTTTATTTATCCTATAAAAGCTTCTTGCCTGCCACCCCATTCTGTGGTCCACTTCATGAGGTGTTAAATAAAGCTTGTGTCACCTAAAGTTGTCTTTAATCATGTTCTAACAAGGGTCAGGCAATATGGCTGGAAGACTGCAGATAAACAGAGGTGGATGTATTCAACATATATTTTGGAAAAAACCCAGAGAATTGGCTGTTGGTTTCATTGGGATCGGGGGGAAAAACAATGGCTCCTAGGGGGTCTGCCTGGAGCCAGGTGTGGTGGCATTGACCAGATGGGGTGTACTGGGGGAGTGAAAGGTATAGGGCATAAAACAGCTCAGGATTTAAATTCACGATTAACTCTGAGATGTCAATTAAGTCTCATTTGAATGGAGAAGTTAGAAAACAGGATGCCATTTAAGCCTGGGAGAGCAAAGAGAGACACCAGGAGAGAGTAAGGAAGATGAAAAGCCCCAGAAAGAAAAATAAGAGAAGAGGGATGGAGGGATGGCAGCAAGTGCCAAGGTGGGGACGCCAACAAGCTAGGGTTTCTGAAAAGCCCCAAAGGTGGTCTTGTCACCCAGAGATGGAAGTTAGAAGGGGCTGTCTCCCAGATCTTGGGGACCCTCCCCAGGGAGGTCTGGGTGTGTTCTAGAGCCAACGGACATACTGAGATGTCTGACAGGCAGCCATTAACCCCACAACTAGTGGGATGGGAGAGAGATGGCGTCCAGCAGACCCTTCTCCAGAAAGCAAGCCAGGGGCCTGACTTCCTGCATTTGTCACACACAGACAGATGCAGAGCCAAAGGTGCCCCCCTGCCCCCACACGCCCCACTCCCCTTTGGGCAAGTTGTCCAGAGAGAAAGAAAGAACCAAGAAAGGACTCACTTAGGCCCAGTGTCTTTTATATTTTTCCGTTTAAAACCAATTTTATTGAGATATAACTTATAACAACAAAACATACCCATTTTAAGTATATAGTTTTGAGACCTGACAAATGCACACACCCCTGTAAACAGAACCACAATCAAAATCTAGACCGTTTCCCTCATCCCTAAAAGTTCCCTCAGCCCCTTGGTATAAATCCCCAACCACCCCCAGCCCCAAGCAATCGCCTATAGGCTTTCTGTCATTGCAGATCGGTTTTTGCCTCTTCCAGTGTTTCCTATAAATGAAACTTTCTTTGTTTGGCTTCTTTCACTCAGTGGACTGAGATACCTCTCTCTATCCGGAGTTTATTCCTTTTTATTGTGGATTAGTATTTCATTGGTATGAATATTAGTATATACGCCAAGGTTTATTTATTCATTTACCTGTTGACGGACGGACAATTTGGGTTATTTTAATTTTTTTTTGCTTTTGCGAAAAGAGCCTAGTTTTTTTTTTTTTTTTTATTCTTATGTTAATCCCCATACATTACATCATTAGTTTTAGATGTAGTGTTCCATGATTCATTGTTTGTGCATAACATCCTGTGCTCCATGCAGAATATGCCCTCCTCAATACCCACCACCAGGCTAACCCATCCTCCCACCCCCCTCCCCTCTAGAACCCTCAGTTTGTTTTTCAGAGTCCATCGTCTCTCATGGTCCGTCTACCCCTCCGATTTCCCCCGCTTCACTCTTCCCCTCCTGCTACCTTCTTCTTCTTCTTCTTTTTTTTTTTTCTTAACATATATTGCATTATTTGTTTCAGAGGTACAGATCTGAGATTCAACAGTCTTGCACAATTCACAGCGCTTATCAGAGCACATACCCTCCCCAGTGTCTATCACCCAGTCACCCCATCCCTCCCACCCCACCCCCCACTCCAGCAACCCTCAGTTTGTTTCCTGCGATTAAGAATTCCTCATATTGGGGCACCTGGGTGGCTCAGTTGGTTAAGCAACTGCCTTCGGCTCAGGTCATGATCCTGGAGTCCTGGGATCGAGTCCCGCATCGGGCTCCCTGCTCAGCGAGGAGCCTGCTTCTCCCTCTGACCCTCCCCCCTCTCATGTACTCTCTCTCATTCTTGCTCTCTCAAATAAATAAATAAATCTTTAAAAAAAAAAAAAGAATTCCTCATATCAGTGAGATCATATGATACATGTCTTTCTCTGTTTGACTTATTTCACTCAACATAATACCCTCCAGTTCCATCCACGTCATTGTAAATGGCAAGATCTCATTTCTTTTGATGGCTGCATAATATTCCATTGTATATATATACCACATCTTCTTTATCCAGTCATCTGTCGATGGACATCTTGGCTCTTTCCACAGTTTGGCTATTGTGGACATTGCTGCTATAAACATTGGGGTGCACGTACCCTTTCGGATCCCTACTTTTGTATCTTTGGGGTAAATACCCAGTAGTGCAATTGCTGGATCATATGGTAGCTCTATTTTCAACTTTTTGAGGAACCTCCATACTGTTTTCCAGAGTGGCTGCACCAGCTTGCATTCCCACCAACAGTGTAGGAGGGTTCCCCTTTCTCCGCATCCCTGCCAACATCTGTCGTTTCCTGACTTGTTAATGAAAAGAGCCTAGTTTTTTCTCTTCGTCTCCACAGATAATCACTTCCTTGCCTATGGGTGGGAGAGGAGAGAGGCGGGCGTGCAGACCGAGCGCAGTGTTTCTCACCCATTGGTTCATCAGAATCCTGCTGAATGATCTAGGTCAGAGCACTTGCTACATGAAGCTTGGGTGCTGGTCTCTACCCCCTGGAGTTTCTGATTCCGTCGATGTGAGGTGGGCCAAGAATCTGCATTCCTGACAAGGCATGCTGATGCTGCTGTTCCAGGGAACACACTTGGAGAACCACTGGTCTTGGGGAGCCATGAGGCCGGGGAGGTGAAGCAGCCTGTCACGTGGAGCTGTACTCATCATAAGCCTTATTTATACACAGTCCTGATCGCTTCTCAGATACATAGAAGCCTAGGATGGTTTCTCTTAACAGCTTTATTTGTTTATTTATTTTTTAAGATTTTATTTATTTATTTGACAGAGAGAGACACAGTGAGAGAGGGAACGCAAGCAGGGGGAGTGGGAGAGGGAGAAGCAGGCTTCCCGCTGAGCAGGGAGCCCAATGCGGGGCTGAATCCCAGGACCCCGGGATCAGGACCTGAGCCGAAGGCAAACGCTTAACGACTGAGCCACCCAGGCACCCTTTCACTTACTTGTTTTAAGTATACTATTTGACGAGTTTTAGTAAATGTACCGAGTTGGACAATCATCAACACAATCCAGTTGTAGAACATGTCCATCAGTCCAGTCAGATCCTTCCTGCCAATCTATAGTGAATCCTTGCTCCCAGTCCAGGGCCAACCACTCACCTGCTTTCTGTCTTTATGGGTTTGCTTTTCTGCACATTTCCAGTATAATGGAATCATGCAATATGCAATTTTATGTCTGGCTTCTTTAACTTAGCATAACATTATTGAGGGTCCTCTACGTTGCAACATGTATTATTAGCACTTAAAAAAATTACCAAATAGTATTCCATTTAATTGTATGGATACACTGTTTAATTGTACGAATAGACCAGATTTTGTTTATTCATCAGTTTTATGGACATTTGGGTGACTTATTGGCCATTATGATTAATCCTTCTATGAATGTTCATGTACAAGTCTCCGTGGGGACATATTTTTTCATTTCTTTTGAGTATATACCTACGAGTGGAATTTCTGGGTCATATGGTAAAGTTATATTTAACATTTTAAGAAACTGCCAAACTGTTTTCCAAAGTGGCTGTACCATATTCCCACCAGCAATGTGGGGTCCATTTTCCTTAGATACGATTGTTTTTTTTAATTTTTATTTTATTATTATTTTTTTAAGATTTTATTTATTCATTTGACACAGAGAGAGAGAGAGAGCTCATGCTCGCGAGCAGGGGGAGGGGCAGCGGGAGAGGGAGAAGCAGACCCCCTGCTGAGCAGGGAGCCCTACATGGGGCTCAATCCCAAGACTCTAAGATCATGACCTGAGCCGAACGTAGATGCTTAACCGACTGAGCCACCCAGGTGTCTCTGTTTTTTTTAAAATAAGAGGAATATAAGAGAATTTAAAATTAACTTTTGTGAAGAAATCTATTCAAAATACTGTTCATTAAATACTTTAAATGCACACACAAGAGGGTAGAGACATGTTTCTTTACGCTGGTTTCAGTCTTGGCTGCACGTTAGAATCATGTGGGGAGCTTTAAACATACTGTTGCCAGGCTACTACTCAGACAAGAATAATAGGAGAACAGAGGGGGTGGGCGGGTGGGCAGCGGGGCTTGGAAGCTCCCAGGTGATGCCACTGTGCAGGCTGAGCCCCTCTGATTAAAAAAAAAGGAAAGGGGCGCCTGGGTGGCTCAGTCGGTTAAGTGTCTGACTCTTGGTTTCAGCTCAGGTCAGGATCTCAGGGTCCGGGATGGAGCCCCGTGTCAGGCTCTGTGCTCAGCAGGAAGTCTGCTTGAGATTCTCTCTCTCCCTCTACCCCTCCCCACTGTCTCTCTCTCTTTCAAATAAATAAATTAAAAAAAAAAAAGACTGAGCCATTCACTGAGATAATAGTTGAATAGTACAGCTGAAGAAAGACTGGCCGTCCGTAGCACAAACTGAGTGAGCCTGGGGAAGTATATGGCTCTAGCAGAACAAAGAATGCACTCTCTGACAAATAGTAGCTGCTGTGATTATCCTCCTGGTGGTATTTCAACTTTTCCAGCCTTTTTGACCATGGAGGAGAGTAAATGGTAACTGAAGGTGGAGGACGGGTGGGGAATCCAAGGGTTCAAGGGTCTGTTTGTTTTCCACGGGAGAGACTTGGAATGTGTTTAAGTGGCACCAGACAAGCTGGGTGAGCAGGAGAAGGGAGACTGGTGGGGCGATAGTCCAGCAGGGAGGAGAGCAGCTCCCAGTCCCACTGGTCTTCCACAGGAGGAAGGCACAAATGGCTCCTCTGTTTCAACAGGAGGCAGAGGGGGGAGCACACTGACTGAGGCAGGCATTTGGTTTGCTAGTGGGAAGATGAGGGCATTCCCATATCTTCGTTTGCTTTTGCTTTTCTTAGTGAATTGTGATGGAAGGTCATCTTGCAGAGAGTGACGTGTGAGGCTGGGTGGGGGGAGTGGAAAGGATTTGAAATAGTCCTCTCAGGGTGAGAACAAATATGTTCAGCTGAGGAAAATAAGCAGGGCTACTGGGCAGGGTGGAGCATGCAACCACTGAAGATCCTTCTGTTTAGGAGGACACTGACCTCTATTCTTTTTCTCAGCCCCTAGGGACAGGCAGGAGACAACAGGCAGCGGACTTGATCCTGAGTAACATGATACCTCCACAGGGACTTAGAAAAGACAGAAGGGCAAAGGGCCTCGGGGTAAAGCAGGGCTATTTGAAAAAGAATGGACCTTAAAATCCATGCTGGACAAGGGATGGAAAAAGGAGAATAAGCTGAAGGACTGAGAGAAAGTAGAGGGACACTGGGTTGGGGGAGAGGTTGTGGGCAGGGAGCGGGATGCTTAGATTATGTGATTATGCAGGTAGAAATGCCAAGGAACTGAGCCCAGGGGGGCGCCTGGTGACTCAGTTGGTTAAACATCTGCCTTTGGCTCAGGTCATGGTCCCGGGGTCCTGGGATCAAGCCCCACATTGGGCTCCCTGCTCACTGGGGAACCTGCTTCTCCCTCTCTCTGCCCCTCCCCCTGCTTGTGCTCTCTCCCTCAAATAAATAAATAAAATTTTAGAAAAGAACATATTTAAAAAAAAAAAGGAAGAAAGAAGGAACTGAGCCCAGGGACAAGTGGGCTGCCCACGTGGGTGATGGCAAATGTGTCCGTTTCCTCCCCTTTCTACTCACTCCTCACCTCAACCTGTTACCACAGTCCAGCAACAGCTTTTACCGTCTCAGATGGCCTCCATGCCTTCAAACCCAAGAAATGTGTGATGTTTCAGCATTATGTGACCCCGTTCTCGAAATGGTCTCTTTCACTGGGTTCCAAGACAACACACTCTCCTTATTTCTTCCCAGCTTTTCTGGCCCCTGCTTCCTGGTCTGCTTTAAGAGGTCCGTCTGCCTCTTCCTGTCCATTGTACGTGGGAGTTTCTCAATAGGGTGGACTCCTTAGCCTCCTTGCTTATATTTCCTCCCTAGGCAATCTCATCCCTGCCTCATGGCTTCATTACTACTCCTCATCTTAGAAGTTTCTTTGGAGCATTAAGCCCATACATCCAATTTCTACTAGTCCTTTCCACTCGGATGTCTCAGAGGCTTTTCAAGCTCATTCATTAACTTGAACTCATGACTTACCCCCAAATCTGGTTCTTTCCCGATGTTCCCACCTCAGTGAACTTCACGGTTAGACAAGTCAGAAACTGAAGAGTGGTCTTTGATACCTCCCTTTTCCTCAACCTCCCACGTCGAATCTATTGCTCCCATCAATTTTCTTCCAAAATAGCTTTGGGACCCACCCACTTCTCCCCATCTCCAGTGGGATGATCCAGATCCAACCCCATGATCTGTTGTCTAAACTACTGCGAAGCTCCCCAGTGGCTTGTCAATCTCTCTGGCTCTCCTCTTCTAGCCCATCCCTCCCGCTCAATCTCCTGAATTCTGCCTCCACCCCAAATACAAATCTCCTCATACAATCCTTTGCTTCAACCTCTTCAATTACTCCGCACTTTACACTGCTCCTTGAATAAAGATGAAAGCCTGTCCTGTGGTCCTTGGGACTCAGCTTGGCCCAGGCCCTACCTCTCTTCCAGGCATGCTGGTCTTATCTGCCTTCTCCTTATGGATCCTTCCTGTGCCCCAGCACCCACCTCCTTAGGGGAGACTTCCTGACCACTCCGCACCATCAGCCCCCTCCACCGCTTGCTCTCATGGAACCTATGCCTTCTTTTCATGGCTCGTCTTGCTTTGGAATTACACATTCATTTGGGTGGTTATCAGGCACCATGAGAGCAGGAACCACATCTGGTTTTGCTCATCTTGTACCTGCCCCACTTAGCAAAATGCCTGGCTGTAGTGAAGCTAGAAACTTTTTTTGGGGGGGTAGTTGGGGGTTAATTGGGAACCATAGGATTTAAACAGAAAAGGATGCTAGAAATCATCTGCTCTCTGTCATTTTGAAGTTGGAGAGACAGAGGCCTGGAGATGTGGGAGATGGAGGGGGTTGATTTCTACACCGTCACGGCTGATGGCAGAGTTGGAATGTCAATCCTGGCCTCTTCCTGGCTCAACCTGAGAACTATTTGTTTGTTGACCATAAATACCCTGGTTGTATTCTCTCCCTTGCCTTTTTTTTTTTTTAAGTGAAAAATAAAAACTGTCCTTAAACTGTGCCTTTTGTGTTATCCAATCACAAAGCATTGGACCACTGGCTGCAGACAAAATGACACCCTCAGGAGGAAGAGGGGACACCAGCCTGTGGCAGTGATGGGGTGCCTTGTGGGAGCCGGGGGCCCGCCCCTCCTCCTCCTCCCCCTGCCGATCAGCCCCCCAGCAATCAGTAAGAGTAAGAAGATGCGCCAGGCTCACAGTGACTCATACTGACTCCCTGGAAGGTGTGAACTGCTCCGAGAGAGTTGCAAATCCCATCTTCTCCGGCCGCAGCAGGCAATCATCCTCTGCACCGCCAGACCGCAGTCTGATGATACAAAGCGCTTTGCACTATTTTCTCCGGAGGCGTCATTTTCCCGCAGTTTCTTTTGCGCTGACTAAAGCACGGGAGCCCTCTGGTGGTAGTTTGCGGGAAAATCCCGTGAGAGGGAGAGCGGCTCAGTAGGGGTGAGAGTTCCTTGCGCCTCTCTCCCTTGCCTCCGCAAGCCGTTTCCAGAATCAGGCACTACAAGTAAAGCAGGGCCGTTACAAACTGTCCGAGCGGGAAGGCCCTAGTGGACCGCGGCTTGCTGCGGCCAGGCTTCCCCCGGCCAGCCCCTCCGTGCCACACGTAGCTGTGCCTGACGGTGTGGCGTCTGAGACAGTGCTTACGACGGGGCTGGAGAGGAGGAGGGCGCGGGTGACAGACCCCAAGACTTGCAAATGCCCCCGAGCCGGGGAGGGGCAGGAATCCACGTTGCCCGGAGGAGCGTGAAGGTGCCGCCAAGCGGACAGGCCGACAGCAGGCACCGGAGAACCAGGCCCGCGGAGGGCCCGCTTCAGCAAGGGAAGCAGCCCCTGGTTTCTCCCACCGTTTCTCGAAAGGCTGGCCATATGTCCACCTGCTGGTCGTTACAAATTCCTTGGCAAGCCCCCTCTTTCATGGGCTCCATAGTATACCTGTCTTCGGTTCTGTGTTAATTTTCTATGCATGTTACAGCCTTTCAGAGGCAAAAATAAAAATCTGCACTATTTGAAAACATTAGGAGACAGATGTTGGACAAAGTTCAAGATCACAAAGAGATCAAGACGGTTTGATAGTGATTTTTTTTTCATGGAAATCCAGTCATATCTGCCTGTACTTTTAAATACACCGTTACTTCGGACATTCACACTCCACTAGGAACATGACTTACTACAAAAGAGAGAGGGACGTTTAAAACCACATTTAATTTTTAATACAAAATCTGTTGCACTATTACAGAGGTGACCCCTTCATGCACAGATAACTCTAGCGCCTACCATTATGGAAGAGTAAAAACTGTACTTTTACTGTCCCCCCCTCCCCCAAACAACGGCAAACTTAAAGTCACTCTTATCTTTGTGCTCACTGGTGCCCAGGCAAGCCTGTCTTGTTTTTCTGTATTTCCATTAGCACGGTTGGTCTGTGAAAAGGGAATATGGAGCTGTGGAAATAGGGTCATCTTTACCTGGGATGACTTCAAACTGGGCTCTGCCTACATGGAGTGAACAAGCCTCCTGAGCCCTACAGGCAAAGCTCTGAAGATGCCATCTAGAAACTCGCTGTCAATATGTCAAAGCGCTCACTATTTCAGTTTCACAGCAAAAAAGGGAAAATAAAAACCCAAAAGGTATTTAAGGAAATGCTTTCCAATCCCATGCACTGTATTTATGAGCTAACTTCTTAGACAGTACGACGTCAACATTGGTTGCGTGTTTATTCGTATGTAACACCTCTAAGCATATAGCATCTACACTTTCAGTGTATTTACAGATTCAACAAAATATCTACATATAAAAAGCTTTACTTAAAATTAAACTTGATGCAAGTTATGAGAAACCAATTTATTGGCAAATGAAACTGAGCATTCCTTCAACCATAGGTTGTTAGAGGATTTCATATTTGGAGGTAAACCATTTGATAGATATCGTTGGTGGATACGGTAGGATGTGTTATGTTTGTTTTGGAAACTGCAGACATAATCCCTTTGACTGTTGTCCTTGTTAGCACTCGTCAGATTTCTGAGAGTCGGAAATGTGTCCACAGCAATTTGCATACACACTGTTTAATGCTGCAGAGAGTTTCAGAAGCTGCCACCTAGGTAAAGGCCTGGAGAAAAGCATTCCTGTTGGCATGCTGTTGTCTGCTTCCGGTTTGGGAATAGATTCTCTTTTTTTTTTTTTAACAAAGATTCCCTACCAAATCGACGGCCCTCTGACCCAACTGGCTTGCTTGAATAGAAACCACAAAACCCACAGAATCAGCATGCGCTCCAGGAGGTGCTAAGCCTTTTTCTTTTTATACACACGGGGAAATGCTCCTTACCATCAACTGTCTGATTAACTTTATTTTCACATTTCCTTTCTTTCAGCATTGGCTGTTTCCAGGACCTCTGCTTTCTAGAAGTTACTTCTGGAGCACGCCGGGAAGCTAGGGCTCTGCGTCGGCCGTGCCGACTGCTACCGAAGGCAGCGTGTTATGGAATGCTTCCCGTCTGAAGGCACTGCATGTGTCTTGCCCTGTGCTTTCTGGAATCATTTTTGAAACTGAAGTGAAGTGACTCGTTTTCGATTCTTTCGGTCTGGCATTCGTGCCACAATGCACTGCAATACACATTATGCCTAAAAACAACTGACCGTAGAGAAGATGTGAGAAGTCGAACACTGTGCTGTGGTAATACCCGGAGGAATAAGGGGCAGAGGCCGGTCACAGAGTCTCTGCGAAGCATCGGCAAATGCGACGGTCGTCATGAACTCATACAGCAAGGATATCC
The DNA here is from genome assembly GCF_011800145.1 of Mirounga leonina. Classification (NCBI taxonomy): domain Eukaryota; kingdom Metazoa; phylum Chordata; class Mammalia; order Carnivora; family Phocidae; genus Mirounga; species Mirounga leonina. The sequence goes on along the minus strand of NW_023270451.1, from coordinate 1,014,921 downwards.
TGTACATACTGTTTGTTGCTAACAGTCTCCCAAAAAGACTAACGACAGCTAGACATAGAGTCACCAATTTCACCACAATGTCCACAAAGACATTGGAGTTCTAGAGAATTCTACAGTAACACTCTTGACAATGAAAACGGAATTCGTATTTCGGGGGTTCAGCTGAGGAGAATATAAACAAAGTATCAAACCATGTTTTAATAAGGTACACAGGTATTCCTTTACACGTAGCATTTTTCATGCATCGTATTGAACTGTATCCCGAAGAGCAAATAACGTGATCGGTTGATGATGCTGTATTATTTTTATCAGTTCTGAACAAGAATACCTATTTTGAATGAAAAAGGATGTACTTTGCACTGCAGTTCACATTAACAAATCATCTGAGTTATGTTCTTGTTTGCACCACTCTCATAATATTAACGCACAGCAGAACACATACTTTCTGCCTGTGTTCCTAGTACGAGAAGGCAGACAAACAAGTGCTTAAGAGAAACATTCTAGAGAAATGGGATATTGGCAGAGAGTTTACAGATTAAACAAAGGAATTCATGGCATTGACAGGAGAAGGTGCCTCTGAGCTTTCGTTTCCTTCCGCTGGTTCCTTCTCTTTCTTACCACTGTATTGTCCAATAAAGGAGCCGTCCTCATTGAACTGGCCATTCACCCCCTCTCCATAGTCAACTAGGCTGTCATCGCTATCTTCCTTCTTCACTGTCCTGTCTGAAGGTGTCCGGCTGCCTTTTTTCAAAGGCTTGTGGTCTTCGGCATCACTGGAAGAAAGAGAAAACGTTTTTGTCGGGATTGGCATTTGGTGAAGTGCTGTGTTCTTAAAGATCATGCATGCAGGTTACGATAAAGCGTGTGGTGTCGCGAGCCTCGCTAGCCAGATCTAATCGTCAGGTGGACTCTGATGGCTGGGATGTGGTTGGGATGAAAATCAGGTGCAGGAATGGTTTAATCATGAAGTCTTCAGTAGGTGGATGGCTTCTCACTGCGCATGTCAATGTCAATGACTGATTCTCACTCCCGATTTGGAAGCAATTGAGAAATAGTCACAGGCATTTAAAAAGGAAGAATTGAGGAGAGTTGAAAATCATCACTACTTTGAATTCAAAGGAAAGGGAAAGCTTATGGCAAGTAGAGAAGTTAGTATGTTAAACTGTGTGAGATTCTCGGATTCCTTGGATATGAATGGAGAATGATTTTGGTTAAGTGTGAAATATGAGGAGTTTTCTTTTCTGAGCAAGAGGAAGCAAAATCCTGCTTTTCAAATAATTTTGTTATTGAGTGCAGGCCAGACTGTAAACTTTAACCTTACCTTTCAAGAGACCTAGAAAGTCCATTAAAAGGATGCAGAAGAAACAAATGAAAACAGCCTAAGAAGAAAAGCAAAATCCTTATACTGATAGTAAACAGTATTTTTTTTTTCTGTCAGAATTTTAGTTAATGGGTCAAGACTGATTAATTTGGACAGAGACACAGCTGGCCTTCAGAGCACTACTTATCTGTACTATTAAATGGCATGTCAATATAGTCTGAAGAGCGTGAGTGATTCAAAAAATGTCAGAGGAAATTCTAGCTCTGTTCTCCCTTCTCCCAGGGTGGTATGTAGCCTATCCGTGTTGGATGGGAATCTGAGGAGCAGGATTTTAAAAACGTTATAGAACTCAGTTTCTTCCCCTTTATTTCTCTATGAAATCCCTTAGCACAATATCTGGGAGTAGGAGAGTATGTTTTAGAACACCCACCCACACAGTTTTGCCACTAGGAATGCACAGTAACCAACTCTCTAAAAGGTAACAGTTGGGGGCGCCCGGGTGGCTCAGTTGGCTAAGCGACTGCCTTCGGCTCAGGTCATGATCCTGGAGTCCCGGGATCGAGTCCCGCATCGGGCTCCCTGCTCGGCAGGGAGTCTGCTTCTCCCTCTGACCCTCCCCCCTCTCATGCTCTCTCTCTCTCTCTCTCTCTCATTCTCTCTCTCAAATAAATAAATAAAATCTTTAAAAAAATAAATAAATAAAAGGTAACATTCGGTTTAAAAGAAAAAGATAAAAGGCCACGAGAGCATTCTGTTTCCTTTTGAAGGACAAAAATGCAAGGCAGAACAGGAAACATAAAGCAGTATTATTAAAAAGTGGACAGGCGTAACATCAAAAAGAGGCTGTGTCAGCGGCCATATTTCACCTGCCAATTTGTGGAGGCTTTTACGCACCCTCTGTCTCTGACAGTGAGCTTTGTTCTAGCCAAGATACACACATCTCGGGATGCACAAATATTCTGGCTCTTTGGCCAATAATTCCTACTAGGGTTTTCAATTTTTCTCCAAGAAGAAAATCTCAACACTGCAAAAATAATACTTGCTTAACAGGACACGGGTATCTGCTATTGGAAATTACCAGTTGCAACAAGACCCAAGTTCTTGTCACAGGCCGAATAAACAAGATGATCACCACTGCTAATTGACAACTGCGGAGGGATCACGGGACCTTGGAGTGACCTGTGTTTGGGGCCCTTCGGGGGACAGAGCATTTAATCTCCAACCTGCTCTGAGGATAAAGTGCACATCTTTAATCATTAACCTCTAGGCTGTGCTTGAATACCTCCTGCGAAACATTGCTCATGACTTGGTGAGGCCCTAAATTCCATCCACGTGTTCAATAATGAGCAGATTTTTGTCACCTGGATTCCACTTGTTCATTTTACTTTATAGGACCAGTGTTCCAAGGAATACATGACAGGAAATTCTAGTCTGTGGCAGTTCTTTGATCCAGCCATCTATCCATGCATTCAACCATTCACATATCTAACACATGTTTATTGAGTGCCTGCACTGAAACTGTTCTAGTCATTGGGGATATAGCAGCAAGCAAACCAGACTGAAACCCCGAATTCATTAAGCTTACTTCCAATAGGGGAAAATACAGAAAATAAACAACCAACATATGAAAACATTAGCCCCCTAGTGTGTCAGAAGGTGATTAGTGCTATGGAAAATATGGAACTCAGTAAAGGGGATGGAAGGTGTCAGGGGAGGGTGTAGGAGTTGACATTGAAACAGGGTGTCCACGGAAGGCCTCAGGAGAAATGACATCTGAGCAAAGACTTAAAAGAGTTGAGTGAGCCAGGTGGACAGCTGGAGGGAGAACCATTCTGGCAGGCGCAGCAAGCAGTGCAAAAGAGCCGCGGTGGTGGCAAGCCCGGCGCGTTCTAGAAGCGGAGCTCGTGTGGCTGGAACCGAAGCGGAGAGAGAGCAGAGTTAAGTTGGGGGGGGGGGCAGGGCTAGATGAGGAGGATTAGTGCAAAAACACAGGGGTCACATGACTGTGACCCGGGTGAGAGTGGAGCCCTGGGGTCACACAAAGTGGTTAGATTACGAACATACTTTGAAAGCAGCACCGGAAGGATGTCCTGATGATTGGATGTGGGATAATGGAGAAAAAGACGACACCAAGATTTTTGGTTTGTGCAACACAGAGGATGGAATTACCCTTACTATGGAAGGCTGCGTGTTTGGGGTAGAAGGTCAGTAGTTCAGCTGTGGACATGCTAAGTTTGCTACATTAGGGGAACCACTCCTTTCACCGTTTTATGACTCTAATATAACAGTGATACCTAAACCCAACAAGAACTCTTTGAGAAAGTGAAATTACAGGTGAATCTCATTCAGGAACCTAGATACGCAAATCCCAAAGAAATCATACCCCACGGAATTTAGCAATCTACTAAAAGGATACCATAGCGTGACCAAGTTGGGTTTATTCCAGGGAATGCAAGTTTGTTTCAGCATTAAAACATCAATTCATATTTTTCAATTTTAGCAGAAGAAAAAAATGTGTTATGATTATTTTAGTGGATTCAGAAGAAGGTATTTGGTAAAATTCAACATCCATTCACAATAAAAACTTCAATATTCTAGGAATATAAATATCTTGATTGACCTGATTAAGGGTATTCACAAGAAACTTGCAGTAAACATCATCTTTCATGGTGAATGTTGACAGATTTCTGTTTCACATCAGAAATCACAGTAGGGATGCCTGTTCTCATCACTTCTAACCAAAACTGCATTGAAAGTACTAAGCAACGTGCAAAAAGAAATAGAAGGCGTATGTTGTTATTTATAACCAATACAGTTACACTCATGTAAAACACCCAAAAGGATTTACAGGCAAACATTAGAATAAAAAGAGAGTTTGGTAATGTTGCTAAATACTATATTAGCATAAAAGTCAATTTTATTTCCATACTTACAAATAACTGGAAAGTGAAATAAAAAATGATTCCAGTTATATCATACAAATATGAAGTATATAAGAACAAAACCAATAAAAATGTTTGAAGTTCTCTATGAAGAAAATGAAAGTTTTATTCAGTTATTAAAGAAGAGCTAAATAAATAGAGGAACATACCATAAGTGTGGACGGGCAGACTCAAATATCATAAGCATGTTAACCTTCTTCATATTGGTCTTAAAAAAATTCATTTCTAATAAAAACCCAGCAGGTTTTTATGTGGATCTTGGCAAGCTGATTCTCAGCCGCATATGTAAAGGAAAGGGCCAGGAATATCTAAAAAATTCTTGAGGAAGAATAACAAAGTTGGGGGTTTTGACTTATCAGATATCAAGACTTATTAAAAGCTACAGGATTAAGATAGTGTAGTTTTGGTGCAAAGATAGACAAATCAAACAAAGGGCCCTGAGATATTTGGGAGATCTTTCTGTTGGCTTTATTCCTACATCATATTTCTATCCTATCATCGCTGAGATTATTTTTAAAATCCTATTTTCTAACTCTTTGCTGGTACACAGAAATATAATTGACTTCATGTTAATTTTGTGTCAAGTAACATCACTAAGTTCTTTTATGAATTCTAATATTTTCCTGATTCATTTGGATTTTTACACACACAGATAATCCTATCTGTTATGAATAATGACCAGCCAAGAAGGGGCTCCCCAGAAGCATCCATTCCAGCTTTTTTTTTTTTTTAAGTAGGCTCTTCATGCCTAGTGTGGAGCCCAATGGGGGCCTTGAACACTCTGAGATCACAACCTGAGCTGAGATCAAGAGTCGGATGCTTAACCAACTGAGCCACCTCGGCGCCCCACATCCATTCCAGTTTAATGGTCATAGTGGATGAGAGAGAATCTACAGCAACGTAGGCTGTGCTTGAAAGAAGAGAAGGAAGGAAGAGGGGTGTTCTAGCCATACACAGAGTCTTTCCAGGAAAAGCTTTTCCAAGGCAGCTCAAGATCTTTCTAAGACTGGGTTTTAAAAAGTGGTACAACAACGTAATGTCATACTTCAGTTAGAATCAGGTTAAATGGGAAAAAAATCATATGAGGCAACAGCCCATTACCCGGCATGTGATTTGTGCCCAACAAATATTAGTACCCATCTATCTACCACCACACCTCCTCGATCCACTCCAGGCCCCCACCCCAGAGAGATTCTTTTCTCACAAATACCCTGTGTAACACACACTCTTAGAAGTTTCCAGAGCTATGCCTGGTTACAAAGCCCTGTTGAAGTACTGTATTAATGCTTGCCTTTTTTCAACTCAAAGATGAATTCTATAATGAAATAGTAAACAAACTTGCTTTTGACATCGTGTCAAGGGAAGTCGCTCTGTCAAGTTTCAGTGTGAAAGCGCAGCCTCCCACATGAGAGGAATTTAGAAGTTATGGAGGATGACTTAAAAGTCATACACTTATTTAGCTACACAGTATTAAAAGCTTAAAAATATTCAGCCATGTTTTACGAGAACTGTTAAGGACAAAGATTCAACACATTTCAAACTAAGTCATAAAATAGTACACGTGGCTCCGAAATATATTTTTGATCCTCACAGCCATGCATGAAGATGGTTTTGCAGTGTAAAGGAATGCTCCCATCATGGTACCAGAACTCAGCTCCTGTGCCGCGTCCTCTGGGAAGGGTTCCCACCTCACCTTCCTTCCATCCCCCCAGTTAGCTTTGGCTTCCAGCCTGAGCTGTATCTCTTTCACAGCACTTTTCACATGATGCTGACTCTTCTTTCATTCCCTGGATCCCTCACTAGACTATAAACGAGTGAGATAACATTCTATCATTTTTAATATCCCCACAGCCTGGCATACAGTAGGCACTCAATAAATATGGGTTGAATGAATGAATTCATTGTAAAATCACAATAGAAGAGATGGTGGGCATTTTTAGAAATTTTTCAGAATTCTAACATCAGAAAACTTTCATTCCTTGTGAATTTCACGATGTCCGACAAAGCATTGGAGTATATATATATTTTTTCCTTTCTCTTACCCTCAGGATGAATTTTAAGGAGTTCACCTTTTTTGCAGTAGCACTTCATTCAGGGTTACGCACACAGGAGGTACCCATTGAATGTCTACTGACCAAAATCCAGCAGCGACAGACAAATCTGTGATCTTTTGGTCTGACTCTCCTGTGGTCACCATCCCACCACTGCCAAATCTTGCCGCAATTCGATTGACCTTCATGACCCAAGGCCTCCCTCTAAACGTCCATCATTATTTATACTGTTCACACACCACTTTATGTTTGTGTGCAGAATAAATCTAAAGTAGGTAGCTCATGTGACCCATCTTCACATCATTCAAGCCCAATGAGCATGGGTTGGCATGCTTGGAACAGAATCATGTTCACTTAAATGACAAGATTCCCATGCCCAGAGCCTCCATGCTCTGGGTTCAAGTACCAGGGTCAGAGTCTTTATGACCTAGGTTCATCCTGGTTTTTAAAGGAATGGATCTAAAGAATAAAAAAAATACTTACACGGTTGGTTGCATTGTTTCTCTGATTTTTCTATATGCTAGTAAGGATGCAGATCCTACTGTCTGCATAATTAAAGAAATAAACAAAGAAAGCTGCAGGCTTCCACCAGAGGGTCACTGCTTGGGGGTGGGCGTTGGAGGGAGGCACAAGGTTACAGCTTACGGAAAAAAAAAAAATCAAATTTGGCCATTGAAGTTCCATCCCTCTTTGCACTATGAAATATCCCCTGGCTCAGAGCCAACCATGTAGAAACTGTTTCATCCTCAAGCTGGAGAATGAGCAAATCATAAACAGAATTAATTTACATTTAGTGATAGCCCTACTTTTGTCTGTGTTGGCGTGTGATCCGCATATTGATTTATTTTCAGAATGAAAAAGAATAAGCATCAATAAATAATACAGAGCTCAGAACTTCCAGAAGGTGCAAAGCAGAGAAGGGACCCTGGTGATTTAGGAAGGAGAATGACACTTCAATGTATTATTAAAAAAACAAAAATCTGTCGTAATAAACAGTTGGAACCGTTTTCATTCATCGTAACATCTAAGAAACTAAAAGTCTTTTGTTTTTTCTCTTTAGGTAGAAAAGAATCCACAGGGAAAAAGTTCTGAGTAGTGTCAAGACGTCACAGGACGAAGCCACAGCTGAAGGTGGCTGGGTGCTGGGGAAAGTGACCTCGCTTGTGGGACTGACTGTCCTTACGGACTTGGCAGTTCAAGTGAAAAAAAAAAAAAAAATTCCTGGGTTGTGTATTAAGTTTTAGACACCCATCAGAACCTTCCCTTGGTACCTCCCACATCAGTGTAATTCTATGTGTGGCAAACGGTTTTGTCTTCACACATGAACCAACGGGTCTGTACTTGATAGGCCCAAAGAAAAGTCTTTCTCTTCTGAGGAGCTCAAGGCATGAGTTAAAGACAGCCACGTGAAAACGCCTCACAAACATGTCACATATGTATGAACACCAAGACAGAGGAATATGGCCAAAGAAATGTAAACACAGTGATAATGAGGCCAGTCACCAAATACTTGCCGTGGACTGCTCTGGAAGCCCAAATCATATTAAAGGTTGTTAGCAGACATCTCGTGGAGGAGGTTAGAAATCGCAGAAACTAGAAGCCTTCAGGGATCATCTAATAGTTGAACTGTATCATTTTACAGATGAAAGAAATGGAGACCCAGACACATCAAGTGCCATATCTAAAGGAATCAAGGGTAGGGCTGGGTTGACCGTAAAACTAACAGTTTCTGGATTCCGGGCTGGTTCCTATTCAACCTCGATTTCAATCCCATTTCTACGGAGTAGGCAGCATGGTCACCCTGAGAACGTCACATTACATCAGACCCTGGTTTCACACCACTGTAAAAGCAAGCTGACATCAGGGAGCCACGAGGCGAGCAGTACATCACTAGATCAATTTAAGCACGATGACGGACAACGGGAACGCAGGAGGTGCCATGCTTTCTTTCCGATTAATGCCAATACTGAGGTGTTTCAGGCTACATGGAAGATGTAGCTTCATTGTAATAAAGAAGGGAGTGGTGTGCCTATCTTGTGTACCATTCTAGCCACAAAAACGCTAAGAAGTTACTTAGTTATTATGGCCTCACCTGCTTTATGGGAAAAACATGTACAAGAGTGAATTATATCAGCGAAGACTACAACTCACCCAGTGTCACACATGGCTTCCCTAGGCTACAGCCATCTGCACGCTGCCCTACCATGTCCTGTGGAGAGTTGGGGGGAGGGGGTGGCCCAGGAAGCTTCCACAAACTTTGAGTCCCAGAGTCAACATGTGATATCCAGACAACCCTCACTAGACATCTTTCTGTATCATGAGGTACAGAAATTCTGAGAAGTTTTACGAATCATAATCATCTCTGTGGAAGAGAAGATCAGAATATCTGAAGGTGTAGGTGCTGAGGCACAAAGTCCAAACACTTGTATCTGCATGGAAACTGATATGAAACCAAATGTATCCAAAATATGTTTTTTTCAATCAGTTATCATATTTCTTATCCTTAGCATTACTTAGCCCCTCATGATATTGACATGGAAATACCAAAAATGAGCTCCAGAGATGAGTAAAAATTAGCACAAATATCTATAAATGTCATCTGGCAATCACAACAGGGAAATATTTTATTTCACCTAAAAGCCTTTTCATCTGCCAAAAAAGGCTCAATCTGGGCTCAGTGCATATTTAAAAGACTATATTTCTATAATTAAGAGGCTGATAGAAAAAACAAGGTATAAAGGCATTTTATAAATAGAAGTATTCCTTTGGAACACCCAAATCCCAACTTTTTAAAGGAACAAATGTAGAGCTTGTTTCTGATTTTAAAAATGTCTAAAATAATCAACTGTTTCTTTTTAAAAAGACATACAAATCCTAGGTAAGAATATCTTTATTTAAAGAGTCTCTCTCCCTCTCTCCCCCTGCCCCTTTTCATTATTTAGCACATAGGTTAAAATTTATCCCTAATGATGGAGCCAAGCCAAGAATGTATTATCAAAGTCCTGTGAATTAACACACTGCCTAGAGGTCTATGATATTCTTAATAATTTACAGCTTCTAAAAGAACCTTGCCATCCTTTCATGATTAATGGACAGGATATGGGTATTTCTTTTGGAAAAAGAAGCATCAAATCCAGGATTAAAAAAAAGTAACACCAATTTTATAAACTCACTAGTTAGAAAATGACAGGTGTAGTTTCCTTTATAATGCAGGTTTTGTAGGGTCTTTACTATTGCTTTAACTCTTACTATAACACACCAGCTTTTCCTAGGTTGAGCAATACAGCGATGCCTCTGGAAAAATACGGCGGGGTGGAAGGTACTCTGTCTCCAAACCCATGACTAAAATGGAAATTTATTTTTTAATGAAAAGTGAGAATATTTTCATTGGGGATGTGTAGCCATGTAGACATGGAAGTGTTTCTAAACTAATATTTGAGGAAAATAGGCAATGCCACAGAGCCTGTCCCTGGCCTCATCCTATTGGCGGGAGTCTGTATGAGCACAGTGTGTGTGCAGGGCGGGAAGGGTGAAGGGAGGCTGAGAAGCAGTGGCTCACCTGTATTCTCCAAAAGTGCCATCGTCTTCCTTCATAGGCTGGATTTCAGGATCAGCATGAGCATCTTCCTTCTCTTTGACTAAAAAATTTCAAAGTGATAACATTACCTATTGATTCCATGTTTCCTTATTCAAAGTTTTAAAGACTGAACTCCCTGAGATGTATAGCAGTAGAAAATAATTCTATACACAGCAGATGTCATACCACAACAGATGCATTATGTGGCCATGCATATACTTTGCTGTTTTAGTCTCTCTGAGACAACCTAAGAGAATGAACATTTGTTAACATATAAAGTTGACTTCCTGTGAGCATCCTACTGAAGAAGGAATAAGTCTGAAGTCTCTAAGATCTCTCCCCTACTTGGCCCATCTATTCATTAACTATATTCAAGGTTACAAATTGTTTCAGCACATCTCTTCTTTTGCAGATTTTTTTTTTCTTGTCACTGAAAGGGAAATGGCCAAGTAAAGAAAATATAAATTCATTGGATCCACTGAGTTGAGGAAAACATTAGCCATAGAGGAAAGGCAATGTTACACATCATGATATCAAGACTCAGTTCGTGCAGTATTTCCTCCAGAAGATTCCATGTACCTTCCCCCTCTGCCTGTTGGTTTTAGGTGTAGCAGCTGTGACTTAGGTGGAACCTAAGGAAGCAGAGTCACTAATATCTTCAGAGAACAGATGAATTTCCTCCCCCAAATATCTTCTGATCCTTGACAATGTTTAGGCTCCCATTATAAAAAAAAGGGATCAAAAATTGTTTGGACAGAAAGTCCAAATTTATGGCTCTGGGAAAATATGCTTATTGCAATCTACATGATCACTCTCATTATTTCTTTATAGTTTTGAATAATTGTGCAGCGTTCTGAGGCGACTTTAATCTTTCTTTCTTACCTGGATATTTACCGCCCTTGTTTCTTCGGATGAAGCAAACAATCAGCAAAATTAAGATAAGGAGAGCGACAGCACACATTAGACCAATGAACCAGCCCTGAGTCGCAATATCCACCTGCCGGCTCGCCATTGCTGGAAAACAGATCAGTGGCATCAGGGGATGAGGACTGTTGTAGCCTCTTGCAGTAAAAAACTAGCAGAGTAAATGGGCTTTTATACATTTTACACGTGCCCCAAATTGAAATCTGTCAGTTATCAATCAGGAGTTATATACAAACTTTGAAAAATCTTCATTAATTAAAAAATTCAGATAGTGAAATCTGAATGCTAATACCATCAAATGCTAACAAATCTGGCTAAACACTGTGTTCACAGTTATTTTAACTGTATATTCTCAATAGAAACATAGTCCCAAGTCAGTTTTAAAAGTACTGTCTACAGATAAACTGTACATTAAGTACAACGGTAAGAATGTAAGACTGAATTTTAAACAGAACAGAATGTATACATCTAATGGAGTATTTTTCCTTCAAAGGAACTGCTTTTGGAGGCTAACATATCATTGCAATGATGTTGCCATTTTTCAAAATGTTTTGGAAATCTTCTATTAAAAAAGAAAACTGTCCACACAAGAAACCTATCCACATAAGACAGCCAGCCTTATTATTTTATATAGCAGCTCAATTTGCACCTAAAACGTTACTTAGATTTGGTATTCATCTCATTTACAAGATTTGGTTCTAAAAGATTTTTGGAAATTTCTGAAAAATCCAATTTACCCTCAAAGGATCAATATTCGATATTCAATATTGCTTTGGATCCATTTAAAAGACTTTGAAAGGTAGCTTGATCAGCAGAATCATTATTGGAATAAATGACCAGTTTAAAGAGAAAATACTCATTCACATATATACATAGTCTTTGTCTTCATCTATTCTGTTTGAGTCAATAAACGTGAAGCCCCGTATTCAACTAGTCCCAGTATGCAAATCTCCTAAGAAAAACACAGAATAATTAGCATTGCTGGTATTATTCAAAAGTGTCAATCAAATGGGACAAAGTGCAGCATCAATGGCCATTCAGACATGCCCAAGAGGATTTGTTTAAATAAATTCGTATGAAAGTTTTTTTTTACAAAGGTTTTTATTTTTTTCTTTTGACCATAATCAAAGTAAAAGGTTTTCTTCTTTTGATTCACAAGCATGCCTATATCATGCTTTTAATTTGATTGAGTTTCTTCTGAGTGCATTTAACATGGTTGGGTGGGTATATGTGATCTCTGGATGCAGAAACAAACATGGCTACATAGATCCCAGGTTCCATCCTCCATGGCCAAAATAGAACCTTGTTGCCTTATTTTTCTCCACACAAAGCAGAAGGCGAAAAATGAAATGCTTAAAATCAAGCATGAAGAAGGATGTGAAGAACGTGTGCGTATGTGGTTAAGAAATAACATGAGAAGTGGAAATACACCATCTGGATTATAAATCAAACGCCTCACTGGCCGAGGGGTTTTGAGTTGTATCATGACTAGATCCAACCGAGGCAGGAGTGCGGGCTGTGCTCTCCTGCATACACACGCCGTGACCATGACAATGATGATGGAGAAGAAGACAGGGATAATGAGAGCTAACATCCTGAAACTCCCACTATGTGCCGGGCACTATGCTAAGGGCAACATCTGATTTAATTTTCACAGCAGTGCTTTGAGGTGGGTGGGAGGAGTACACCCGTGCCCCGGGAACAGAAAGGACTTGCCCGACGGCTGGAGTTGGACTGAGTCTGTCCGACTCCTGAGATACTAGCTGAACGCTCTACTGCTCTCATGCCTTCTGGAAAACAAGCCCAGACATCAGATCTGCAGAAGTCTTCGTGAAAAACACAAGGCTACGGGGACTTTCCATTCTGAGACAGGCAAAAGGATTTTAAAGGTCCATCACTACATGCTCCTTGGCAATGAGTTTTTTTCAAATTTGCACATGGTCTTTGATTGTGTGCTTTTTCACCAAAACTGAGCATCTGATCGAAGTTGAAGAGTTAATCATTTATAGCCTTGTTGTAGAAGTAGCTGCATCTACATTTTCCATCCAACTAAATGCAACCAATAAGGGCAAAATGCAGTAAGATACCCAAACGCCAGCACAGACATTGACTCATAAAGATGGCGGTGGCCACAACTGAGCTGCCTACAGGCAGCTTGCTACGTGCAACTATGCAAACAGCGGCAATGTTTCTTTGACAGTTGATAAAGGAAAATCCAAATGGATTTTGAATTTCTACCTCTACGTCTAAAGAAAAAAAGCATCAAATATGATCCGCCCAGACTATGTAAGGCTAGGCAGACAGCGCGCGTTAATAGGTGTGTGGTGCACACTCGCAGAAGCACACCCAAGTGCACCAGAAGTTGGTATAAAACAAAGATTAGGTAAGTGAAAGATAACTTCTCTTGACTTCTCACCCATAGAAGAAGGGACCTAAAGCCTGGAATGACTATGAGAGGCTTCGATTCTTCCCAGCACATTCTAAAATCATCTTAACTGCAGACGCACATACAAACCCAAGTCCTGGCCACCACTGTGCATCACACACACACACACACACACACACACAAGCCTGTGGGCTTTTTCTTCCTGCATCTGGGTTCCAATGGGCAGGTACTTGTAGGATTGAGTATTGAGTAGGAGAATTAAAGAGGATTTTCAGTTTACTTACATCTTTACAATAAAATTATGTTCATGTATTTCTTGAGTAATCCATAAAGCGATAAGTTAAACGAGTAGATAAAGAATATGAAAAAAGAAAATAAGCCAGAGGAATAAAATTTGTTTTGTTTCCTAGAAGTCCGTTTTAACAAGGGTTCTGCTGGCACATTGTCGCTGTCCTCTGGCTATAACCTGTGCTCTGCGGTAGTAGGCCTCTGAGGAAATGCTTAGAATAACAGAGTAATGTGGAAGGGACAGAGTGAATAAATGGCTATTTATGAAGAATCCATTAAGCCTAAAAATGTCCTGTTGAATTAAAATAGTTAGAAATGTACAGAAAGAGCAGGACATTTCCTTGGCCAAAGTTTGGAGACAGTACTGAGTTAACACTATTTGCTCCTGGAACTAAGGCTTTAATCAAGACTTACTCTTTTTCATAGTTACTTCTATATGCCAAAGGTGACAATAACTGGTTGTGGCCTTGTCCCACCTGTCCACCGCGGGCACGTAGAAATGGCGCACCCGCCACGATGGCTCACCTTGAACGAGCTGTCAGCTACAGCTGGCCCTGTAGGTACGGCAACACTGGAGGAAAAAACTTTTCTAAAGGGTTTGCCTTCTGTCCCATAAAAGGACAAAAAACCACCACATTTGATGTCATAGACGGGATCTGATTCGCCAGGTGTACACTGGAGCCTTTGGGGGACCAGAATACGCGCCGAGTGCCAAACGAAGCGGTCACTCCAGCCTGTTTCCCTCGGGACGTGGGCTCTGTGACCCCGGCGGGGGGCGGGGGGGTGTCGTGAGAGTGTCCCCTCCAGCGTTGGAAGGCTCCCTCACATTCCAGCCCGGTGACATGCTACTAACCTGACGCCTAAGCGGGAAGGAGCACTGCCCACTTCATAGGATTTCTGGACAGACTGAACAAGAGAAGCCGCTGGAAACCAGTCGCCCGGTAGAAATTTGAGCTGATGAAATGCTAGCACTGTGACTATCGTTAGCCTTCCAGCTATCAGTGGACAACATGTCTCCCTGAGCTTTTCGTATTTTGAAATTAAAAGCCATCACTAACAAAAAACACCCTGTAATCCTGTTAGTTGATATTCCTCTTCGCAGTCTAATGCAGTGCTTTCCTAGAGCTCTGTCCACATGCAGTTGTGAAAACACAAGGAACAAAATTACAGAAAAGTGGTTTTCTCTTTACACATTATGATTTTTGCTCACGAATAGCTTAAAATGTAGTTTCATAAGTTACCAAATATTACCTTTGATTTCTTGTTTTAAAACCGCTCGTGATTGTAGATCTTATACATGATGCATGACTTTACATGACTTTGAAAATCATAATGCTTGTGTAATGAAAGACACACACAAAATGCGTTTTGCCTACGGGTTCTATGGCAAATGCAGTATCTCCTCAAGAACGCACGAGGCGATGGAACAGAAGTAACACGGACGGATGAATCACAAAGCAAGTCTGTGCCACACAGCCCTTCTCTAATTTAGGTCAGCAAGGATTATTCTCCATCTTATGAGCTGGTATGAATATTCTTGCATCTTACATGAACATTATTTTAGAAACTTGAATCACTTGTCGCATATTATGATACCATTCAAAGAACGAAAATTATGCAGGCAGTCAAATTTGGTGTGGTCAGAAGAGATACATGATATGAACGATGTCTCATTCTATTCAAGTATAATAATCTTTACCTCAGTTGTCTAACCAGACTGCAGGTTTGTGCTGATTATAGTCCCTTGTGACATAAAAAAATCGTGACTCTATCAAGGAATCATTTTAGCTTCAAAAGCATTTTGAAAATTCCATCCTAACTCCAAGGGAAGGTTTACACATGTAAAGGATGTGAAAAATTGAATTACCTACATAATGTAAGTTAAGAATCATTTTTATCTCTGTTTTTGTAATGGTTTTTGTCTATGCCATGATTAGAAGGTGATCTGCCCAATTCTGTAATTCATTTGATATAAAGAGCCAAAGACAATTAAAAACCCCAAGTCCCAACCCAACTGAGCCCCACAGAAAGACATTCATGGCCCTACCCATAACCCAACTCCACTAGGCCCCTGCCTCCAACTGGGCCTATCTCAAACACATCCTCTGAACTCACAAAACCAGAGTCCCCCTCAGCACCAACTCAAACTTGCTACGTTCCTGGCATTAGGCACCTTCACTCAAAGAAGCTCCGAGAACCATTTACAATTTCTTGCCTCCATTCTTCTTTGTCTGTGGGAGTTTTGCAAAAACAACAAATTTGAGTATTTTGAGGAACTGGAAGTTACTTAACACTCCAAGAAAGGAAAATTCTTTATACGCTAAAGACAAAATCTAGACTGCTTAGGTTTATCGTTTTAGATGATTATAAATCTAGTCATGCCAAATAAATCAACTGAAATGAAAAACTATATGAAAATGTCCTCAAATAAAAATTGACTGGATATAGAGATTGCATATTCATTGTAGACATTCCCAGTGTATTAAATCTTCTTTTTAATGCAAAGGAAACTTCTTCACCTGCACTTTGCCTTATGAAATTATTGCTTCTCTAATGATGTTTATAAAAAGAATTGTTACACATTAAATAGTTCAAGTGAACTATGGAAAAATTGTTTTTTGAGGTTCACAAGATGAATCTTTTGGTAAACATAAATGCTTTCATTTTTTTTAAAAGATTTTATTTATTTATTTGACAGAGAGAGAGCACACAAGCAGGGAGAGTGGGAGAGGGCTCGATCCCAGGACCCTGGGATCATGACCTGAGCCAAAGGCACCCGCTTAACCGAATGAGCCACCTGGGTGCCCCACTTAAATGCTTTCAAATTTGTCTAAGTTATAGATTCAACCTTTCCTGAGTATTCATTTTCCTAAAGGAATAATTACTTCTAAAAGTATTTATTTGTGTGATAAAGGCCTGAGCAGAAAGCTGGACAATGTTCAACCTGTTGTCAGAAATATTCACTGGCCACCCAGTTTATCACATGTAGAGCAGGCTGCACTGGGGAGGGGCCATGGGTTTTCATCAATCGTTGAAAATTAAAGCTGCCCCGCCTCCTGCTGGACATGGCCGGGGTATACATTGTTGCCTGACGGGAATACATTAAACATAGAAACATAATGGATGTTCCCTCCAAGTGTTAATGTTCGGCAATTTCTGATAAAATTCTGGTGGGCAGTAGGGGCAAGATGACTAGTCAGTTTGATTTTTGCTCCTTCAAAGTCCAATTTGAACAGAGTTTTCTTCTTTCCTACTTGTCCTTACAAATATAATTTTTGCTACCTTACTCTTGTTTACATGTTGTGGGTATAGAACAGTTTTAAGTACCACAGTATGAAAATAACATATGCAATGGGACATATTATGCCCCTTGTTTTTAATAACAGGAACAAAAGAGACTCCTAGCAATGTATAAAACATACAGTTTGATGGTTCAGTTCACTAGAATTTTTTTAGATAAACAGGATTCATTTAATTGGATCGAGTTATTTTTCAGAATGATCCACAGTAAATCCTTAAAAATGTTCTTACTCTCTTAAAATGCATCCCCCAAATTAACAAGCAGACAATGAAATTGCTTCTTAGTGCCAGCTACATCGTATTCAAAGTAAAGTTCACGTGCTCTGGCCCCTCCGACTCCCCACTGATAAATGGCACTGATCTCTGCAGCTGTGGCAGTAAGCTTCCTGATCCAGGGATTTATGGCTTAAGATAAATATACAACAGAAGAATAAAACAAACAAGCAATCGATCTGCAGCGTCCAACACACAAATATAAACTAAGATGAAGTCCTCTGAGATTGTGCACATAAAATTTAAGATTTATTGCTGAAATTTAGGGTTCACTTGTTTTTCACTTCCATGACAGAAAGGGTTAGGACATAAATGAATAATCAGGAATAACGATGTACAATATTCAGATTGATGAGTTCTGTTATACGGGTCCTGAATGATGTAAACTGTTGTCCATTAGATAGAGTCCCAGGAAACATCAGCCTTCATTTATGGATGTGGGGTGGGGAGGGGGTTGCTGAGCAATGCTGGGGGCGGAGGTAACAGAATCTTACTGCAAGGTAAACCCCAATACTAGGCGGCTGCTTTTCAGTTCTACTTATTAGCTCAGTGTGGGTCTTTAAAGACTCTGAGGAAAGGTTTACATCTACAGCCTTTAAAAGACATTATTTGGCTATCTGAGACTGACCGTTCTCTCAGCCTTCTCACAACAACCTAAACTAAAAATGACCTACTTACAGATATATTAACTCGGGTAGCCACAAAAATTAGATCAATGTATAATCCCAGAAAAATGTCCTAGGATAGTAAATCAGAAAGTGTCCAAGGGCTGACTTGAGCTCTAAAATTAAATTCCCAATTATTTTATAGAATTTGGAAGCTAAAGGCCTCTCCTGAAATTAACTTCATGAAATAGCATTTCTTAGGATCAGAAAGAAAGATACAGACGGTCCCCGACTTAATGATGGTTCAACTTCGGATTTTTTTACTTTACAATGGTGTGAAAGCTGTAAGCGTTCAGTAGAAATCATATTTTGAATTTGATCTTTTCTGGGGCTAGTGGTTTGTGGTATGACACTCTCATGAGGCCGGGCAGGGGTGCCTGCTGCAGCTCCCCTCAGCCACGCGATCACGAGAGTGAACAACCTCCTGTACCCATGGGACCATTCTGTTTGCACTTTCAGTACAGTATTCAGTAAATTACATGAGATAATTAACATTTTATTATCAAATAGGCTTTGTGTTAGACGATTTTGCCCAGCTGTAGACTAATGTAAGTGTTCTGAGCCCATGTCAGGTAGGCTAGGCTAAGCCAGTTTTGGTAAGTTATGTGCATTGAATGCATTTATGACTTAACAATATTTCTGACTTATGATGGGTTTATGGGGATGTAACCCCATCATAGCTTGAGTAAGTTCTGGGTGCCTGGGTGGCTCAGTTGGTTAAGCGTCTGCCTTGGGCTCGGGTCATGATCCCAGGGTCCTGGGATCGAGTCCCGCATTGGGCTCCCTGCTCAGCAGGGAGTCTGCTTTTCCCCTCTCCCTTCGCCCCTCAGCCCCTGCTTGTGCTCTCTCTCGCAAATAAATAAAATCTTAAAAAAAAAATAAGTTACTCAAGTTCTGTATATTGAAGAAATGAAATAATGCACTTGACCTCTGAGATAACTCACCATCCTATGTGTACAGTGTACCTTTCTGTGCTAAGGGAAACAGCAGAGAGCAAAACTGATTACAGAATTATATTAGGGTCCTTCTGTGGAGCTATTTGATTTTATCTTCTGAGATTTTCCTCTTAAAGGAGGAGATAATGATAGGAATATGATCAATCAACAGAGACAATAAATACAAAGCAAAATATTAATTTTCTTTAAGAAATTTTGGAATCATAGAACTGAGGAATTTAATCTTGGTGTATTGATGGGAGAGGTCAAGGCAGAAGCACAGTGGAATACGTCCAACAGAAAAGCATTTAGCTTATTCTTAAAGACAGTCAGAGAAGATATCATACTTTTACCACAGAGAATCCCAAGGTTCCTCGCTTTTACCCTCCACTCACCCACTTTCTGGACTGCCAGCCAAGGGACTGCGAGTGTCATTTCTATTTGGAGCTTTCTGCAAAGCCTGTCTCTTGTCTCTCTCCGTACCCTAAGTCTTTCTTTGTAGATCCCACCAGTGTAGCTCCCTAGATTTTAGCTTCCTGAACTATGTGTGTGATCCTGTCACTCCCTGTTTGAAAGGTGGATGGCTCGCCTCTGCCCACAGGTGAACACTCTTTCCTTAGCAAGACATTCGTGGTCCTGAAGGATCATTCACATCTGGCCTCATCTACCTCTTCAGTCACGGCTCTGGGCACAACTGAAACATCCTGTGGATTTTCAAAGCCCATGCCTTTGCTTATGCCTCTTACCAAGAATTTATGCACCCCAATCCCCCGACTCATCTGTCCAAATTCTATTTGTCTTTCCAGGCCCAGTTCAATATTACTATTTTCGTGAAATTTTTCCTGATCCTTTTGAGCAAAATAAATGGTTCCCTCCTCTATGCTTAGATAAAAATTGTTCAAATTACTAGTTTAGCATCTATTTTTACTCTTCTTTAAAAAAAAGATTTATTTATATATTTGAGAGAGAGAGAGAGCATGAATGGGGGGAGGGGCAGATTGAGAGAATCTTCAAGCAGACCCCCCGCTGCGTGCAAAGCCTGACATGGGGCTCGATCTCACAACCCATGAGATCACGACTTGAGCAGAAACCAAGACTCCGTCACTCAACCAACTGAGCCACCCAGGCGCCCCTGTTTTTACTCTTTTTTTAATGTGTTGGTGTCAGCTGCCACATTTTTAGCATATCAAAGGCAAGGTCTGTCTTACCATCCTGGTACACAGTGCCTTAAAAAAGGCTGGTGCACTTTATGCAGCAGATAGACTTTAGCTGTTGAACTGATTGAACTTTTTATATAGTCATTTTGTTGTTGTTCTTTGGGCCAAACCTTAAACTTGATTTTTGTTTACATATTCTTTAGCTTTTCCTTGTTTCTTGACCTCATTGGTAGTGGTGGGACCAACTCTGGTGTAATTATACAGTGACCACAGTCTGACCACAGAGAGGATTTGTCACCAGCTCCTTGGTGCCCAGCTCTGCTCCGTCCTGACTGGCTGACCACAGTCTGCTGCTAATTATGCCAAGAATCACGTTCAGTTTCTGACCTATCAGTCTCTCCCTATTTCTGTACCCCAACTGGTCACCTGACAAGAGTGTTCTGATGAATGGTCCCAAGGATGAGAAAGTAAAGGCTATGGGTAAAGCCATGTCCATCCAACAGCAACACTGGCCCAGAAGGCAAATCCGTTAGCTGTGATTTTTCAGATCACTTCTACAGATGCCTTCACAGGTTTATTTTCTAGAATCCCAGGCCCTGAAACTATTTAAAAGGACACAGAAATTAAACAGATGCAGCTAAACAACCACTGCTCTTACACAGACATTGAAGGCTTTATCCAAACAAGGACACGGATCCAAATAAGTGACTCCTAAAGATCTCAGGAGTGTGTCCATGCCCAACTAAGGCATGGGAAGGGAAGGGGTGGGTATGGTGCAGTACAGCCAAATGGATTGTCCTGGATTCTACTTTGTGATTTAAATGCTCCTTTTTGCAATTACATATTTGTAAGTTTGGGTTTCATTAACATCTCTTAAAATCTGTAAGAAAATTTAAAAAAATGTAAACTCGGATGCATCTCTTTTCCCCTTCGATAAGAGGTGGACTGAAGCCACCAGAGGCCGATGCATCCAGAGCTGAGGATATCACACCTGTTTTCTCTCAGCGAGCCATCTCTGATTCTTTCATCCTCTTCTTTTTAAAAAATATTTTATTTATGTATTTGACAGAGAGAGACACAGCGAGAGAGGGAACACAAGCAGGGGGATTGGGAAAGAGAGAAGCAGGCTTCCCGCAGAGCAGGGAGCCCAATGTGGGGCTCGATCCCAGGATCCTGGGATCATGACCTGAGCTGAAGGCAGACGCTTAACCGACTGAGCCACCCAGGAGCCCCTCTTTCAAAGAAAAAGCAAAAAACCATAAAAATATGAAAATTTAGCAGGATCATAGAGAACTTTCCTTTTTCTCCTCTCTGAGAGAGTAAATTGTATGGAGAAGAAAAAGAGAATAGAATTCATTCTGAGATCAAAAAAAGAGATATTTTTAAGGAAAGAAAACCCAGGATAACAAATTATTTCTTGAGCTGTTAAAGTCTTAAGGCATTTGCCTTCATTTTATGCAAGCAATGTTCAATGGCTAGTGCACTATTAAAAGAAGCAATGTAGAAAAAAAATAAGGTTAGGTTTAGGTTTTTAAAACACATTTAAACCCTATTTCTCTTCTTATCTGAGATCCACCCGATTTCAACATCAGGGGTTTTGTGAACCTTCCGACAGTCCATTTTTGCTTGTCTCCATCATCGTAAGCAACTCACAATTCAATTTAGTAACATTAAATGGTAGAACCTAAACTATTTTAACAAGGATTTCTCTTAATTGGTTTTAATTCATTAACATCAGTGGATAATTCTTTTTTCCAGTGAATGCATGCTGTCTTCTACCATGGCAAGTCAGTGGGAAACTCAGGCTCACTCACAGACAGCCCTCTTACAGCGCAATTAACGCAGCTACTGACTCCAGGCAGAGCCCTGGGGACGCGTCCACCTGCATCGGGAAGGAGGCCAGGCTTTCTCTGGAATGCTTCAGTGAAAGGTTACCAGGGGAACATAGCAGGGAATTATTGTAACACAACCAAGGACCTTAATGGATATCTAATTAAGCCTGGCAAGGCGCATACACGTAAGGGGGAGGCTTCTATCTTTCTACCATACTGTGGAAATTTTGAATTTTCACAGCCTCGTTCTTTCAAGACTCAAAGCACACAGATAACATTATTAAGATTACTGAACGTGGCTATTGTATTCAGTCACTTCAAAATCTATTTGATATACAGTTTATTGTTTACCAAGGCTATGAATGTAAGTGGATTTCTTAAAAAAAAAAAAAAAAAAGAATAAAAGATCTGAATCAGGCTTACTCACACAAGATCTGAGTAATTTCTGGCAAGGCACTTCTTTCTCTTGGTCTTCTTCTTCATTCCTGTTTGTACTCAAGTCTGTCAAAGTTTAAGACCACCCCTGGCCAGGGGGACTCCACAGGAAAACAGTGCCCTGTGGCTGGGACTCCCAGCTCTTGAAAAAGCTAACAGATCAACAATGGCCAAGGGCCAAAGATGGAGGAGGATCTTCAGGACTGCCTCAGGGGGGAAGGCCTATCCCAGTGGATTTAAGCACTGCTCTCCCAACACACCTTCCTCACGCAGAGAGCTGGGAGAGACAAAGGAGAACAAAAGTACTCCACTATGCCCCAGGGGGAAGAGATGTGTGCGGTGTGGTGAAGACAGGATGGATTCACACAACTGGGTAGAGCATGTAGGCTGACAGGAAGACTTGCTCAGAGGGATCCTGGGGGGAGACTGTGGGTTCAGGGCCAGTTAGAGGGCATCACTAAGCCGGAACTCTGAATGGACGGTGTGGTGTCATGTCAGCAAAGAGGATACTGTGTCTACGAGGAGTAGGGCTAAATCAGATGAGAACGGAGAGCTCGGCTGATCCGAGTTCTTACAGGCTGTCTGCAGAACAGGAGGAATATTTCTGAACCCTGAGCATGTGGTGTGGCCACAGAGAGGATCTGTGACAATCCACAGTTTGGGTCCTGTCTGATCCAGCCCCAATCCCATCATTAAAAGCGAAGATGAGGGTTTGTACCAGGGATGGGTCTTGTGAAGAAGGGTTAGTAGAATTCAGTGTGTGGCTTTCTACTTGTGGAAAAGACTAGACATGAATTTTCAAGCCAAGATCTTCTGAGATCTTCTTTTCTGTTTGGTGTTTCAAAGCTCATTTTATATCTTTTTTTTTTAACCCATGCTGCACTTCGCCATGTTTAACATTGCAAATTTCACACATGTATAAAGTCATGCAGATGAATGATTTTACCTTTGCCTGCACCTACATCAGGTGGAGGAATACCAGCTTTAATGAAGGGAAACAGAAATAGGACACTATATAGTTAGATGTAACACACCCATGAGCATGTAAAGCGATATAAAAACACTTATTAATAATGCCAAAGCATGCAAGAAGAATGAAGTGTCCCACCTCAGGTACAGGGGACAGAGATATGTTGGTGTCCCCAAGCTTACCCAGCAATCAAATACACACTTTCCTTAAGGTGCATTATCATATTTCCCTCTTATGGAACAAGCCTTAGAGTATTTCAAACCAATTTTTGGGTAGAAATGTCAATTCCTCATGCTAGGGAAGATAATCAAATAAATAACCCTCAAGAAATTCTATGATTTAGTGACATGCAAAATCAGAAAATCTTTTATAAAATTTTTGGACATTTTCATCGAATCGAAATTTTTTCAAAATAATAAGTCAGGAAGGAAGTATTAATTCCTTTTCTTGATACTCTAATGGGACTATTTTGCTTTCTCTGTACCAGACGGCATACCAAAATACAAAGTCCCGTGCTCAAACACAAAACAAAGGCACTATTTCATTACTGTTTCATATTCCTTGCTAGAAATCCTCAACCAGTATGTGGCCTAGCAAACTATCTTCTGGTGTCTCAAGACCAGAACTAGAATTACATCTATTTATTTGCACATGGATATGTGTGGCGGTGTGCACATACATGTGTGTATTACATGTATGTGTATGTACGTGTGTGTATGTGTGTACATGTGTGTATGTATACATGTTAAGTTGTAGACAGGAAAACACATTGCCTTGAACTTTGAGTTCCTGTGTGGCAAAATGCTGTAACTTCCCACTCTCACCTCAACATTTTAATGTCAGTTTAAAAATTTCACACAGACTCGGAAAACAAATATCCAATAGTTATTCTAACATGAATTAAATAATTGACTTTATAGATGTCAGGATGGGAAATTACAAACAAGTGTTCGCATTAGTTGGGTAAGATGGATCCTCCATGGGAAGAAGGAAAGAGAAGGCATACGCTCAGGTTAAAGACTTTGGTCTCGCGACACTTAAAAGTTCCGTGAATTTTATACATACCCATCTTACCTTCATCCACAGTTGTCACTGCCTCCTCTGTTATTTGACTTCCGGATCCTGCTGCTGTTTGTGCATAGAAATAAAACTTATACCGTGTGCTGTAATTTAAATTTTTTAAAGTCCAGCGTGTCTTGTTGGCAGGAATTTTCAGATCCACCAGTGGGCCTAATTCGTGGGTGCTGTTAACTGGCAATAAGAAATAACAGAGAAGCGCATTCCCCATTAATTGCTATAGGAATACTATTACAAATAAATGTGTCAAGCAAAAATGTCAAACTTGGATTACATTCCCTGTGTAATCCTCTTCACGCCTTGCCCGACATAACTGTCATTAGCTTTTTACAGCTTCTACACGATCGCAAAACGGGGGGAAATATAGTCCCCACCCACTTATAAGTGAGGGGAATTTTACGGCTGAATTCCAATAGCATTTCTTTTCTCTGTGTTTTTGCAGGTGGTGTCATTCATGTACTGATAACCCCAAACCTTGTCTTCAGAGACCTTGTGCCAAAGAAACCCCTCTTTTTCTGTTTTTTTCTTCTTCTTCTTTTTTTTTTTTTTTACAATTTTCTAGTTACAGATAACTAATGCCTACCTAATCTAACAATAGCATCCACCCCATGGTCAAAGGTCTGTAGGATTCTACAGACTGCTTCATTTTCAACAGCATATATGTCTTTAGAAGTCTGATATGAAGTTCCTTCTAGAACACCACTTGAAGGTATATGCATATATTCTACAGCGCTAAAGAAATAACCAGTTTGTGGGTGCCTGGGTGGCTCAGTCGTTAAGCGTCTGCCTTCGGCTCAGGTCATGATCCCGGGGTCCTGGGGTCGAGCCCCGCATCAGGCTCCCTGCTCAGCGGGAAGCCTGCTTCTCCCTCGCCCCTCCCCCTGCTTGTGTTCCCTCTCTCTCTGTCTGTCTCTCTGTTAAAAAATAAATAAAATCTTTAAAAAAAAGAAAGAACCAGTTTGTATTTTAAGGAAACAGCTAAGTTTTTTTCCTTTTGAAACCATATTCCCCCCTTTTCTTCTCCCAATAACTTACTTGGCTGATACTTTAAGGTGTATTCAGTCAAAATGCCATTCGGGCGGCTCGGTGGGTCCCATTCCAGAGTGAGGGAGTCTAGTGTTGGGTTAACAATCTTCAAAGAGGATGGAGCACTGGGGACTTGGAGTGAGAACAGAGAGTCAACAAAAGGGTTTTTGGATGTTTCAGTATGTATTCAGGTGACATGCTACACCATGTTCACACCATTCACCAAGGTTTTCTGTAACTCACTCTTGCTCCTGATTCAGCCAAAAATACACTACCAGAAACCCGTGATGAGAAACCATCCAGCTATTCTTGTCCTCTTTTTTCTCATCATTTCCATTTAGACTCATTAAAGCCATCCTCCAAAATACATAAAGACTTTGCCTTTAGATGAATCCAAACCAATATTTTTAAAGGAGACGGTACTTGTTTTGTGAATGGTGTCTTAATAAAAGCAAACTGGTGAAACTATTCTAACCAGACCTTTGGGTAGATGCAGCTGTGTTCTGGGCTATTAAGAACTGTTTTCTCCAACAAATCAGGTGTCTCCAAACAGCCAGAACACGCTGCCTGCTGGGCTCTGGGCATGAGCCAGCCTGCCCAGGTGCAGAGTGGTTCTTATCTGGAGAGCTGACAGATGCCCAGAATCTCGTGGTGATGGACAAAAGCTGTGGTGCTGGCAGATCCCCCCCCCCTGCCCCCGCAACTCTGGGGACGACCCGCAGGGTGTCAGGTCCTCTGTGGCTGAGGCTGGCCATATGTGACCAGAGGACACATGCCCGGTCTTCTTTTATTCACTTCCTCATGAGGATGATGGATGGAGGCAGCTCTTCCTCATGGTCGCTAGCTCTTCTACACACCCACCATATTTCCTAGGCCCATTAATAGCACCCCTGTCTCTCCCGTCACTCTAGCCAGAAACCAAGGAGTCAACCCGAATTTCTCCCTCTGCTTCATTTCCTCCATCTCCTGGGACACTACATCCTGTCAATTTCACCTCGTACATCTCAACCATATCCATTCCCTACTCTCCTCTCTACCACTGCCCCACTTGAGGCCCTCAGTGGCCTGTGCCTGAGTCCTGGCACATAGTTCTCAGCTTCCCTAAGCCACTCCTCTCAGAATCTGATGATAGCCAAAAACCCTCCCCAGAGAAGTAAACACATATTGCATATAAAGTTTGGGGGTTCATGGGGCGCCTGGGTGGCTCAGTCATTAAAGGTCTGCCTTCAGCTCAGGTCATGATACCAGGGTCCTGGGACCAAGCCCCACATCGGGCTCCCTGCTCCGCGGGAAGCCTGCTTCTCCCTCTTCCACTCCCCCTGCTTGTGTTCCCTCTCTTGCTGTCTCTCTCTCTGTCAAAAAATAAATAAAATCTTTAAAAAATAAAAAAAATAAAGTTAGGGGGTTCATGGAGCTCTCTAAACCCATTCACTGACCCCTTAGGAGACTATAGTCTTCAGGTTAAGAGCCTCTGGCTTATAGGTTAATACCCATAGCATATAAGACCATCCATGGTATGGGTCCACCCTTGCTCACCTTCCTCTCTTTCCTCACCATTCCTGGCTGCATGACTTATAGTTCCTTGAGGGAGCCATATTGTTTCATACCATCATGTCTGTGGACATATTACTTCCTCTCTTCTTTATCCTTTAATTCGCTGGTCATCTCTACCATGACACCTTCCCTGAACCATCTCAAGGAGCAGTGAGGTTTCACTAGTGAAAGCCTCAAGAGGAAGAAGCCTTTAACCTCTGAAGGAGCAACAGACCGAGGACAAGCAATTGCCCTAGGATGGGAGTGGGACACAGGATGACCCTCGGAGGATGTTGGGCAGGTGCCAACATCATGAGCCCTTCAAAGGAGCCAGGACCCAGTTTGTCTGTGAACTACTTGTATCAAAAAGACCTAAGGAATCCACAGAAGTTATTTGGCTCATTTTTAATACGGGCTTGAAGCAAAATTCAAATGGGTGAATCCTTATCTTTCTTACTCTACTGTCCCTCTCTCCCTCATCTGCTAGGCTCTGTGTCCCTGTGTCCAAATGCCTCGTGCTCCACACCTGCATCGATGGATATTTGATCCTCCTTCCCCCTCCCCTTGCAATGGCCCCTTTTTGCAATGCTTTTCCTTTTCTTCCCAACCCATTTTGTCAAGACTTCCAACCTTCTACCTCATCTCAACTTCAGCAGAAACGATGAAGGTGCACCGGGAGAGAAGTCAACTACGACTGACAGGATTATTTTTCTTCCCAGGTGCTTTTCTTAGGCTATCACATCAGTGCTCATGCTTTTGAGATGAAGGAACGGAGGCTTAGAGAAGTTACAGAACTCCCTGCAGGTGAGAAAGTTAATGACCCAAATAAACATCAAATTAGCAAGGTTTCTGACAGCGTGACTAAGTGGGGAGAAAAACTTAAGTCAGGAGAGGACGGCTTGGGGCAGCATTTTGCGTTGTGAAGCCTCCCAAGTACCCTCGGGCCACATGTGAGCTGACAGGATGCCAGCTTTGTGGGGCCCCTTCTGTAATGCAAAGCATCTCAGGATGCGCCATATGTTCTAGGATCTCAGTCACGTCCACCCCCTACCTCCTTCTGGAGTATTAAAGACTCTGTTGGGGCTGGCCGGGCCCTCCCCTTTCCCGTTGACCACGCGGACGTTCAGCGTGTAGTGGCTGAAGGGCTCCAGCCCAGGCAGCATGCCGTGAGTCTTGCTGCCCTGGAAAGTGAGGATCTTCTTCTCAAGGTGGCGTCTGTTTCTCTTAGACGAACTCTGCGCCTTCCAGTAGTAAATCTGAAAGAGCACGGGCAAAAGTCAGGGACAGGTAAGGGAGCAAACAAGCTTCCTCCTGCTCACGAGATTCAAGTCTTATGGCTGTATCCTAGATAACGTCCTTGGTGCATTTTAGAAGACTCCTGGCAAAACTGAGAGATACTGATTATGAGGCAAGACAGAAGAAACCCAAACATAATGAGGGAAATGGACCTGAGAATATGTGATGCAGCTGGGCTATAGACTACTGGGTTGGAGGAGCGTGAGTGAAATAAATGGAACAGCATGACACCCATGCAGATCTCTCTAGAACATAAGGGAATGGAAGATGATGGAACGATTGAAGCGTCTTACTTATATAAAATATTCTAAAAACAAAAATTACTGGCCAGTATTTACATACTCCTCCAGAGCTAATACAATGTCATGCACAATATATCATTTAGTTTAATCCTAAAAGCCACGGTGAAGCTTTTATTATTATTATTCCTTTAGCACAGATGAACCCCGGACCTCTGAGTGGCTTGCCCCCAGCCACTGGGCAATCAAAAACCACAGTGGATCCTCCACGCCAAGTCTAGGGCTTTCTCACTAAGCCAAACTGCATCACTTCGTTAATAAATACTTTTATTTTTGGTATTAAATGGCAGGCACAGGTTTTGGAAAGATGGGTAAGCGAAGGGTTGATTACCTTTGGCTAAAAATCCAGAATTGCTGTTTAATAAGTGCTCTTAAATTCTCCTTAGAAGTTTAAAGAGAAGTCAACATATATACAGAATCTGGCAATGTTAGAGAAAAAACCCCAACACGGAATATGATGCAGTACCAAAAGTGATCTCTAGGGGTCAGTTTTAACGACCCAGAGCCGTGACTTTCTTCGTGGGTGCAAAACCAGTTCCTGGCACATCCATCACAAATCTCTACGCATCAGTCTTTCCATGCTTCCCAAGAACAAAGATAAATGATGGTCATAAGAATGACCCTGTTGGGATGAATGGATAAAGAAGATGTGGTATATATATACAATGGAATATTATGCAGCCATCAAAAGGAATGAGATCTTGCCATTTGCAACGACGTGGATGGAACTGGAGGGTATTATGTTGAGTGAAATAAGTCAAAAAGAGAAAGACATGTATCATATGATCTCACTGATATGAGGAATTCTTAATCGCAGGAAACAAACTGAGTGTTGTTGGAGTGGGGGGTGGGGTGGAGGGATGGGGGAACTGGGCGATAGACACTGGGGAGGGTATGTGCTCTGATAAGCGCTGTGAATTGTGCAAGACTGTTGAATCTCAGATCTGTACCTCTGAAACAAATAATGCAATATATGTTAAGAAAAAAAAAAAGAAGAAGAAGAAGGTAGCAGGAGGGGAAGAATGAAGCGGGGGAAATCGGAGGGGTAGACGAACCATGAGAGATGATGGACTCTGAAGGGCAGGCAGGGTTCTAGAGGGGAGGGGGGTGGGAGGACGGGTTAGCCTGGTGGTGGGTATTGAGGAGGGCACGTTCTGCATGGAGCACTGGGTGTTATGCACAAACAATGAATCATGGAACACTTCATTTAAAACTAATGTTGTAATGTATGGGGATTAACATAAGAATAAAAAAAAAAAAAAAAAAAAAAAAGAATGACCCTGTTGGGACTCTACAGTTTGAAGTATAATCTGAATGATTTTTTAAAAAATGCCTACATTATTTTCAGGACAATTTTGTGCGTTTAACGCATGTGGTCAGTATTGCTTTAAAGCTAGGTGCATTTGGTTGTATTTTTGTTTCTTAAACACTAGTTTTCCCCATTTTGTGCCTCTGTTAATTGTTGAGTTGGAAGAATTTTAGGCCATCTGTGGGAAAAATGGAGAAAAAGTTTCTTACCCCCTCCCCCCCCTGCCCCCACTTTGGTTGCAGTGAGGTTTTGCTTCTGCTCTAGCTGGGGTTCTTGAGACATGGCCTGTCTGAGGTGATAAACCAGATGAACTCTCAAGGCCTCCAACCAAGAGAAGTGCTTGTGGCATTCGCTGAGGGCCTGTTCCTACGGAAAAAACGCAAAAAAAATCTCCCTTCACTTGCCCGATAGCCTTGCAGGTGTCCTCGGATACTTTTCAGAGGTACGGGGTCCCAGTGCACCTCAGCTAAGGTACTGTTCACCACGTTCACGTGCACATTTCCGGGAGCCACCATTGGGACTAGGGAAAAACAGGAAAGGGGGCAGAAGTAAAAATGTTATTTTGCAATTTCATGCAAAAATGCCACTAACAATTTTGGCTTGAAGTATGACCCAGCTTTATTCTATGGATTATCAAGGATTGAGAGTAGATTTTTTTTTTTTTTTTGGTATCTGTTCATCTGACTTGGTGAGAATAATGTATCTTTTTAAAAGTAACGACACTTGACATTCTGAATCTATTTTTTACATAGCAGGCTGTTTGCATTCAGGAATGTTCAGTAAAATTTCTGCCACCTCCGTCCCTCCCAGTCTACGCACCCCCTGGACATGGCCTTGGTTTGCACCTTGGTAAGTCTGTGTTACTGGTATAAAGGAAAGTATCACTGAAATAGCATCGAACACTTACGGTCTTCTCCAGAATGCCCCATGACCACGGCTGGCTCTGGAGCAAACCCCACGTCATTCAGGGCCTGCACTTTTATCAGGTAGGGAACGAAGGTCGGTGTGCCCGAGACAATATATTTGGATACATTTGCCACCACCACAGACGTCCATTCATCGTCGCCATCTTTCTGGCGCCAGCTCACTTTGTACTGAAGGCCTGGCCCGTTAGATTCGAAACCATTCAAGGGCTGTAAGAAAAGCCAAATAATCAGAGCTTATAAAACAGACAGATTGAGCAACCTTTTCCCCGGAACACCAAATTCAATTCCCAGACTTAAGGAAAGTGAGCACTGAAATGTTAAAATGCGAGCTATTAACAATGTCTTCCAGGGACCTTTTTTTTTTTTTTTTTTTCATTCGTGCTGAGATTCAAAGCTTGTTTGGGATCAACATTTCAAAGGTTGTTAATTTCTATCTTGAAGTTGTACATACTACATAAGCCTCTCAAACTGGCTCCACAGTCAAGGGTGGGTGACTTAGAGCATTTCAGTTACATAGTTTCCTTTATATATCCCTGTCTGTGTGACAGTACATCATTCTCTATTTTACTTAGAGCCAGAAGCTTGTGAATTGCTTCTTTCTTTATTAAAAAAAAAAAAAAAAAAGTTGGCTTGTTGGGGTGCCTGGCTGGCTCTGTCGGAGGATCGTGCGACTCTTGATCTCAGGGTTGTGGGTTTGAGCCCCACAGTGGGTGTAGAGAGTACTTAAAATAAAATCTTAAAAAAAATTGGCTTGTCAGTCTATCCTGTTTTACACGTTGGTATGTATATAAATATGTATGAGTATGTATGCATATAAGTGTGCATGAATAGGTCTATTAAAATAAGTTTTAAAATCACCCAAGTGAATATGTTAATTTTCCAAATCCAGAAAATATGGATAAACCAGAAAAAAGAGAGAGAAAAGCAGAGGCAGAAGAAGTTGACTACTTGGAATAACTTGGTACATATCTTCTAGATGGTTCTCTATGATGATGACAATACCAGCTAGCATTTGTTGAGCACATATATGTGCTAGGCACTGTTCTAGGGTCTATATGTATTTATTCCTTTAATTGTGTGAGGTTGGTTCTATGACTTGTCCCATCATACAGATACATAATGGTGATGTTAAGCAACTGGCTTAAAGTCACACCGTGAGTGGCAAAGCTGGGATTTGCATCCATTCATTTGGGCTCCAAGGATTAAGCTTTTAACTGCTACACAATATCTCTTAAAGAAAGAGATGTAATATATATTTTTTCCCAAAATGGATGAAATGGGATTTTAATACATTGTTTATAGAGAGAGAAAGAGAGAGCACGCAAGTGGGAGGGGGGAGGACAGAGGGAGAGAGAGAATCGCAAGCAGCCCCTCGACACAGGGTTCAATCTCACGACCCTGAAACCATGATTAGAGCCGAAATTGAGTCAGAAGCTTATTAACCAACTGAGCCACCCAGACGCCCCAATACAGACATTGTTTAAAAACACCTTTTTTTTTTTTTCCCCCACTCTAAGATACACTGAGAAAAGCTGAAGGCTTCATGCTGAGCTCACCTTCCAGGTAATCACCAAATTATCAGGCTCTGATCCCAGTCCTTCCACAGCTGTGGGATTTGTATCAGGTTCTGGAAGTTAAGCAGCCACATATGTGTTAAGTTTGGGTCTTTTTTTTTAAAACAGTGGAAAACTTTTCTACTTCATTTCCTGTCACAGAAGCCTCACTTTACCTGCGGCTTTAGTCAAATACTGTTCAGATGCCTCACTGGGCAAGCTCCTCCCGAGGCTGTTCACGGCCATCACTCTGAAGGAGTAGTTCACGTAAGGCGACAGCTTCAGCTGGGCTGTGGTCTGCATTCCAGAAACCTCGGTTTGGAGGTGCCACAGCCCTGCCTCGTGCATTGCATCTTCATATTCAATGATGAATTCTGGCCACGACACACACACACAGAACCCAAGACAGTGAGGTCAGCCACCCGAGGGTACGTTCGAGGATAACGAACAGAACAATCTAACAAGAGTAGCTGAACATTGGTTATTTCACTTTCAAGAAAAATTCTGTAAGAACATTTTGATTTAAGAGTTCTATCAGTATCCTCAATATTTAAGCATACCCAATAATATTTAGTATTTTTTCTCTAGCATGCTGAGTTGAGTTACTTAAATCTGTTTAGAAGTGGTCTCCATATCCTTAGGAAAGTTTCAATATATGAAAAGATGCTTAGGGTTTCTTTTTTTTTTTTTTTCCATAACAGGAGAAATTAAAGATCAGGAGATACTACTTTCCACTAAACAGACTGGCAGCAATCAAAAGTTCAACATACTTTATTGACTATTACACAGGGAAACAAGCATCCTCCTACGTTCTTCCTGGGAAGTGTAAATTGGCACAACTTCTATAGAGGACAATTTAGAACATCTCACAATATTCAGCTCAAATATCCTTTGACTGAGAAACGATACTCCTACCAATTTATTTGGAATAAATGTGCTCATGCATATGCTCAGAGGCACATGAAAAGGAATCCACATTACAGCACTGTTTGCAGCTGAAACAAGCTAATTGCAAACAACCTAAATGTTCAGCACCAGGACACTGATCAAATAAATTATGGTGTATCTGACACAGTGGAATATTCTGCAGCTGTAAAAACTAAAGGGGGCTACTCCATATGCCACCAAAATGGAATGATTTCTGAACTGCATTGTTAAGTGTAACCAAGTAGGGTACAGAACAGTGTGGAACACTTGGGTAAGAGCACAAAGATGGACTGTAACGTACACACATACCTATATGCTTGAATATACATGTATTGCCTCCTGGAGAATACACACTGACAACACTGGGGTCTTGGAGAAAGTGGGAGTTAGAGATAGGAGGAAGACTTACTTTTCAGTGCATACCCTTTTGCATCTACTAAAAATTTGTGGCATGTATATGGTTTACTCCCATAAAAAAATAGGTATTTAGATACTTACTAATTGCCTATAATGTGCCCATGTACCGTGATGTGAATTACAGATACAAAGGCGAAGTATCAATGCTCTGTGTTGCAGTGCTCCGAAGCTAAGTAGCTCAAGTTCGCCTTTCAAACTCCATTCACTGGCTGGTGATCTCCAGTCCCATAAACTGGTGACTTGCACATTTCTCTCGGCAGCCCGTGCCTCTCCCTTGAACTGCACACTTGGACAGCTCATTGACTCAACAACTCCATCTGCTTCTCTCTAACAGCATGACACACTGGTTACTGCCAGAAGTGATCCTGATCTTCCTCCCCGGCTGGCAGTGACAACTCAGCTCAAAACCTTGAAGCCCGTCTTAGATCCCCTCTTTGTTTCCTACTCTCCATAGTTTTGTTGGCTGTACCTTTAAAACATGCAAAATCTGACCACCGTTCAGCACCTCCATCCCTCTCGGCCCTAACCCAAGCCACGGTTCTCTCTCTCTCGTGTGAATCACTGCAAAACCTCCCAACTCATGAGTTCCCAGATTTTCTCAGCTCATGGTGCACACAGTATCTCCGTAATTTTCTTCATGGTTCCTTTAAGCCAAAAGAAATATCTAACACTTCCACGTAAGTAGTTAGGTCCATACAACTTAATACATTTTCATGTCTTCACAACTTAAAACCTATTCGGCACTGCACAGCTTCTCGAACCTTGTTAAGACACCACCTTTCTCATTCCCTGTTACACACTGATTTTCATGCGGTACTTGCTTTTTACCACAGCAAAGGCTTTGCAGGCACGGCATCATCACAATATGGTACCGCAATATCGTGTGGGAACCATAAGCTGTCTTGAGCTCGTACTTTATGTGGCGTCTGACAGATGTGACTGTTTTTTAAACATCAAAATTGAAAAGTCAAAAACTTAAAACATATCCCGAGGCACCCTTGTGAGTTTGCTGAGGTTCTACAGGGTACTTCACAGAGAACTGTGGTCCTACCTGGTTTCCCTGCTTCCCCTCTTGTTCTTCTATAGACCATTTTCACTTTCTTTTTTTTTTTAAAGATTTATTTATTTGAACGAGAGAGAGAGCACGCATGAACGGGAGGGGCAGAGGGAAAAAGAATCTCAAGCAGACTCTGCACTCAGCTTGGAGCCCGAAACGGGGCTCAATCTCACCACCCTGAGATCATGACCTGAGCTGAAACCAAGAGTCTGACACTCAACCGACTGCACCACCCAGGCTCCCCTAGACCATTTTCAATAGAATAGCCAGAGTGATCCATTAATCACTCCTCTATTTAATTCCCTCCAATGACTTCCAACACTTACAATGGCCTACAAGGCCTGCCCAGTTCACACTCTACCCCTTAGTTGCTGCAGGAGCTCAGGAAGAGCGTGGCCTCATGTGCACACACTGCAGCAGATCCTTGGGGAAGGGGCAGCAGAAGGAGCCTGCTGTCAACACTCCTTGTGGCGGGTTCTCTTCTGAAGGGAGATCTAAGTAGTGTGTGTGTGTGTGTGTGTGTGTGTTCTACATATATATGCATATACAATGTGTATTGCATTTTACATATATATATACATATATAACAATATTATATGTAACAGAATAATATATTATTATTAACATTATTTTATTTGTGTCCTCAGCTAAAATATAAGCTCTATGTAGGCAGAGATTTTTGACTGTTTTGTTTTAGAACAATGCCTGGTACATTATAGGCACTCCATAAATATCTGTTGAATGAATGAGTGAATGAATGAAAGAGTAGAAATGCTTTGGAATCTAATGGTATTTAAATATAGGTACAAAGGATCTCCACGCATCCTAACCAGCTAAATTTGGCTACTGTATTGAATTAACTGGAAGACTGAGCATGAATGATTAAGGGTTCTGAGCAAGGACTGAATACTCAGCTGAGAAAAGAATACCTCGAAATAACACAAGATGGAGAGGAAGTGTTTGCTGAATTTCATCGGGAATACTCTGCTTTATCAGTGGGTGCAAGAAATCAACACACATATCACTTCAGAGTAATCTGAGATACTTGTCAGAAAGGAATTTAGCTTTCCTGCAGCATATGCCTGAAGGTCATAATATATTACAGGCTTGTGATACTCTCTCAAGTATCTTTTCACTTGTCAAATGTCTAAGCACC
Organism: Mirounga leonina; assembly: GCF_011800145.1. Lineage (NCBI taxonomy): Eukaryota > Metazoa > Chordata > Mammalia > Carnivora > Phocidae > Mirounga > Mirounga leonina. The sequence continues at coordinate 979,289 of NW_023270451.1, read as the reverse complement.
TCCAGAGTCTAATTTTATGAAGCTCTTCCAGTATCCTTACAGTGGGGTCCCTCCCCTGACTTTGCTCCCTAGACTAATGTCCTGATGGTGAGGAGCAGACACTGTGGAATGTGCCTCTTTTTGCAGGGACTGAGGGGAGGAAAGAGGCCCACACTGGAAGGTAATAGACCTACTGTCCACACCCAGCTCTGTGACCAACTGTGGGTCTGCAAAATCACTTTACTCACCAAATCCCAGTTTCCTAACACACACACTGGCACAAAAGTGCCTGGTCCTCCTCTCCTTTCCTCCCGCATTAATGGGTGAAATGAATAGCTTACAATGCGTCATCCTACTATGGGGGAGATTTAAGGTGATTCTGACGGATCGCATACACAAAAGGAAAGTGTATTTGCTTAGTTCACATCTTTGGCAACTAAGTGGCGTCCTATCCCAGAGGCTGTAAGCAGGAATAACTCAGTCTCTGAAGAGAGGAGAGTGATAGAGCAACATCTTTGTTCTATTAGTAATGAAACAGAGAATGCCAGCAAATGTCTTCTGTAAGGGATTTCAATTGCATGTGATAAAGTGCTTGGGAAATGGTGGTGAAATGTATTGGTGACAAAGACAAGGCTATGACATACTTGTAATAGGGCTGTTGTTGTCATTGCCTGGCGTCCAAGACAGCTGAACACTTTTGTCGAGTTGATCCGTCAATTCTAAATCAAAGGGAGGATTTGGGACATCTGTAGACCGAACACACATACCACCGTTACCCATCCATTCTTATGAGGTTCTCCTTTACCCGTGATAGTACTCACGGGGTGGTGGGGGTGGGGATGGGGTGGGATGGGGGGGTGGCGTGGGAGGTGGGGTTGGGGGTGGGGGGCATCTTAAAGAAACAGCACACTTAATGGTTAATGAGCATGCATCTGAAATGAAATGGGAGCCACTGAGGTTGCTGGGAACACACAAGCACACCCAAGACCTCCTCCAAGCAAGGAGTTCCGCTTGCTCCTTTTTCAAATGAAACCACATCACTGGTGACCAAAACCAGTGAGGTGGGCATACATGGTTCACCAGCACTCTCAATGTGTCTTCTCACAGACATGAAGAGCACAAACAGAAAAAATAATATTGAAGCTTAATTTCTAATAAATGGGAGACAGAACAGCAAACGCTGAAAGACCAATACAGGCAAATATAATGTACTGCTTAAGAAGACCTCAATGTTCTTTCTGAAATGTGTGAAATTATAGATTTTGGAGCTCCTGGAGAATATTTATATTTTTAGGGGAATTCTAAGATTGATGCTATATAAGTAGCCCTCAGCATGCATACCTCATGCAGAGGCTCAGTAGAATAGTCAGGCGGGCCCATGGGGACACGGTGTGTGTACTCTCAGGGGACACTAGGGTACAGACACCTCTGGGCTTTTCCTGACCTTGCTCTTGGGAGTGACTGTGGCTCTTGGGGAACCAGAAGCCATATAGAAATATGGACACTTCTTTCCTGTCAGTAAAGAAACAGTAAATGTCTACCAAGGGCAGTTCTTCTATAGCTTACCTATTGATACTATAAAATCCAGCTGCGTGTATGCCATAAAATTAATTTTTGTATTTATAGGCTGAATAAAGATGAAGGTTCTTTAATCAAAAAGAGTTCTGGAAATAATTTCCGACTTATTTTCCAGGCTCAGAAAAGTCACACAACCCGGAAGTGCCCTCCTTTTGGTCTTTCTTTAGTGATTCATGTTTTTTAACGCAATGAGTTGTTTTTCTCTAATACAAAGGTCAAATGTTCTAAACATTCACTGTTTTCCTATGTAAATTTCGGGAAAATGGAATCCCCAAACGTCTGTGTTTCCGAAACAACTTTTAATAGCCTGAAATAAAAACCTGATTTGTGGAATGATCTTTGAGATAGTTTTTTTTTTCATTCTGGAAACAGTGGAGGACAGCTTTTGAAAAAGCATGATGCTATTTTACAAGGAAATTATACCAAAGAGGGACTTTTATCAAATGAAATGACTTTATAATAACACATGAAATATTTAGCAATGAGTGGTACTACACTCAGTGAAACATTCCAGAGCTATAATGAAGGAAATGATTTATGGCAGTAAATGAGAGACAGAACAGAACGCTGGACAGAGCCCTTGTCCTTAAAGCAACACAATCAATGATGTGGCAGACAAAAGAAAGGAATTATTATTATTACTATTATTATTTTTTACACATGTGAACTTGTTTGACAGAAAACAGAGAAAGAAGACTCATATTAGTTTACCGTAAATAGGAGCTGGAGTTGGAGTAGGAGCTAGAAAGGACATTAATATAAAGGATTTTAATCAAAATTAGTCATGGAAAGATATAAGATAGCACAAGAAGACAAAGACTGACCATGATTAAGATTCTAAAACCGAGCTGTACACTAGCTGTGGGACACGGCATTGGTAAACATGCAGTAACAACACAGGGCGGGGGGGGATCCTTCAATCTTAAATCAAAGTACATTATTTCTCCCGATTTTCTTGTAAAAAAATCACTACTACGCAAGCCATCATTTTATTCCAGCGCTGCTGCAGTAGTATATACTGAAATTACTGCCTCAAAGGCCTCTCTCAAAGAAGAAAAGTGTAGGTATTTAATTCCCCTACAAAACTGTAGAACTATATAACAAGCAAGCATTTACTCCGGACAGTTTTCCTTCTGACCTAACACAAGGCAGCCAGCGGTGCTGGGTGTGTTCTAGTTCTTACCAACAACGCTCAGCACAGCACTGGCAGAAACGTTGTCCAGAGTTGTGTTGGCCACACACGTGTAGGTCCCACCATCATCATCCCTTACATCAGCCACCACCAAATGGTCCTTGTCCACAGTGAACCTGTGAAGAAAACAGGTTCAGAGCAGCTGAAATGGACACCCGACCATACATGATGGATGTTTGCTTTACTGGCATGAAAGAAACTCTGTGAATTTGAAACAAAGAGAGAGAGAGGACAAACATTTGCAGCTAGTTAGAGCAGAAATCCAAAAAATATGTCTCACCTTGATCATGACAAAAGCTGGAAGACAATTAGAATGGACTAGAAGCTTGGGTTAGAAGGGATGTCAAGTCATTTCAAGCACGCCCCTGGAAGGTTAGGTGCTTCCCTGAAGACCAGGGGGGCACCCAGAGGTGGGGGGGCAGCTGCAGTCACCCTTACCAGCAGGCTCTCTTGTGGCTTCGGCTGCTAAGGAACATTTGAACACCACTCATTCAGCTCCATTTTTAACAAAGTGTGTATTTTAAAATAATTTATCATTGACTGCAGAAATTTTGTGCCATTTTTGCCAGGTGCATGAACTCTCATGGGAGTAAGTAAATGCAAAGAATAGTATCAACTTCATCATAAGGGGACAGGATGACTTAGATCAGCAAGCACCATGGAGAGTTCTCTAGAGGTTACTAGCTGGCATGAGAAATTACTCAGTAGGACAAAAATCCATGTAAATAGGATTCATGCATGATTCTAATGAGGATGCATAAATCATTCACTGTCTTTGCAGGGAATTTCCAAGTTAAAGTTTTAGCCACCTTCACTCCACGGTCATTTCTTCCTATTTCCTTCTCATCTTTACCAACTCAGATGCCACAAATAAAACTGGCCAGGTAGGGGGTGCCTGGGTGGCTCCGTCAGTTAAGTGTCTGCCTTCAGCTCAGGTCATGATCCCAGGGTCCTGGGATTGAGCCCCACACCCTACATCCGGCTCCCTGCTCTGCGGGGAGCCTGCTTTTCCCTCTCCCTCTGCTCCCTGCTTGTGCTCTCTCATGCTCTCTCTCAAATAAATAAATAAAATCTTTAAAAAAAAACAAAACAAAAACCTGGCCAGCTGGAAGCATAAAATTATATGGAAATTCTGGGTGTAGAGGAGAAGGTCACATAGTTGTGTGTGTGTGTGTGTGTGTGTGTGTGTTAGGGGCAGTTAAGCAACAAGCACTGCTTAGGCGCAGTTGCAAGCAAACCACAGGGAGCATTTCCACCAACACACAGCATTTCTTCCACTAGGGGGGCAATGTTTGTAGCCTCTGTGACAGTTCAAATTCACTAGGTCAGCTCTATACCTATTCATTCAAATTGAGGCTTCACCCAGAAAATGGGAATGACTTTTCCTCCATTCCAAGCTCAAGGACTGCAATGTGTTTAGGCTATTTTAAATAGTTTATCTGTTTTTTCCCCCTTCTCTTTCTACTGGCCAAAGTGAAATCAAAAGAAAATTCCCTATCTGAATGAAAACTGGTGTCCTTTAAAATAACGACAAGGATTTAGGCGCACTCTGCTGATTAAAGTGATCGCATTTCTGCTTATTTGTAGAATGGTAATGAAAACATCTGTCGAGACTTCACTGTACAAGGTAGAAAATAATGGAAGTCATCCAAGGCCTGAAAGGTTTTTCCCATCCTGAATTACACAGGAGACCAGCACACAAAGACAGACAAGCATTCTCAGGGTCTGATTTCAATAACTCGATACCTTTTTAGGTCCCCACATTTTGCAGCAGGCAGAAAATGCTTTTTTTTTTTTTTTTTTTTTTTTTGGAGAGACCAGATCTCAGAAACTTTAAAAACACCACTGGTAAGTCACTCTACGATAAACCTTTAATTCAGAGAAGCTCAAAGAGGCAGGGAAGAGAAAGGAAACAAATGGTCTTCAAATACCTTCCGTCACTGGGCAGCTCACCGTTGTCCTTCAGCCATGTGATGGTGGGGATTAAGGTGTGATCATGTTTCACTTTGCATTCGAAGGACACGGTGCCCCCTCTTTGCATGACTGCATATTCGGGCTGTTTAATGATCCTTGTTGCATCTGAAATTTAGCTATTGTTATCCATTGCCAAAGCTGAAGAATTTGCTCAAAGTCACATAATACCTGAAAAAACTTCATCACCTCCGCCTTACCTTTGATTTCTAAGTGAACTTCATTCTTTGCCATTCCTAATTTATTCCTTGCAACACATGTATAAGTTCCCGTACTGTCCTTTTGGGCCACAGGAATTTCCAAAGTGCCATTTTCATGCAAAACATAAATATCTTCACGAAGGGCACTACCTTTAGCTCCCTTGAACCTTCATTACAGAAATTATCACAATGGGAATAAAAAAAAATCATAATTTGAAGTCAGACATAAAATGCCACATTCGAGGTCAGCACATGATGATGTGCATCATAGTATCAAGTTCGGAGACGTTTGGAATCTGCAAAAGATGTCTCGGATTGCATGCCTGTAAGTCAGCGGGGCCCATGGAAGGCAGGATGTAAAACTGGAAAATTTCATGAGAAGTGGTGCTTTAAGCATTAGGATGACAATACGAAATACTTCAATTGTAATTTTCTGTATCAGATTCATATTTAATACACACATTACTACCTATTCTATCTCCACATGGGTGATAAAACAGGCAACATGATGACGGATCTTTTTGGTCTTTTTCTTCCTCCTGGGATATATTCATAAGTCCATCTGCAGGCTACAATTCTAAAGCCAACTTCAGCAGAAGATACTTGATTTGAATTCTAAAGAGACTTTTTATTTGTATGAGTAGGAAAATACTCAGGGGAGAAAAACAAGAAAGCCTGTATGCAAAGTATATGTCCGTTCAGCTTCCTGATCACTGTCAGACCAAACCCGCGAGCCAAAGTCAACCTAAGCTAAACAACCTAGGCAACCTGAGAGAACTCACCAGTCCACCACCTGCCCAAGCACCGTGCTTCTCCTCTCTGCGGCTACCGTGGAGACCTGGGGAGTCTGTCCTTAATCCTACACCTGGCTTTGGCCTCACATCGGCCGGGGAAGCCCGGCTCTGTGTCTGGTCCCTGATGGACGGTCGGTAAACAAATGTTCTAATTTTCTTTCACTTCTTCCTTCTGAGCTGCTGCCCATCCTCGCCTTGAGCCTCCCAGCTCAGGCTAAAGTAAGCAGGCACCTCGGTCCTGAGTGGCAAGTGGGGGGGCGGAAATGCTGGTTTGGAGCTTACAGAACCTCTCCCCGACCCCAGAGGATCCTTTATTATCCAGGAGGGTACCCGCAACAGTCCCCACGCACCATTCCTTGCAAAGTCCCAGGTGGTACTCATGGCATTGTAACATATTACTATACCTTAAATTTTCAACCCACCTATTTCCCTACACCTCTGTGCCTGACAAAGTGTGCTGCTGAATAGATTATACATGTGGAAGTATTTAGCACCGAGCAAGTAGTTAATACATCTTTACGAATGAATTTAATAATAGTATGATGGAGTCAGCCCTGTCCTCTGAATAAATAAAAACCCAATACCCAGAGAAATTTGAAGGCTTTAGCAAACGTAAATATTAAAGGCAAACAGAGGCATTACTTACCACTCAATGGTCGGCAGAGGAGACCCAAAGAAGGCACAATCCAGAAGAGCAGGCCTGTCTGCAATGACCTGATAGAGTGTATTTGCAGATGTAAGGATTCGTGGTGGCTCAGCTAAAAAAAAGTTTAAAAAGGTAAAGTAAATATTAAATAAAACAAACATTTAGGCCCACCATACATTTTACTGCATTTGAAGGCCGTTCAAGTTTACAGTAAAGCATAACCACTATGTCTCTCCCCTTATGTTCTCTATCAGGTACGACACCACCAGCATCTCAAGGTGGAGAAATACAAGTTTTCTCCTTCTGCCTCATACCCCACATCTCATCTTGCTCAGGCACGGTATTTTAATGATTTATTTATCTAGATGTCCTACTACCCTGTGAGTCCCTTGCAGGCAGGGAATGGGACTTTTATTGTTTTCTTCCCAGAAACTAGGTCAGTATCTGGTACAAAAATAATGGCCGAGTACATCTTTGTTAAGTGATTGGCCCATGCTAACCCTGGGGTTATGAGGGGGGTGGGGGATAGGAGGGGTGACAGGCACACAGTAGCAGAAAAGCTCAGAGTGTGGACACCTGAAACAGAACCAGAAACTGGCTCCCAAACACCCACCAACACTGCACGTGTGCTCAGCTCTGCGTGTGTCATTGGCCTCCATTTCGAGCATGAAGGAAACATGCCAAGGACTGGTTGGCTTCCTGACTTTAATTTCATTTGAAAGGGAGCCTACTACACTTATTGAGTTGAAATATAATTCCCTGGAGCCATGAAAACAAGTCTCACTTCCAATTTTAATAAATTTGATGTTTTCGGTAGTTTTGTCCAATATGAGAAATGGAATGTTCACATAAACCAACCATTTCACGCAGAGGACCTGAATAAACATTTCTCCAAAGAAGACATATAGATGGCCAAGAGACACATGAAAGGGTGCTCAACATCACTCATCATTGGAGAAATGCAAATCAAAACCACATTGAGATATCACTCATGCCTATTAGAATGGCTAAAATCAAGAAGACAAGAAACAACAGGTGTTGGCGAGGATGTAGAGAAAAAGGAACCCTCATGCCCTGTTGGTGGGAATGTAAATTGGTACAGCCACTGCGGAAAACAGTATGGAGTTTCCTCAAAAAATTAAAAATAGAAATATCATAGGATCCAATAATTCCACTATTGGGTGTTTACCCAGGGAAACAAAAACACTAACTCAAAGAGACACCTCTGTGTTTATTGTGGCATTGTTTACAATAGCCAAGATATGGAAGTAACCTAAGTGTCCATCAATAGACAAATGAACAAGGAAAAAATGAACGCACGTGTGTGTGTGTGTGTATGGGATATTACACAGCCATAAAAAGGATGAGACTGAGCCATTTCAGATAACATGGATGAACCTAGATAGTATTATGACAAGTGAAATTAGTCAGACGAGAAAGACAAAACCCATATGATTCCACTCATATCCGATAAGTGGAATCTAAAAAAAAATAAAATAAACAAACAAAAAGCAGGATCAGAACTATAAATAATGATGGTTGCCAGAGGGGAGGGGTCCAGAGTTGGGCAAAACTGGGGAGAGTATGTGCTATGGTGAGCGCTGTGAATTGTGTAAGACTGTTGAATCACAGACCTGTACCTCTGAAACAAATAATACATTATATGTTAAAAAAAAAAAAAAAAGAAGATAGCAGGAGGGGAAGAATGAAGGGGGGGAAATTGGAGGGGGAGACGAACCATGAAAGACTATGGACTCTGAGATACAAACTGAGGGTTCTAGAGGGGAGGGGGGTGGGGGGATGGATTAGCTTGGTGATGGGTATTGAGGAGGGCACGTTCTGCATGGAGCACTGGGTGTTATACGCAAACAATGAATCATGGAACACTACATCAAAAACTAATGATGTAATGTATGGTGATTAACATAACATAATAAAATTTAAAAAAAAAAGAATTCTAAAAATATTAAAAAAAAATGCGTGAAGGGGAACAGGAAAGACCGGCCTCCAGTTATGGAATGGTTAAGTCCCAGGAATAAAAGCAGAGCATCAGGAATGCAGTCAATGATGCTGTAATCGTGTTGTATCAGGACACGGCAGCTACACTTGTGGTGAATATAAGCATCCTGTGTACACTCGTCAGATCACTAAGTTGTACACCCGAAACTAGCGTAACATTGTGTGTCAACTACACTCAAAAAGCCAAAACAAAACACAAAACATTTCAGAAGATGTTTGAGTCTACCACAGTGTTCTAAACATATTATTAAGGATTAATAAATAAATGTACATCTGTGACAAGGATAAAGCCCGAACATTAACGGCTGGTGATTTATTTTTTCAAAAATCAGAATGAGATTGTTGTTGAACTTACCAGTTTCTAGAGATGGAGTGGCAGTAACATTCAGTTACCAATAGCAGATTAATGCTATTTTCCTTTTGAGGGTTTGACACTTAGCCTAACCATCTGTGGATGGAGAGGTCTATTTGATTATATCTACAGTAAACAATTTGCCACAACGATTGCGTTACAAAAGGACACAAAGGCCAGAGTACCATACCCTTTAGGGCAAGGTCTGTATCCTACCCGTCTTCATACAGCCCATTCAGCTCCAAGTCCTCTGTGCATCGCACAGTAGATGCTTGCTCTATTTTTGCTGAGAACAACAGTGGTCATTAACTGAACTGGTCATGTCTTTAATAAAGGGAGAGCTTACCCAGCACATTTACAAATGCGTTTGCCAGTAAATATCCATATTCGTTAGAGGCATTGCACTGGTACACCGCACTTGATCTTTCTTGAACATTTGAAAAAATAATGGTATCGCCATCTATTTTTCTGCTGGGGTCATCAGGAGCAACTGTTTGGGTGTAAAAATATAAAGCATCTATTTATTCTTCTCTGCTTAGAAGATGTAAAGTGTGAGGTCTACACTCTAGTAAGCAGAACAGAAATACATGCCGATTGAGGTATATGTAGTGAGAAGGAGGAGAAATCATACTTTTCCCTCCTCTGACTTTGGTTATCACTTATCAGCACATTATGCCTGATATTCATTCAGTCCTAAGTCGATTGATTCTGTAAAACTGAACATTATTTTGAGAGATCCACGGGGAAAAGCACAAGGTAGGTGAAAACAGAAATACACATTCGGGAAAGCATTGCCTTATTCACAAAGAAACTGTGGTTCTTCATAAGGAGACAAGTTAATTCTCGAGAGGAGACAGCAAACGCTAGACAAAAATAGAGAAACCCTCTAGCTCAACCAAACCTGTGTCCTTAATGAGCCTCTCGTTGAAATAAACAAATAAATAAGTACATAAAGACATATACAGGGCCAATCATCAAATGTGAAAATATTTTCTTGTATCAGAAATTCCTGAGGCTGAGGCAAAAACAAATCAAGTGAAATTATGTGTTTTTCAGCTAAATCTCTCAAGTACATAAAAAAAAAAAAAAAATGTCAGGACCAGGACTGATCCTTACCGAAGTGGAGCGGAACAGGGCGTGTAACATAATATGTGAGAATTTAGTTCAGGTCATGCCCAGCAGTGTGGAAGTGCTGTGTTCCTGGAGATAAATTCCTGTCTGTGAGTGCTAAACCTCAGGCTGTGACCTTACATTGCTTTAAAAGCACACTCAAAGGGGCAAGAAGTATCTGCCTCAGCATGCGGATCAAAATCAACACTCCATAATAGCACCTTTTCCCTGAAATCTCCTCTTGCAACTTGACCCACTTAAGAAGGCTTTGCTTCCATTCCAAACACTGTACTTTTCTCTTTGATGACAGGAAAGGGAGGTACATCTAAGACATGGTTATCACTGCATTTAGATGCCTTTATCCCTTGCAAATCTCAAATATTTGGTTCACCTGTGGCTTATTAACTCACTTTAATACAGTTAAACCAAACTATAGTCATTCAGCCTTGTCTTAGTAGTCACGTGCCCACTCATGCTGTATTTGTTTTCTATGGCTGCTGTAACAAGTTACAAAATTAGTGGCTTAAAACCACATAAATTTACCATCCGACAGTTCTCTATGTGGTTGTTCGACACCCCAATCGCAATCAATAGCTAATTTATAACGCCACCTTAGACACTCCAGTTAGTTCGTCTAGTGGTAGGGGTATGCCAGGATCCTTTGGGTCGGCTTCTTAGCTCATCTCTGCTGTTTAGGACTCTATAAACATTTCAAAATGCCTTAAGAAATATGTTCTTCCAACCAGAGGACAAATACAAGTTCTGATTCCTTTAATAGGGCAAAGATTTCATCAGTACGTGACAGCAGAGGACAGAGATGTCACACTGGCCTGGGAAGTGAACTATAGCTGCGGCAGACAGCCAGGTACCCCAAGAATGCAGTATTCCCGGGGGCCACCCACATTCCTTGTCCCAGACCCCAAGTCTATTATCTCTGAGGACTTGCTGACTCACCCGCTCTCAGTGATGTCCATCCAAGCAAGGCTGATGGAACAGAACAGGCTAGAAATCTCTTTCTCTGTCAGTTATTCTCAGCAGTTTTGGACCCAGCACTTGGGCACTCAGTGTTGGGCCGCTTTGGGGGACTCTTGGTGCTCAGAATTCTGACTGTACCTCTGCAGACATGCTAGGCAGTGGAGGGAGGGAGTGCAATGCTTGGGCAGAGCGCTAGCCTGAATCTCTCTGGATGTATGAGGACAGCTCCTTACATTCCTTGAGTATTATGGAGCTCTTAAAAGTTACACCCTCATGTGTGGTTTAATGGGTAGAGAGCTCTGGGTTTGCAAGATGAGAAAGTTCTGGAGATCTATTCAACTGTAAGATGAATATACTTAACACTGCTGAACTATAACCTCAAAAAAGAGTAAGGTGGTAAATTTTATGTTACGTCTTTTTTATTTTTTTAATTAAAAAAATTTTTTAATTAAAGATTTTATTTATTTATTTGACAGAGAGAGACACAGTGAGTGAGAGAACACAAGCAGGGGGAATGGAAGAGGGAGAAGCAGGCTCCCCGTGGAGCAGGGAGCCTGTTGCGGGACTCGATCCCAGGACCCTGGGATCATGACCTGAGCTGAAGGCAGATGCTTAATGACTGCGCCACCCAGGCGCTCATGTGTTATTTTTAACTACAATAAAAATACATAACCATGAACTTGGAAGACCAGCTCAACTAATGAGGCCAGTAGGACAATCTTCCCTCAGTGGGGACTCATGAATCACAACATAAACCATTTTAAGGAGCTTTTATGTAGCCCACCCTTGCATTTTTCCTTGCCATCAACTCTTTTTAATGTTATTCTTTACCTAAAGGGCATCAGACTATATCTGTTTTATTGCTGCTTAATGGAGCAGTCTTCAAATATTTATTTTTTGGCAAGGTGTTTAGGAATAAAATAAATCCTTTAGGTAAGAGTGGTGCATAAACTAATATCCCTCCGTGGGGGTTGGGGTTACATTTTCCTTAAGCACTTTAATTAAAGAAACACAAACAAACCCAGGCACCCACAGTGACATATGGAAACTCAGCTGGGATTGGACAAAGACGAAAATCACTAGTGTAGAGCTACTGGAAGCCCTTGGAGTCTGTGTGCTGGCTTCTGGGTAGGAGTGACTGTCCAGCAACCCAACCCCAGGTATCCAAAGGAATAATGATTACTTGTGGGAATAAGCAACTTTCTTTGCTATAAATGAACAACGGAGAAAGAAATCTGAGCATGGAGTCATCACATACAATTTAAAGCTCCAAAGGTAAGGTTCAGAACTGGGGTGATAGCCTTCCAACAAGACATTCTTTTATTCTAACTGTCCTGACACAGCTGGCCAGATCGAGAAATGCTTCCAATGTTTAGATAATGAGAATAATAATGAGTGCCACCTTCTATGTAGAGAGCACTATCCATTTAAAAAAAATTTTTATATTTATTGCATAATTTATTTCAAAAAGAACTTTGTGCAATGGATTTTTTTTTGGGGGGGTGCAATGGATTAACTAGAAAGTGTGTGTAGTGTGGAGAAGAGAAACCAGAGACTGGAGCACACAGTGGTTTAACATGAGATGAACGCTCAGATTTTCTGAGGCAGTCCACTTTATAAACATCTCCTTGAATTCTGAACATTTGGCCATGGTGCAGAACACATCTCTGGGTGTAGAGATGAGTTTTCCTTCATCTACTTATTCCATCTCTCATAAGGGGATGCCAACGGAGCCCTCTACTTTGGCGAAAAGGCAGAAGGGAGATGCCTTGGTGGAATCTTGGGAATATCCTGGACCATGCCCTCCATGCCCCCTGCTGCAGGGATGTGGCTGTCCCTGGACCCTCTCCCTCAGCAGCTACCCCCCTCGAGGTTTCTGCAGCTTCTTAAGGGAAGGTGTGGTGGCCACCACAGCTGGTGCTCCCAGCTAATTGCTGGGGTCTACAGGAGGCCCCCTTGAAGGTTAGGAACCCTCGCCATGCCAATTCCATCCACCAAGTCCTGTGGCGACTGTGCTGTCCCTCACGCAGCCTGCCTCTCTGCCATCCCCCACTGCTCCATCTCTGCAGGCATCTGTGGGGTGCACAGCTCAACAAGCTGCAGATGAGAAACAAGCCCGTCTCCCTTGTCTAGAGTGGCCCCCAAACTTCAAAGGCAATTCGATTTCGGGGTCTCCGGATCACAGGCTAATTATCAAACAGGATGGAAAGGGGAGAGGCGCAACGCTCTTTAAACTTCTACAGATTTTTTGACCGTTTTCTTCTACATTTACTCCTTATGTTGGAGCAAGGGAGGTCAACACGAGGGGAGACAGGTAGGGTTCACTTTGAACTCAGCTAGTCAAGGCTCAGCAGAGTCTGTAGATAGATCAGCTGCCGGGGGTAGGGGCAGGGAACAGGGTGGTCCTGCAGGACCACTGTGCAGAGAGCTATGAGGGTCCCCAACAGCTGCTGCAAGCCCATCACCTATTAGTGATGAGATCCCGCACATGAACCCATGCACTCTGAGCCTGGCCACCGGATGCGGAGGAAGCCACCATTCATAGATGCTTCATATCACCTTGGTATATGAACGAATCTGGAACCCGATTTGGGAGATTTTGTTCTAACTTTCTGCTCGGGACCTAATCAGATGATTTGGGGTTACGGTAGAAGGGCCTAACTTGTATCCCAGGACCGCTGTCCTGTGCCTCCGCTCTCCCCAGGCAGGCCTTTCTGGATTGATCCTGCCCCCAGATATTTCAATTAAAGGGGAGTGTCTATGAGTGCCTTTCAAAGCTCTTAATTTAACTGGAGCCACAAGGCTCCCTGAGAGGCACCGGCTTGTCAGTCCCACGGAGGCCAGATCTCAAGTGTGCGGTTAACCCTCCCTAAAGGGCACAGACCCTCCAAAGTTGCAAACCGTGTTGCCGCAGCGCTCCAGCCTTTCCTGCCGTTCTGTATGCATTTCTGGGAAAATCCAAGAGTGCACCACAAAACTTCTTCTTTAGATCTGGGCCATATTCCTCTTTTCTCTGATTCCATTCATGGCCACAGCTTCCCAATGCACAACCACAAAGTACTCTCTGCACTTCTTCCTGATCCCGATCATGGTTAAAATTGGGAGCAGAAATACCCAAGCCTCATTTGCCAGCCTCTGTGTAATCTGCATTCTCCCAGGAACATAATTTCCTTTCACAGTAAACACAGACTGTCTGTTTTAGAGTATCTGATAACTATTGCGTAGTGTGACACAAATTCCTAATAAAATTCATAGAACGGGGAGCTCTTCCTTGGTCTAGACCTGCCATTGTAAGACCTGGATGGTGAGCCACAGGGACTGAGCCATGGAAATCTGCCAGCATTTCTCAGATCCATCCTAGGGTGAAGACTATTTCAGAAAAGCCAGTTTAATGGACCTTCTAGTTATGTAGAAGTAGAACCAATTTTTGTCTCTGGCTTGGAGGCAATGAGGAGCAAAGCTGCTCTACTTCATAGGCCTGAACGTTGTCTTTATTGTGAGTCAAGAATATCTTTGCTAATTATTGTTATTGGCTAGAGGGTGAGCCTGAGTCTAGGTTTTAAATGAAAGCCAATTTTCTCTCTCTCTCTGGGTCTGGGTGTGAACTTCAAGAAGGGGAAAATGTGCAGAGATTCTCCTTCAAGCAGCCGCTGGTGGTGGCTGAGGCCGGGACAAAAGGAGAGCTGGTGTGCTCTCTCTCTTAGGAATCTGGGAGCAGGGAGGGGCAATATCCGATTTTAAGTTTGTTTTGTTTTGCCATCATCCTCAAGCCTTCCACTATCCGCAAGCCTTTCCCTAGGTTTTGTAAAGCTGGTGTCTGCTGTGATTTAGATTAATGGATGGGCCTGTGACCACACTCTGGGGGACCGTTCTGGGCAGCGTGGCGGCAGGCTGGAGAAGCTGGTTGAGAGAGCGAGAGCCACGAGTGGTCCAGGGAAGACGGCTAAGGGGTGGCCCACAGCAGCCAGGCCTGCATCAGTACTGCTCCAGTGAGCTTGGCATACCTGGGGAGGGGAGACTAGGCAAAGACCGAGGGTCCTGCACGTAGTCACGGTCAGAGGGTATGTTCTTCTGTGGGCATTAAATGGGATGGTGACCTCTGAAGACCAGAGAACTGGGGAACATCTGGGCTGTGCTTAGGAATGAAAACTCTTTAAATGACTACAGCTGTGTCTCTTATTCTCGTCACAGCCTCCCCTCCGTGTCTCCTTGGACTCCTGTGCTGTCTCCACAAAACACTCGACATTCGGAACAGAGACAATCATCTGAACTCTGCAGGAATGTTTCTTTCTGACCCTGTCATTCTTTCCTGGATCCATGTAAAAAAACAGGAAATATTGCCAAGTCCTAATCAACACATACCGTCACGTTAAGGGCACAGAGTACTCTGTCATAAAGAATATCTAAAGGTAATAAAATAAACATCCAAAGGTAATTTGGTGCCTCTTTTTTTTTTTTACTTTTATTTTTTTATTGTTATGTTAATCCCCATACATCATTAGTTTTAGATGTAGTGTTCCATGGTTCATTGTTTGCATATAAAACCCAGTGCTCCATTCAGTACTTGCCCTCTTTAATACCCATCACCAGGCTGACCCATCCTCCTGTCCTCCTCCCCTCTAGAACCCTCAGTTTATTTTTCAGAGTCCATCGTCTCTCATGGTTAGTCTACCCCTCCGATTTCCCCCCCTTCATTCTTCCCCTCCTGCTATCTTCTTTTTTTTTTTTCTTAACATATATTGCATTATTTGTTTCAGAGGTACAGATCTGAGATTCAACAGTCTTAATTTGGTGCCTCTTTTTAAACTACACATGGCTTCCTTCCTCACCACCAGTGATTTTATCCCCACCTGTTCCCTGCTGAGATGTAGCTATGCTCTGAAAATGGACTGCAACCGCGGAGCCTGTCAAGGCAACTTACTTTCTCCTGGGACTCCATTCAATAACCAGCTAATTCTGGGCTTGGGGTTGCCACTGGCTCTGCACATCAGCCTGCCGTCCTCTCCTGGGGACAGCACAAGGTTTTGAGGTGCCATGATCCAGTATGGGGCCGCTTTGTGAATGAAAGAAAAAAAACCCACAAACACTTGAATCATACAAGTATTCTAGCAAATCTAGTATGCTGAACTATTTTAATAATAAAAATATTTTACAAAATATTTATTAGCTTCCTTTTTTTAAGAGTAAATAAATTCATAAGTGATGCCTCAAAGAACACTTTAGATTTTCAAAAGAATGTTTCAAGAGATTCACAGACAACTATGTATTATTTCTAGAGCCTTTTGATACAAAGACCATCTCACTTTACATTAAATTAACCAGACATTAGAAAGGTAACAGATTTCGCTAAGGTTATAGAGCAATTTACAGGGACAGATAGGGCTAAGAAACATGAATTTAGATTCTGAGCCCTGCAGAATACACATAATTATAAACCTGGGAAGGAAGTTAAAAAACTTCGCATTTTTGAGAAGTTGAAAAGTTAGGATAGAGAACTCCCATGAGCCCTTCATCCAGCTTTCTCTAATGTTCCCTTATATAACAATGGTTCAGTTATCAACACGAGAAATTAACACTGATACAATACCATTAGCTAAACTACATCTTCTTCTACTAATGGCTTCTCTCTGTCCCGGGACCCTCTCCTGGATACCACATCGTCTTTACTTGTCTTGTCGCCATACTAGTTTCCTCCAATCTGACAGTTTCTTGGTCTTTCCTTGTCTTTCGTGACCTTGACACTTTTAAACAGTACTGATTGATTATTTCATAGAATGTCTTTCAACTTGGGTTTGTCTGGTGTTTTTTCATGATCAGACTGAGGTTTTGGGTGATGGATCCCTCTTACTGCATCATTTTAGGGGGTCCACGATACCAACATGACTTTTTACTGCTTATGCTAACCTTGAGCACATGGTTGGGGTATTATCTGCCAGGTTTCTCTGTAAAGTTGCTATTTACCTGCTTTCCATAATCTATTCATTAGAAGTGAATCACTAAGTCCAGCCCACACTCAAGGGTGGGAAATTCAGCTCCATCTCCTTCCCAGAGGAAAGGTGAAGAATTTGTGAAAATATGTTAAACCTGCTTCTGTAATTAATTTTTGGGGTGTGTGTGTGAGAAGAAATACTTTGAGGCCAAGGGGATCCCTTGTTTCTCCTTAAAGTTTCATCCATCTTTCATCACTGGCTCTTGCCTGCAGGAGTTATAACCGTGGGATGTTAATGGTGATTTCTGGTTTCCCTCCTTCTTTCTACAGTTATTAATTGGAATTCTTCTATGAGAAAGGTTTGAGAAAGAGAATTTTTGACCTGATTTAGATGCACTCTAAAGAGCAGTGAGAAAAGAGGGTGTCAGGAATGTTGATATGAATTTACATTTATTATTAATTGAAGAATCAGATCAAAGGTGTATGTAATTGAAGATTTATGACTTCTCATGAAGGCAAGAGCCATGCATTTGAAACAATTGTATACCTTTAACTGTAACAGAAATGGTATGATGGATAGCTCCCAATGGGTTTTTGGCTATACACTGGTAATTTCCAGAGTCTGCTTCTGAAACCTGAATGATCTGTAGAGTTTTCTTGAAGTTCCTATAAAATGTCCGGTTGATGGGCAGTGTTCCATCTTCTTTTATCCAGTAAATAATTGGGGTAGGCCTGATAAGACAAATAAATGATATTATTAAAAAAGAAGTTCACCTCACTGCTTTTGAGGGTGAATCTTCATGAAAGTTGGTAACAACTTCTTTGTTTAAAGATCATGAGGACTAGAAAGACATTGTAACTAGCATCACACTTTTATAAATAATGCTTAAGCCCCTGTATCGAATTCTGTGAGCTAGCACGGTCAGGAAAGCAGCACTGCGGTAATGCATGGCACTCCATGACCTTTGACCTCCCTGATGTAATGAGCAGCCTAGCCTAGTGACTTCGCTGAAGGGGCCTCATTATTTTATTCTCTTCAAAGTTCTGATCAGTGAGACACTCTTCGAAAATTTTACAGGAAGGAATACGTTAATTGAAAGGCTTACTATGAAATTAATGATACTGAGTTTTTTTATCAGCTAGAGTTAAAAATGCAGAAAAAAAAAGAGCTGATATATATATATATTTGTGCCCATGAACTTTTGCACACATTTCCCTATCAAATGGAAGAATTTTGATCTAGTGACTTTAGAAGATTTTTATGAGGGTAAAATAAAAATCCACTGGACACATATACTAAGCACTGAACTACGGACCAAGTACTGAGTTGTATGTTGGGAAGATAAAGACCAAAAAAAAAAAGGCCTAGGAACCTCAGGAAGATCACAATATTTGTCCTTAGAAATGCAAGTGGGATTAATTGGTTGATTGTAGAATTGCTTCTGGTTTGTGTAGCTGAATAGAAATAATTGAACATATTTCTTTGATGAAATAACTTCTAAAATAAAACCTGCTGTGAATATAAAAAGAGGTAGAAAATGTAAAGTCATTTTAAAAAGTGGAAGATACGAGACCCATGTGGTATCTGATAGCATATTCCGGTGTTTTTTTTTTTATTCAGATAATCTGCACCTCACATGATCTGAAGGTGAATGGATCATGGGGCTAGAAGCATGAGGTCAAACTAAGTCATGGATTGTTCTGGAAGCCTGCTTAGTATTCTACTGAACAGTTGTTAAGAATTAGAAATATTTTGATTCTGTGAGTCCTCCAGCTACTGGTTTGTAAATGATAAGAACCCCCAATATTAGTTTTATAACATCCCAAGGTTTTAAAAATTCTTTTGGAAGTTTTATGCAATTTCCAAATATCAACCATATTTTAGTTTTTATGTAATAGACTCTTCACAGGAAGGGGAATCACAAAATTGGGAGAATGGGTATCTCTACTCCCAAAAGGTTGGAGGCTGGTAGATTAAACTACTTTCTAACACCATGATGATGAAAACTGCAAGGGTTTGGGGGTTTGTTTTTTAATTCTGGTGGGAAGGATACATAATACATCTTTAAAGGGGCGTTTTGCTAGTTTCAGTTACTTGAACTGAGTAGTGTGTGTTGTGATTCCCTGACGTGACCAGCAGAGGCCTCCACAGGTCTCCTGCAGTAAAGCCATTCCTGGAGGTCAGTTCTGGGAAGGATCGAGAAACTGTTGCATTACCAGGTCAGGACATGGGATCACGACAATGTTTCTGAGACTCCATTCAATGTTTTCAGCAAATGTGCCCACATCAACAGTACTTACTCGGTGCCAGGGCTAAGATGGAACGATGTAGAAACTTGCCACTGATGTGCACCTAATTTAACAGTTGTCCTGAGGCATCTGCAAAGAAGCTAGGCTTGTGACCTGCCTACAGGAAGTAGTGGGAGAGACAGAGTGCCCATTCTGAGGCTAGACCCAAGAGCCCTAAGAGGCCGTGCATGTGCTTCTCTTGTTAGGAGAATAAGCCAGGGCTAGATGGCTGGAGGAACAGGAGAAACTCAAGGCCAAGAGCTGCCCTGCGAGCAGCCGGCAGACCCCTGGAATTGTGAACCCTCAGCGGAGCTGCCCAGCAGAGGCATGAGCAGGCTCACCCTAAAACATCCCGCTCTAGCCCGTTACAGCAACTGCCCTGCGACCTGCGGATGAATGATTAACGATAAACAGCTATTGTTTTTAAGCCGCTAGGTTTTGAGGTTGTCTGTTACATAACAGTAGCAAAATACTATACCCTAATTGTAATCATAGCAACCATAAGGTGACTACTGATACTTATTTCAAGAGGAACACTATTATGAGAATATTTCAATAATAGGAGATTCATACGGCTTATTTTTGAAAACAATTATGACATTTTTCTTGATGCTTGATGGAATTAGTATAAGACAATGAGTGTTGCTGTAATATCAGCCTCTCTTCCGATTCAGCAGGTTTCTGTAAGAAATGTACAGCAAGACAGAAAGTGCAGGGGCGCCTGCGTGGCTCAGTCGGTTAAGAGTCTGCCTTCGGACCCAGGCTCCTGGGATCGGGATCAAGCCCCCAGGTTGGCCTCCCTGCTCAGCAGGGAGTCTGCTTCTCCCGCTGCCCTCCCCTCCCCTGCCCACAGGCTCATGCTCTCTCCGGCCGGTGCTCTCTCTCTCTCAAATAAATAAAAAAATTAAATAAATTTTTTTTGTTTTTTTTTTTTTTTTTGAGAGAGAGAGAATGAGAGACAGAGAGCATGAGAGGGAGGAGGGTCAGAGGGGGAAGCAGACTCCCTGCCGAGCAGGGAGCCTAATGCGGGACTCGATCCCGGGACTCCAGGATCATAACCTGAGCCGAAGGCAGTCGCTTAACCAACTGAGCCACCCAGGCGCCCCAATAAATAAAATCTTAAAAAAAAAAAAAAGACAGAAAGCGTGAACTCACAGTCCCTCTGCAATGCATTCCAGCGAAAGGACATTCCCTCTTAATTCTTCCTTATGACTGGCATTGCCTTCTGGAGTTAAAAAGCTTGGTGGCCTCTCTCTATTTGATTTTGCTGCAAACAATACAATCATATGGATTAAAAGTTATGAATATGTATTTCTAGAAACACAGTTCACTGCCTAAAAATCTAATCCCTTTTCAAAACCACTTAACACTGTGAAATTCGTTAAACTGCATGTCCACACACTCTGCCTTACAAACATTGCTCACTCAGCAACGGAAACGATGTTGGTTACAGTAAGCACTAATACGAAGGACTATTTTACTCTTGTGCATTCCTTTAATTTGGGTTAGGTTTTTATGAATTTTTGGTGCTTTGGCAAATTTTCAAAATGTAGACATAGAGGAAAGTCACATTATCAAACTACCCAACTCTTAAAATTAGTGCTCGGGTCAAAGTGAAAATTAAACATATCGCGGAAGATGTTAGATTTTTCTGAAAGCTGTGACTATGGAAGTGGGCAGTTTGGTTTACACTAGGGACAACATCATAGTCAATTCCATTGATTAATCATGGACATAAATCTGTGGGGGATGTCTAAATATCAAGACGCCCAAACTGCAAGGTTTATGGAAAACAAAACAAAACTAGAAAGTTATTGACAGAGGTCTGGCAAATTGTGTGCCATACATTAAGAAAAATGAATGTTAAATAAATTGAACTTGGTTTCCTCAATGAAAAAATAAAGAGGCCTCAAGTCCGAGATCTCAGGGAGGCCCACGTAGGCTATCTTCCGTTTTATGGAAACCTTGTTTAAATGTGGCCTTACCTTCTAATGGCCTCTCAGAAAAATGTGAAGTAGGAATTATACCATCTTAAGGTTCTATAGCCCTTTACAGTTTTCAACACTTAAATGCATTATCTATTTGATGCTCACCAAAAGTGAGTGAAAAGGTAATATATGAATTATTCTCATTTCTCAGAAAAAAAAAAACTGAATACCAGGGAAGGTATTACTTGAGAGAAATGAGAATTTTCCTAAGACTTTAGAAATTGTGGAGGAAACCTTACTTCTCTGAAATCACTTTGGGAATGGTTTTGAGACCCATCTTTTTCAGGATATATTAAAATCAAATAGTAAGGCAGAAGTTGTGGTATGCCTACTCCAGTCATTGATAGTACCTTAATGTTTTTTACTTTATATCTCAAGGGTAAAAAATTAATACCGCAGAAATTCTGTCTTAGAGATCATTGAGAGGACCCTCATATCCAGAAACCACAATTTTCATTGATAGGCCTTATACTTGAAAGTCACATTTCCCTTAAGGAAACCAAATTCTTTTCTTTTTAAAAGGATAAAGTTAAATGCTCTATTTTTAAAAAGGCTATTTCTACTGAAGATAGTGACTTGGTTTTAAACAAAACTAAAAGAAATGCTATTGCTAATTATATGACACCAATAATGTCTATTTTTAAAAAGGCTATTTCTACTGAAGATAGTGACTTGGTTTTAAACAAAACTAAGAGAAATGCTATTGCTAATTATATGACACCGATAATGTCATGTGAGAACAGATGGGAAATGTGATGTTTTACTATCAAAATCCACTTGATGTTAGTTGCTAACGGTTATTAAGACTGACGAGTTAGTATTCTAGCGGGTTAATGCACTCTTATTTGGTTAATGAGAAAAGTTTGTGAACAAGACAAAAAAATGAAAAATATAATTCTAACATACATGAAAGATTTTTTTTCCCAAATCACGGAAAATGGTGCTTCACATGAAAACAGTGATAATAATTTTTATTACTATACATACAACGTGCAAAATGTTTTAGTGACAGGATGTAAGCTTATAGCTAAATTTCATAGAAAACACACATTCGTTCTAGCAGTATTAAACATGGAACTAGGACTCTCATGAAGAAATTAGATTTAATAGCTATGGAGGTGAAGTTAGTGAACTGAATTCTACGATGAAGGAGAGGAGCATCAGTTGCAGTCACCGTAACTCACCACTATAAAACTCAGTGTCATTCAAATTAGCAGCTATGGTGTCATTCAATTCATCCACTGAAATAAACAGAATATTATGAAGAATGCAAAAAGCAGGGGAGAGGGTACTATAAAAAGGTATCGGGCAACAAAAGCAAACATATATAGCTATGCTGACCAAGTGCCATCCCTAGCACGTAAACCCAGGCTTTTACATTGTACGTGACTGACTGACTGATGACTTCACTCAGCCACCCAGCCAGTAATATAGGGACACAAAACTGAAGCTGTAGGGCTGCTAATTAAAGGCACGCTGGGGCATAAAGCACACGCAAATGCTCCGGGGACCAAGTAGACCCAGAAAGTTACTGTGGAAACAGCAACAGTGAAATCAGCAAAGAATGTAAAATACAGTATCTAGGTTATGTGTGCTCTTTATCTGCCAACACGTCAGTAACTAGTCACGGGTAGTTTCCTGATCAATGAACTTGTGTACTTCAAAGTCAGTAGTGTTTACTAGTTAATATATCTTAGGCACACTTACAAACATCATTGAAAGAGAGAGTCAGGAGGCTGAGCTCTTACCTGAAATCACCTTCACGGAAATAGGTTGCTTCTGCTGTATGGTTTGAGTGTGATTAAATCTGGCATAACAGATATAGTCCTCACGGGTATCCTCTGGGAGAACATTGGAGAAGTAAAGGTCTCCGTTAAGACCTTGAGAAACTCTCTCACTTTGTGGAAGTCTCTGAAAGGCTGGAGAAAGGCAGAGAGACATCCAGATGATTCCATTGCAAAGTGGCCACTTTCCCAATGACCAAGACAAATGTATCTACTAATAGTTTTGTGACCTTCACCAGAATTTTTTTCCCCCTTTAAAGCTCTTCAAGTAAAAGCAAGTAACTGTAGAAACTCCAGCTGCGCCTGCCAAATCCTAATTTCTCTGGAGTGCGGGCAGAGATGAGATTAGAATCGTACAGTTAAGTGTTGTATTAAACAAGTGTAAACAAACAAAAAAATGCTTTACAAAAGAGTTTATGGGACTTTTCCTAATATTTAAGTTAGTCCCTAACTGTTAAACACATATACACATATATCTTGGAAAATGCGTTAAAAAAGGTTGTAAGGCTGTTAAGTTGGCTTGTCTCCACATGCTCGGTCAGACACCAGATACTGTGAGAGCACCTAACTTCAAACTAGGTTCCATGTGAGGCGCCCGGCATCTCAGGCTCCCTCCCTGCCTGAGCCCGTGGCCTCACTGAGGAATCGGGGAGCACACGGGGGCCATTCACAACAGCGAGTGATGATGATGGAATGCTGCAGATGAGCCCCTCAGAGGCCACCCCAGCCCAGCCTACCCCCACTCCACGATTTTTTTCTTTCCTTCTAACCTACTGTATTTTTACTTGGCCCATGTGTGCTTTATTGCCCGTCTTCCTGCACTGGGACTTTAGGTTCCAGGAGGACAGAGAGGGTCTGCTGTATCCTTGAACCCACGCAGGGCCCTTGCTAGGGGCTCCGTGATTAAATGAAATGAAAGTCAGTATTCCCGGTTCATGCTTCACAGTTTACTTCCCCTCGGGTCCAGTTAAGGCACTGTCCAGCCTCAGGCACTGAAGGAAGGCTTTCTAAGTGGATGGAGGACTTAGGGAGGTGGGGACACTGATCTATGCATGAATTTACACTTGGGGGGCTAACATGCATTTTTTTTTTTTTAAGATTTTACTTATTTATTTGACAGAGAAAGAGACAGCGAGAGAGGGAACACAAGCAGGGGGAGTGGGAGAGGGAGAAGCAGGCTTCAATGTGGGGCTCGATCCCAGGACCCTGGGATCATGACCTGAGTCAAAGGCAGACACTTAATGACTGAGCTACCCAGGCGCCCCAACATGCATGTTTTAAAGCTTCTGACTCAATTCCCGGAGCCCTAACTGAGCATTCTGTGCGTCTGAAGTGAGAGAATGAGGAAACCTGCACACTTCAGCAGCCTTGGGGCTAGGCGTTCTGTCTTCTGGAGGATTCTCCAGTCTGAGCCAAGCAGTGGGCTCTTCCTGCAAAAGGCATCCTATCTAACACTATATGAAACGCAAAACTGTGGTCGAAAGCCTGCAGCTCCTCGGGGCAGGGAAATGTGGAGCCAGAGCCTGAAAGAATGCAGGTTAGCCATGTTAGCCAAGTTCTTGGCCACGATGGGGGTTTGGTTGGTGGTTGTAAATTCGTGATTATAAGCCGTGAATGCCTAGAGAAAGGGTTGTTTCAAGAATAACTCAAGAGGCGGGCCTGGGTGGCTCAGTCAGTTAAGCGTCCGGCTCTCGATTTCAGCTCAGGTCATGATCTCGGGGTTGTGAGATCAAGCCCCACGTCAGGTTCCATGCCGGGTTTGGAACCTGCTTGGGATTCTCTTTCCCTCTCCCTCTGCTCCTCCTCACCCCTGCTCTTGCTTGCTCGCTCTCAAAAAAAATAAATAACTCAGGAAAATAATGTACACTTATTTAATGAATACAAAGAGTTAAAGATAAGTATTCATTTATTCTCTTCGGATTCTTGTGCTGTATTTTATTATTGATGGGTGTTGGTAGGTCAAATGAAAGGGAATGAGGCTTTAAGAGGGTGGTAGCACTTTGCTCTCTGAGATCCTTTGCCTTACACTTAGAAAAAAAAATGTATGCAGATAGGAAGAACTTGATAATGTCATCTTACAAGAATGCTACACAAATCTGAAAATTTTTTTGTATTCCAGATGCAATTTCATTTGAAAGGTCCAGATGATTTGCTAATAGCCTAAAAGGTAGGTAAATGACATAGCCCAGCAGTGCAATATGGAAAACAAAGTTACATATTCAGATGATTCCGAAACTTTACAAGTATTCGCCTATGTATTAAGTGAAAAGGTCATCATTTCTGGGTAAGAACCAAGGACCAAACACTGAGTCTCGTTTCGGCAGTGACATTTGGATACACCTCTCATTTACAACTGATTCGCTATGTATTCTTTCAAAATCTGTTCAAAAGCTGTTATGCAGTAACAGGAAAATATGTTTGCTCATTGATTCATTCACATATTTATTTTTCATTTCTTTGTGATACTTTCTCTGAATATTTTTCCATATAAGAGTCACAAATGGAAATTAAATATTCCAGCGAAATTTTCTCTTTAGAAATGTGAACACTCTGAATTCAGAGGAAATCATGTCACTGAGAAGAGACTGTATTCCCTACAAATATTTTGCATTCCTTCCCACCAGTCCACCTAAACGATTCTTTTCAAGGTCAACAGTGATCCCCGTGTCGCCAAACTGAATAATTGTTTTTCAGTCAGCTCAGAAGTTATCTGATCTTTTGAAACAGTTGATTGTTCTGTCTTCTTGACATTTTGCTTCACCCTATCCCAAGGACACTGCTCTGTCTCTGTTCTCTTCCTCCCTCAGGGACTGCTCCTTCTCATCTGCTTTGCTGGTTTGTCCCTAAGTTCCACTGGGCGGCTCCTGATCTCCACATCCCAGGCTTTGCTCTGCCCCCATACCACTTCATCCCCCAGTTCTCTCACCCAGCCCCTGGCTCTAGGAGCACCTCTGCTCTACCATTCCTGCATTGCTGACCAGAGCCCGGCATCTGCCTTCCAAGTCCTGCTGGGCACCTCCTCATGGCTATCCTCCAGGCCTCCAGGTCTCTCACCTCCACAACCCTGGTTTCCTGGTCTCCAAGCAGAACCCCAAGCTACCTCTAAGGTAATATGCTAACCTATTAGCAGAGGAGGAGAGGCGGCAACAAACAGTTCCCTTAAGGATAGTACCGGCGTAGACAGATGTGAAATGGCCTAATGGATGACTTTATTCTGTGTGCTTCAGTTTCTGGAAAGATGACAAGATGCTCCACATTACTAATCATCAGGGAAATGCAAATGAAAACCACAGGTTTAATTACCTCACACCTGTCAGAACGGCTATTACATATAAGAAAAAATAACAATAATGAGTGTTGGTGAGGATGTGGAGAAAAGGAATGCTCATGCACTGCTGGCGGGAATGCAAGCTGGTGCAGCCACTCCGGAAAACAGTATGGCGGTTCCTCAAAAAGTTGAAAATAGAACTACCCTACAATTCAGCAATTCCACCTTCTGTGTACTTATCCAAAGAAAATGAATATACCAATTTGAAGAGACACATGCACTCCATGTTTTTTGCAGCATTATTCACAATAGCCAAGACAGGGAAGCAACCCAAGTGTCCACCCATAGATGAATGGATAAAGAAGACATGGTATATAGACAATGGACTACCACACAACATTAAGAAGAACGAAATCTTGCCATTTGCGACAGTATGGATGGACCCAGAGAGTATTAAGTGAAATAAGTCAGACAGGGAAAGACAAATACCACATAATTTCGCTTATATATAGAATCTAAAACAAACAAACAAACAAGAGACTCACAGATACAGGAAACAAACCATTGGTTACCAGAATTGAGGAGGGGTTGGGGGATGGGCAAAATAGGTGAAGGGAATTAAGAAGTACAAACTTCCAGTAATAAAATGAGTAAGTCATGGGATGTACTGTACAGCACAGGGAATAAGTCATATTGTAATAACTCTGTATAGTGACAGATGGTAACTAGACTTGTTGTGGGGATCATTCCATAATGTATAAAAGTATGAAATCACTATGATGTACACCTGCAACTAACAGGACATTGTCAATTATATTTCGATAAAAAACATATAAAAAATAAAAAGTAGAATGAATAATCGGACATGCCCCATAGAGTTGTTGTAAAAAATTGATGAGATAATCCACGTAAAGTTCTCAGCAAAGGGACTGGCACTTCATAAATGCCCAATAAATATAAGCTGTTGTTGGAGATTAAAAAAAAAACAACCTGAATAACAAAAGGTTAACACATCCCAAATAGCTTGAATCCCTGCCCCCAGCCTCAGGATTCTGCTTTTTCAGGAAACGGTGATTCCGTGTTGTCAGCTGCTCAGTGTTCAGCTCTGGAGTTATCTTTGGTCGCTCCCTCTCACGCCCCCAGCCCGATCCCAAGAAATCCTGGAGGCTCCATGTCCACAATATATCCAGAAGCTTTTTGTTCCCACCTGACAGTCACGACCCAAGTCCATGTCACCGTCAGCTTCTGCCTGGATTTCAGCAGGGGGCTCCTGGCGGTGCCCCTACCCCGCCTTTGTCCCCTCTGCAATCCACACAGGAACTGCAGGAGGGCTAATGCTAGCTGGTTAGGTCCAGGTATAGTCACTCCTTCCGTGTCTCCCCGCTTCATTCAAAGCAAAAGCCAAAGCCCTCTGTACTGAGCCCCGGACTTCTCCGACCTTGTCTGTCTCCCTCCCACTGGGTTCGCGCGGTCTGGCCACGCTGCCCTCTGGGGCTTTCCAGGCACTAGGATGCTCCTGCCTCAGAGGGCCTGCCGGTTTCCCTTCCACCTGGACATTTAGGGGCCTGCCTTGCTCTCTCATTCCTCTAAGTCTCTGCTTAAAACGCTGCTTCTTTTTCTTTTTCTTTTTTTTTTTTTAAGATTTTATTTATTTATTTGAGAGAGAGAGAGAACACAAGAGTGGGGTGAGAGGCAGAGGGAGAAGCAGACTCCCCGCTGAGCAGGGAGCCTGCCACGGGACTAGATCCCAGGACCCCGGGATCATGACCTGAGCTGAAAGGCAGACGCTTCACCAACTGAGCCACCCAGATGTCCCTGCTTATTTTTCTTCATAGAACTTATTGTCAACTGACGCCTACTTTATTTATTTATTTTTAGAAGATTTTGTTTATTTATTTGACAGAGAGAGACACAGCGAGAGAAGGAACACAAGTAGGGGGAGTGGGAGAAGGAGAAGCAGGCTTCCCGCCGGAGCAGGGAGCCCGATGCGGGACTCGATCCCAGGACCCTGAGATCATGACCTGAGCTGACGGCAGACGTTTAACGACTGAGCCACCCAGGCGCCCCCTGACGCCTACTTTATAAATGCATTGATTTCTGCTTCTGTCTTCACCCCCAACTATTCCCACTGCATAGAATATGAGCTCGGTGGAAGCAGGAAATTTGGTTTCTTTAGAGCGGTGCCTGGTATATAGTAGGTGCTCAAGAAAATCATGTTGCTTCTTTCATGACATGTTATTTATTTCAACGAGCATTTCTTTTTTTTTTTGAGCATCTCTAAAACACCTTATAAACATTTTTATGAATCATGAGAGGTAACAATTCATTGTGACAGCAAGTAATCATAAGAATCTTGAAGACAGAAAATTCATATTTTTAAAACTTACAATTATCCATCCAGAATATTATAGGTGGTGGTAATCCAAGAGGGGGTCTGCAGGGAAGTATCAGAGACTGGCCATTTCGAAGTATTATTGGTTCAAGTTTTTCTTTGGTCCACAGTGGTGATCCTATGATATAAAATAATAACTTCTAAGTTATTTCTGCATTGAAAAATAAAAGAGCACTAGAAAGGAAGACAAAATAAACTTTTGGGGGGAATAGTAATTCAGAATTCATGTACATTAAGACAACAAGACAATAACTTTTAAATCCAATGCTAAAAAAAATGATGATTTTTATTCACTGCCATTAATAGTATAAATGCTGACACAGCAATTCCATGTCTAAAAGTTTGTATTATTAAATAAATCATTAAGAAGATACATCATAGGGGTGCCTGGGTGGCTCAGTTGGTTAAGCGTCTGCCTTCAGCTCAGGTCATGATCCCGGGGTCCTGGGATGGAGCCCCGCATCAGGCTCCCTGCTCCGCGGGGAGTCTGCTTCTCCCTCTGACCCTCCCTCTTCTCATGCTCTCTCTCTCTCCCATTCTCTCTCTCAAACAAATGAATAAAATCTTAAAAAAAAAAAAAGCATGCTGCGGTGTGTAAAAAAAAAAAGAAGATGCATCATAATTTCGCTACGAGAGTGTTCTTTACGAAAGAATGGAAGGCACTAAATGTCAAAACGTTTGTTTAAACAAATAATTGTGCACCTACACTTTTGAGTGTCATATAGTAAGTATACGTATGTAGAAGATTGATATGAGAATATACATGATACGTAGATAAGTCAGAAAAGGTTATAAAATAGTACTTCAGAATGAGCTCCGTTGGAACACATACACTCAAATCTGCCTAGAAAATGTGAAAGAGCAGTGGGCACTTGCTTGAATGGAAAGAGTCATGAGTAAATTTTTCAATTTCTTTTTTGTTATTTGTAATTTTTTCCCCAATAATGAACACAGGTAATAACAAGTTTTCAAAATGATCAGAACTGCAAATGGCTATGTTCTTTAAATACATGCTCTTTAAATACAAGTTGTTGAGAGGACATGGGTAGTGACTACTGCAAAAAGAGCCACAATTATCTCAAGGTAGTGAGGTCCCTCTATTTCCAGTGAAACTTAGAAACAAAAATGTTAATTACCCATTACCCATTTTATACTGAATTTATTTCCGTCGGGCTGTCGGAAGTTTGCTCATATAGAAGATACGTGAGAAATTAAAAATTTGATCAATTCGGGGAAGAAACGCTTTTCTTACTCCTGGTGTTTTATTCTGGACTCGCATAAAAGACATACTGGGTTGGCAAAGCATTAGGCTAGTGGAAAGGAGCAAGAATTTTCAGGCAAAACAAAGTGAGAGTACTGGAATCAATGGCATTGCTTTCTTGTAATAGTATCTAGATGAGGTCACAGATGCTGAGTCTCAGAGCCATCCTTAAAAATAGGGTCCTGTTTGGCAGACAAGTCCCACTTACTGGAAGGACGGACAACAATATTATTAGAAATTGCCGCTCCGCGCTCGTTCCTGGCTGTGCACTGATAGACCCCTTCGTAGGTCTCTGCTTTCCCTTCGCTCATGATGTTGATCGTGAGGGTTCCTGAGCCGGGCTTCATGGTGACGAGAGGGTCCTTATCTATGTCAAAATGCGTCCCATTGCGGGTCCAGGAGAAGCTGCCCAACACATCAAGCATTAAACTTGTTAACAGTCCACAAAAACAGGATGACTTCCTCTTTCACAAATTCCTAGCCGTTTTGTAGGCTTCTAGAGATAATAATTACATTTTAATATTCAGTGAAAGAGCAATAGGCTCCATACCTAAAATGTTTCATTGAATCAGAGCTTAGAAAAAAGGGCTGCAAGACTGTTTAATCACAGACCTGTACCCCTGAAACAAATAATACATTATACGTTAAAAAAAAAAAGATAGCAGGAAGGGAAAAATGACGGGTTGGAAATCAGAGGGGGAGACGAACCATGAGAGACTATGGACTCTGAGAAACAAACTGAGGGTTCTAGAGGGGAGGGGGGTGGGGGAATGGGTTAGCCTGGTAATGGGTATTAAGGAGGGCACGTTCTGCATGGAGCACTGGGTGTTATATGCAAACAATGAATCATGGAACACTACATCGAAAACTAATGATGTAATATATGGTGATTAACATAACATAATAAAAAAAGAAATGTACCATTTTAAGGTACATGTCTTCATTTAGAACTAGCCGAAATCTGTCTCAAGGAAATCAGGCACACAAATTGCCTGTCATTTTTCAAAGAAAATACAGAAAGTAGGTCTCCGAGGCATGTTCTCTTAGAGCTTTATTAGCATTTTTATTGTAAACTCCATTGTTCACAGAGTTGATAACCTGTCTATAAAATTTTGCTCTGGGCTGAAATGTGACAAGAAAGGCCTTCCCAGGTACTGGTACATGAGTGCATTTGAAAGGGATCAGACCAGTTTCAAGTTAGCAAAATGCAAAGTGTAAGTTGGGGGAAGGGGGTGAGAACGAGGTCAGTGGTGTTTTCAATGTTGGCTATTAAAAGTGGTAATTCTCTATAAAACACATTTTGAGAATTCTCAATTCCAGAAGAGATGATTTTGTAAATTCCTCAGGAAGTATTTCAAATTGTTAACTGCAATTCTTCTTTTTCCGTTTTATTTATAGAAAAGACTGCCTGGAACAGAAGTTGTGGCGCTCATGTAATGAACTACTTTATAACTAGTCATAAATCCACAGTGGCCACACTTATACAGAGGTACTGAGCTCTAGACCTCACTGTGTTTTGCCTGCCCACTGGGATTTCCCTTCCCAGTCCTTACCCTATGGCAGTGGTTGTCCCAACATCTCGGGGCGGAAGGTGGTGGTAAGTGGGAGCTACCGACAGAGAGAAGGCAGAGGCCAGGGATGCTGCTAAGTATCTGATAATGCGCATGACAGTCCCCGTTCCCACAACAAAAACTATGTGGCCCAAAATAGTAGTGCAAAACTATCTGGCCCAAAATAGTAATCCTGCCTTATAGAGAGTGGCAGGAAGTGTCACATCAGTGTGAACCTGAAGGGGGACTCCATGAAATGACATCACCTTGGGGCTTGGGTGCTAGAGGTTTCTAACAATATGGCAGAACATACTGTTTTGAAGCAAACCTCTTCAAAGAGTGTTTTTGATATACTTCAGTATTTAGTACCTGCTGATTTTTTTCTCAGGTGCCACTTTGTGGTAGTTGGGTAAGGCTGGCAATAGACAGACTTGGAAAGGAAAGATCTAGAGACTTGCACTTCTTTATTATTTAAAAATCCATACTACTTTTAATAATAATAATCCAACTCTCCAAACTTCCCATATATAACTGCGCAAGTGCCGGAGCATCTGCTGAGTCGTAGCGTGGAGGAGCATTAGCAGGCATCAGTGTCCCACCTACAGCATCTATTGGTTGGACCAGATAACCTTTCATGTCCCTCCCACCTCTAAACGTCTGTGCAGTGCTCACGCCAGGATCCATTCGGAGAATCCTCAGTACTGAGCCCTGCCAAGTCTGAAAAGCCACTCAGGACTATTTTACAGACCTCTGCAGAGCAAGGAGGGATCTTTGAAGACATCAAGTTCAACTTCTTTATTTTATAGAAGAAGAAGCGGAGGCCCAGAGAAAACAGGTTTGCCCATGTCACAAGGGCGGTAGAGCCCCTAGAAGGCTTTCGTTCACATCTCCCTATAATTTTGGAGCATTTTGCAGGAGGGTGTGAGTCCAGAAATGCCATCAATTATCTGGGTGTCCAAGAAAAACAGTCTGACTTCAATTCATCAGAAAGACAACAGGCAGGACCTATCACCATAATGCCAATGTTGATGTTCAGTTCTGTAACAGAGCAGAAAGCACACCCACCTTGGAGGAGGTTTCCCTTTGGCCTCACACTGGATTACGATATTCTCTCGAGGGTCAATAATGTAATCTTTTGGAGACTGTTGAGTAATGGTTGGAGGCTGTACCACTTAATTGTAGAAAGAAGAACAGTGTAAAGAAATCACTTAAGATCATAATAAAAGTCATTCTGTGTCAGAATCACTTACCCTAGACTGACCATGCTCCCAAATGCTTTTAGCCATTTCAATGGTGGCAGCACATACGTTACTAGATTTTTTAACTAAAAGTCTCCTAAACTTTGAAGTCAAAGCACAGCTTCCTTTTGGTAACTTTACAGGGATTCACAGAGCCCATTTCACCCCCACTACAAGTTTGGGAAAATAATTACCAATACAAGCTTAATATTAAGACCATTTCTCTTCTGATGTAACAATGAGAAATTCCTGTGATTTTTTTGGTTCCAATGATGCTTTTCAATAAAATTTAAGTTATGAGGTAAATGGGCATTTCTTAGGAAAGAGTAACTGACTTATAGTTTATTAGAGTGCTAATGTAAATTAATATATGTTGGGAACAAATCAATTTGGGAAGTTAGCGTTGAAAAGATGGGTAAATTAGAGACTTGGCATGTCTTATTAGAGCCAGGAGGTAAGTGGCTATTAGCAGCAAAGATAAAACAGTCTCGTTTAGAAGATCAGTGGAACTGGGAAGTGCTCGGTTACAGGAGACCTTTCCATTTCGCTCTTCAAAGTGCTATCCGATCATTTATTTTCAAATCCTATGGAGAAGAGAACCAAACTCTCCCAGTAGAAGCCACTGCCTTGTATAACTCCAGGGAGAGCCGTTCACACAGACCAGGGTTCTCAACCTAGGGTCCCCTTGGGGGACATTTGGACATTTCTGGAAGCAATGTTGGTTGTCACCCTTGGGGCGGGAGGTGGTAGTGGCATCTGTCGGGTAGAGGCCAGAGATGCTGCTAAGCATCTTACAGGACAGCCCTCCCCCTCCCCCAACAAAGACTTATCTAGATCATTTAAGCTTTTCCCTTTCTGCCCATGCTCTGTGCTTCGTGAAACCTCCTTCACCTGCCAACCAAGCGTTTCCCAAAGTTTACTCATCGCCCTCTGCTCTTGTCTTTCTTTACTGTGGTTAATCGTTGCCAGGGCTAAATGTATCATTTCCATGTCTGATGGCCTATAAAGTGGCCAACATGATTCTCTTCACTTGTTTGGTCTTCTTGCTGCCCACTACGATGGACACTAAATGCTGGCTCTGACCATCCAAATAACACCTAAAGCCCAGATCAAAAACAGAGCTCGTTCCTGTCATCATTTATTATGCACCTAGTAACTGCTGGATACTCAACAGTACCATTTACCCCCTCCCTTTAGTGAGAGCCACCCCTGTCTCATGCTCCCGCTCGGCCGGCTGCCCTTCCTAGCCTCCACCACCCTACAAAGAACCCTCAGTCTCGAAGCCCTGTCGGTTCCCTGTGCTGGGTAGCACCTGGGCTGGGGGTCGAGAACCCTCCTGATTCTTTCTTACCAGCTGTGAGACTTCCAGCAAGTTTCTTACCTTCTGTAAGCCCCACTTTCCTTGGAGGGAAAATGGGGTTTAAAAGTGGTTATCTACCTTCTAGGGCCACTGGGAGCAGTAAATAAAAGAATCTGTGGAAAATTCTTAGTACGTGCCACTACCATAATGGTTCAGCGTGGGCTCTGTGCAAATCATTGCCATAATCATTTTTATTTGGACCAGCTTCATCTTTGAGTGATCCTTTAGGCTCTGGGAGTATAGAGTTTGGGATGATGGAAAGAAGCCTGGAATTTCACACCCGAACGGTGGATACCCAGGTGGTGGGTGGGGGGACTGTGAGGAATGCCTCAGTCCAATTCCTTATATTTTTCTGCGAGTGACAGAGGTGCAAGGCTGGCGGTTTCAACCCCAGAAATTCTGTTCACATGTCTGCCGCAGAGCTAGTTAGATGCCCTCCTCTAACTGTCAGGAGTCTACTGTCTACGGGCACCACTTTGAACAGTGCTTAGGTCACCTGGCAACTAACAAACGCTTTGAAGAAGTAAGGGGGAAAGGTGATTTTACATGATTTTCCTGGTTAATCCAATCTCAAAGGATTTTTTCAAATGCCCAAAAACTCTGTTTTTGAGCAGAACTTTCTGCTTAGAGCAAGCCCCTCAGAAACGGTGTAAGTGGGGGCTGCTTAATTGTCTTTTGCTCGCTTCAAAACAATATTCAATTTCACCGGGCCGTTATACTGTTGGGATGCTAGCCTACACGGTCCTGAAGACGTTTGGCGAGGCACGGTCTGGAAGATACCGAAAGACATGCCTTGATGCCAGCAAGCATTTAATGGCATTTAGACCCAGACAGCCATTTTCTTTAAATTTTGTGAATTTTCTCATGGAGTTACATCAGATGCGAATAAAGCTTGCAAGTTAGTCGAGCAGCATACTGGTAAAAGAAAGAGTAATACCTGAGTCTTCAGAATTCATGCAGGGCATATATTAAACTTGCTTTCTTGGTATTTAAATGCAATGTTTAGCCATAGGAAATGCACATGCTCAAAAAGACGTTAGTCACAACTCCTAAAGCTGTGCATTCAATTCACAGTATTAATTCAAAAACAAAGACATGGTCAAGTTTTCACACTGCCTAATAATTACAGAAAGACACTTACAGTCTTCAAGAAGTTTTGCTTTTTCCCCATCAATATCAGCAGGTGAGTGGGCAAACAGGATTAAAGAAAACCAGATGTTAGTAATAAGAACGTTAGCACCCTGGAGATAAAAGGGGCATCTTGTCTATTTGGTTTGACCTAAAAAACCAGTACAGTGAACCGTGGAAGTCGTGAGGTTGTAAAAGAAAGACACTCCCATTATGGCTTTGTTTACTCCTGCAGCAGCCATCCCACATAAACATATGGAAGAACAAAAGGAACGCTTTCGGCAAAAAAGGATTCTTCCAGGACTAGGAATGGCTAATTCCATTCCGTACATGTGCTGGACAAGTCATTATGTTCAATTTGAAAAAGAGCTGAAATCTACAATTAATGTGAGTTGTCACATACTGTGTTGTGTCTGATCCTATTATCCCAGACATCACTAGGCCCATGGTAATCATACCTAACAACTGGACATCACTACAGTGCCAATGCTCCATCCGAGCCAAATGCAATACCAGTGTTGGGTTTTTACATTTCTATGGTTAATCTGCAAGTCAGTAATTGAAGTTTTCAGCTGTTAGCATATTTCTACTTCAGAATTCCTCCTCACGGAGGGTTGCTAGTACCCGCGCCAAGGAGCAGCTCAGATGGACTGGGGTGTAAGGAATAGGGGCGGGGCAGAAATTATATTAGCATGCAATTCAAATGATTCTGCAGTGCTGCCTGTCATTACTACTTGTAAAGGTTAATGCACGAGCGCCTGGGTTGTCCGTGACTTTCTTTTCATCATGGTTATGTCTCTTCTCCATTAGCAGCGATAATTGAGTTAGCCGTAGGTGACAGCTTCCCCCTGATTGTTAGATTGAGCAGTCAGATTAAGGGAGAATATATTTAACACAAGAGAGAACAAAAGCCAATTTCTCTCAAGTGCTTTTGTCTCTCTTCTTTATACTTGGGCATTCCAACTCCAATGGGCTTAACCAATCATACATTTTTTTTATGGAAATTAGGTCAAAGAATATTTTTTGAAAGGAAGTAAAATGTTGCATTTTATTGTCCTTTAGATGACATAGCAAAGGAAGTCAACCAAGTGTGGGGCAAACCACATCTCTCCTTAATGTCTGCCCACTGGGACTTGCAACCTTCTTTGGCAAAAAGAGACATCCCAACAATTGAATAGCCCCAGGAAAGTGCTATCTTCCTTGCACCTTGGAAAGCTTGCCAAACAGATATTCTATTCAGGAAGCTAATGGATTTAAAGAGGTCAGGCAGATCAAGAATAAAGGATGCATCTGAAGTACTGTCATTGTCCAAATCTGAAATTCTGCTTTCCACTGCAAGAGAAGGGATGAGGTGGAACCCAGCATTATCTTTCTTTTTCACAACCAGGCCACCCAGAGCAGGCAGACTGCAGCGTATACTTTCCTGGTAGGAAAAGGGGTGGGCTCTGATACAGTAGCTGTTGCTGGTTCCATTTTAAATAGTGTTTTTGCCCATGACTTGTTTTCTTCACAAAATTTTACATTTTGGTCTTTGATCACGTTTTTTTTTTTTTTTTTTAAACCAAAGATCTTTCTCTAGGCTTTAGGTAAGATACACATCCTAGATCCAGACTCATAATGTAAAGTGAATTTTGCCCTGTTGGAATCGAGAGAAATGAATTATGGGTAGTCTGGGGATACGGGGGAGGGGCGTGGGGTTGGCTGAGAAACCATCCCCCAATCTTTCCAGACCATTCTGAGCACGTGAGGGGGCGGGGGATGGAGTAGTGGGGAGGGGACAAGTGGGGAAGTCTCCATGACCGTTTCAAAGTGATTCGTGTAGTTTTCTCGCAGGACCGCTTCTATCAAGAGTCGCCCATTGGGAGGACCAGGGCAGCCCACAATTCGCTCCTTCCCCACCGCTGCCCGGCCCCCATGGTACACAAAAGGCACCTGAGGAGGCAGAAAGATAATGATAGGGAGGGGGCAATGGTCTGACCGGTTCAATGGCCATTTCTGTGGTGAGACTCTTTATAAACACCAGGTGCTGTAGGTAAAAGCCAAATTAATTTTGATTAGCTTTTCAGGATCACACAGACACCTTCTCCATTCACACAGCTCACAGTGATGGGAAATGCTGGGAAGGCTTTGACTCCCGGGCTTAACAGCTTTAAAACGTTAATACTTACGATCAAGAGGTACATCCAGTGCGCTAATCATCTGGCACAGGAAGAGAATCATGGGCGCTCTGCCTGCAGATAAGCGCTTCCTTCTCGGCATTTTTTTAAGCTGCATTAGCTGAGCTCCTGCTGAGACCCACAAACTGAATTTCCTTTTCTTCTTTCACAAAAGATTTGCGTGCAACGTTTAAATAATTTTCATGCAGGGAACTGAAAAAGGAGAGATCAGAATTATGTGTATTAAAAAGAAGGAAATGAGAGGAAGTCCGCTGCCCAGAAAATCAGTTCTGTATTATACATGAACTCTAAAACGGAGCTAACTTTTTAAATATTTAACTCTCAGGACTAGAATAATCATTTATTCATAAATCAGCTAAAATCAGGTCAGAAAGATTTGTAGTGATGTCAAGCAAAATCTGTCCACACTGCCATCCTTACGGTTTTCCCATTTTAAATATCTGCATTTATATCAGAGGCTACCATGTTGTTCCCAATAGAAAAAACTTGGCATATAAATGGGTTAGAAAGTGTGAGTTTAGAGGAAAGGCCTAATGGCTTCTCCGTTCTAGAAATTATCTTTGGGAAAGTCCAGGGCACTGTTGCAAATTTGCTTCAAGCCCCAAACACTGATTTACCAGCCGAACCACCAGCAATTAAGGCCTTTCCCGTCTCTCACTTAGACCAGGGCAGCAGATGTGCTGGGGTGCCCAGTTCCAGGCTTTTCTCACCAGTCACCCTCTGAAACTGTGGGATCTACCAGATAATGTTCAGTATAGCCTTAAACAGATAATAGGAAAACCTCAATGATCTGGCCTCAATTTATCCTACCAACCTTATTCCCTCCTGTTTGCATAAAGCTATTTTTTGGTTTGCTGGTCTGTTTCTGTTTCTCTCTCTTGGGTCAATCCTTCAAAATGCCCTGAATTTTCCCATCTTATTGCTTTTGTCTACTCGATTCCTTTTACCTGGAATGCCCTCCACCATATTTCCTTATCAAAATCCAATTTATTTCTTTATAGATCAGTTAAAACGGAAACATTAGCTGATCCACCAAACTAGAAGGCCTTTCGCCCTCCCCCTAAGAATTCCTGAAATTCCTAGTTTTAATCATGATGTATATTATATAGATAGATACAGAGGTAAATAGATTTTTGGGGGAGGGTATGCATGCTCTCTCCCTACTCCTTCAGGCAAAGGTGATGCCTGTCCCACTTCGGCATCCCTCTCTTGTAATACCAACACAGTGTGCCTGGCACATGGAAGTGTCCACCCTACATGGAAGAGCATGAGCACAAAGCACAACGTAGACCTCTGTCCCATGGCCAACTCCTCCCTGGAAGGAAGCGTTTAATCATGTCTTCTCATTTTATGAAGACAGGTGGGGGTGACCAATGGCTCTCTTGAGAGGACAGAGGGATGTTATTATTACAGACTAGGGCAGCTCCCACAGCTTAATTACTGAATGATTTGTGTGATTTTTATTATTTGTGTAATTGTGTATTTTGATACTACCCATCTTTCCCACTAAGTTGAGAGCTTCCTAAGGGTAGGGACTGTGTCTTTACTGTTCCCTAGTGTGTTCCCAGAGGCCACAGCAGTGCCTGGCACATCGCAGGGAGTACATAAATATTTATAGAAAAAAAAGAAGAAAGGGGGAAAGGGAAAAGAAATGGATATTTAAGATTGTTGAAGACGAGGCTGTATTCAGATAGGCTATCTGACCACAGTCTACCTAAAGCTGTGTTTATATTTATACTACTGGGTTTGAAAACCAAACCCTTGTCTATATTGTCAAATTAGTTATCCTCTCATGTCTGTGTGTGGAAGAGAGCTTACATGTATAAAAGGAACATGAAACAATGCTGATAACATGTTTTGCTAGCAACTGAGTTCTGATTTGAACCTGGTGGCAAGTGCAGTTGGGATACTTCCTGGTAAACAAATACAAAAACAGGACTTACTAGGCTAAACATAGACATTATATGTACATAAATATTGTTTTCTGAATGAAACATCCATATTCTGTGGTTTAAGATCCGAGAAATTTGTTTTCCATATTACAATATATAAACAATCATGTCCATTAAACTTGGAGAGGCTGATACAGAAGCTCATCTATTTCTTTAAAAAAAAAAGAAGATTTTATTTATTTATTTGTCAGAGAGTGGCAGGCAGAGGGAGAAGCAGGCTCCCCACTGAGCAAGAAGCCCCGACACGGGGCTCGATCCCCGGACCCTGAGATCATGACCTGAGCCGAAGGCAGATGCTTAACCAACTGAGCAACCCAGGCATCCCTCATCTAACTATTTCTAGCCAAAATATACACCAGACAGTCTTTCTATGTATGCAAAGCATATCTCTATCATTTAATCAGATTTATTTAGGTCTCTCGTGATTTTTCTGTTGAAATGCGAATTCTGAATTTACCATGAGCTTCAGGGAAAATACAAATAAATGGCACTAAAACAAGTTGATGTTACATACTAGGCATATGGAGAGAGAACTCCAGAATCAAACACAATAAACAAATGGCTCACCTGCCTGATTTCTGTGTCCGGCTAATCAAGTGCATCCCATCTACGTGCCTAGCTCTCCGAAGAGGGGTAGGAGAACTAAAACACTTTCTACTAAAAGATGTACTGATAAATTGCAAAGCCCGTAACATCTTAAGCAGCTACACATGATTTCTAAGTTCTTAACTGATTGTTTACTTTGCCTGCATGCCTTAATCATTCATCCTTCCCAATAGAGAACACTGTTAGTTCCATATAAAAGGAAGTATCATTCCACCTGCTTTACCTTTTCGGACTCTATAGGGAATAAGATAATGCCATTAAATCACAGTGTCGCCTAAAGAAAAAAAAATTCAAATTTCAAGAAAAATTGAGAAGGTACTTACTTAAGGAGACACGAGTAAATCCTCACAATGAGAAGAGGTCATGAACTAGATGTAGTCTTTCTTCAGAAGCCATAAGCTAACTGCACCGATAGCCACAAAATTGTCTCTGGTGTAGGTTCCGTTTGGGGAGGACAGAGCAACTGCCCTGCCTAGCCTCTGACTGCTGCCCATGGAAAATCACCCACTCCTCCTACGTATGTCATCAGAGGTGAAAAACTCAGTGCCTAAGGACAGCATTAGGTCCCCAGCACTCAAAGTGAAAATCAAATATAGCTACAGAAAATTGAGCTCTCTCTGTAAGAGTGATGTGCTCTGCATGTCTCACAAAGAAAAACCACGATTTCCACACTCTCAATATTGATGTCAACGCCCTGCCCAGCGAGGAGCCAATCTGTCTGGTAGTCTGCCTTGCAAAATGTTGGTCATTCTCTCTTACCCGAGAATCATGAGTTAAAACTAAACTGTTCATGCAATTACATTAAATGAATGGAGCCCCAATTTGAAATAGCAGCCTCATGTTTAGTCAGGGCTAAGGAGTACGTTAGTGCCACACAGCTTGAAATTTACAAAAAATCTTTGCATGGACATTTTATTTTTTTTAATTTTTTATTTTTAAAGATTTTATCTATTTATTTGAGAGAGAGGGAGAGCATGAATGGGAGGGGCAGAGGGAGAGTGAGAGAGAGAATCTCAAGCAGATTCCACCCTGAGCAGGGAGCCTGACCCAGGGCTTGATCCCAGGACTCTGAGATCATGACCTGAGTGAAACCAAGGGACAGACACCTGACTGCGTCACCCAGGCACCCCTGCACAGATATTTTAAAGCATGCTCAAACGAGACAAATGGTAGGTCCAAGTTCAGAATATAATTCATCCTGATACTTAAAACCAGATATATTGTTAAAATGACCCCAGAGTATTGATAAACAGAAAGGCCTTTTAATATTTCCCTTCACTGAACTCCACTCAAAGCAGCTCTTCGCAAATTACCTATAGAACCTCTGCAACAGAAGGGAAAGGAACATCTCCCTTCTTCAGTAAACTTTTCATCATTAGAAAAGAAATACAAGTCAAGGTTCCCTTATTTTTTTTTGCCTAAAGTTCATACTAATCATAGAGTCAATGTTCCCCTGCATTATTTACCATATATTTAAAAAGAAAAACCTGAAGTTTTGACAAAGGATTCATATTAAGCCCAAGAAACATAGCTCTCCTGTTGCTCACTTAAGAAGTCTTGTCATTTGAAAGAAGATAAAATCTTTGCTTTTCTCTCAAGTGAAAGATGAAATTCTTTAATTAAGAAAATATATCAGCTCGTTTCCAGAACTGGAAGGCCATGTACTACTCACCATTTCATTCTGGTCTGTTTGTGCTTTTCCACATTCCAACATGGGTGGTTCAATGCTGACTGTAACATGATCTATTCTCCAAGCCAACAAACAAATATGCTTATGTGACTGGATGCTCTTGGGCACACTCATTATTGCTTTGGTGACCCATCAGTGTCTGGCCTCACTAACTGCATGTGACATTATCTTGACTATGAAAGGTGTTCTTTCAGCTGTCAACTTGGGGATGGTTACTTTTTCTATTTTGTTAAATATCTGCCATTAAAATGAGCATATTAATGTCCATTCTAGCTCATGCTTGCACTTTTCAATCAAAGATTTCAGAGTCTGAGACTATGAAAGGAAGGTCAATGAGAAATGGACAATGGCTTTGCATAATTAGCACATCAACGAAGTCACACTTAAATCTACACAACTACATTACCATGAAAACACCTCAGGAAAAGTAGTCTGGGGTTATGTGCCAGACAGAGAT
This sequence comes from Mirounga leonina, assembly GCF_011800145.1. NCBI lineage: Eukaryota > Metazoa > Chordata > Mammalia > Carnivora > Phocidae > Mirounga > Mirounga leonina. The sequence continues at coordinate 937,404 of NW_023270451.1, read as the reverse complement.
TGTAATGGTCTCTTCAAATAACAAGCTAAACTTTGTGAAACACCAAGGAACATGTTTCTAATTTGCCCCTAGCCTAAAGGGATGTCCCATAGTAGAGTTTCAACAAGGCACTTGGTAGCTAGAATCGAGAATAGTACATAAGGAAAGGTGGATAATTAGCAGATGATTTTATTGAAATAATAGATGATAGAACACATCTTGATAACAGTTCAAATCTTCATTCCTCAGAGCACTCTAACTGATTATCTTATTTGATATTCATAAAAACCTCAGTATATAGGATAGCAGGTACTGTGCCCATTTAATAGATGAGATAGGGAAAAAAATCCAATCACAATGGCTACTATTCACTGAGCATCTTCCATGTACCAGGAATGAAACTGCGCTTGCTCCATGCATTCACTTATCTCATCTCACCAATAACCCCAAAAGGTAAATTCTATTACACTTCCCAATTTACTGATAAGGAAGCCGAGATGCAGCATGGTAAAGTCACCTGCTTAGGGGCACACACTGGTGTGTTAAGTGCCAGAGCCAGAATTCCAGTTCTGGAAAGTTCTGGAGCTTCCAGTTGACACACATCACCACACCCTGAGGAGCCCCTGGCATTTCCCTCCCTCTCATCTTATTTGGTGCTTAGCTAATAAACCAATAGAAATTACCAAGTTTATCACTGATGTTGGAAAAAAAAAAAGTACTAATGGTTTCTGAATATCCACAGAAGACCTTCACAGTGTTGCTCATAGCACGACCTCAGGGGCCTCTTCACGTGTCATTCCACATGAACAGTGTCAGCTGGAACTGTGCCACATGCCCGCCCTGGCCTTTTAAAGAGCCTCTAGTTACGACAGTGCAGACAAGACATGCTTTAGAAAGTTAATTTTAAAAGTAGGCACTATATGCTCACGGTACAACATTTGTAAGGTACAAAAGATCATAAATTCACTGTAAGCAACCCCAGCAATGCCATTTCTCCCTGAGAGGTTATTACTACCAAGTTTTGTGAATCCTTCTAGAGATAGTCCATGCATAAGAAGTACAGACATATATAAAACAATATTTTAAGGATCTCTTGAATTTAGAAAAGCCTTTTATAAGCCTTTATAAGGCACTGAAGTTAGAGCATCAAAAATACCAACGCCTTTCAACATGATCTAGCTTTTTGCATCACATGGAATTATTTGGATACTGGCTTTTTCACACCTCCTTTGTTTAGCACAGCCAATGACCAGGAAAGAAGGAGTAGACAATGATCTAACTGAAAGATCTAAGACAAAGGATAAAACATGCTTAATGCAAAGTCCATACGGGTGAGACTACTGGTAGCCCTGACCAAGGATGCACCTGTTCCACACTTGTGCAGCTGGTTAAGTGACAACAACCAGCAGGCTCAGCTCCAGGGGTGACAGAGCTGACTGCGGGAGGAGGGATGGGTGCAATAAGAGAGAAAGGGAACTGCGCTTCTCAAGGGAAGCCTCTCTCCACCCACCTCCAAATCTAATCACAGTTAACTATGAAAGAAGGGGACACTATTCCTCTCTGAATGCTTGCTCTGCTCAGCATGTCCTTCTGCACTGACCTCCCCCCCCGACCGAGGTGAGAAGAGTCAGGGGTGGCTGTGGGACCAAGGCAGCTGCCATGTTTGGGTCTGTTGAGATGATGAGGCTGTCTTTCTCAGGGAGAGGGTAACTATGAGGCAGAGAGGGAGAGCGAGTCAATAGTTTGGAGCGGGAACAAAGGCCAAAGGGCAAGACGGCATGAGAAACCATGAGTCAGCAGAGGAGATGAGGTGTCAAGAGCAGAAGGAAGCCAGTAGTCAGCAAGAGGATCCATAGAAACAGGAAGAGATGGTCAGTGAGTGACTGCAGCATCACAGAACACCCCACAGGTGAGAACAAGAACCTACTCCTCTTGTACTGTGATAACCAGGCCTCTAAAACTCGTGGTATCCCAGGCAATGTTCCAGTTCTCTGAGGCTGACCAGAATAGTGGTTGTGGTTGAAACGTCTTCCACCCTGTGAATTAAAACAAGCCTTCGTTGGTGTGCTAGGTAGACTGTTCTGTGGGTGGCCCATAGGAAGCACGCCTCACAGCATCCATACCCTGTCGTCCCCTCTCACGATGACTCTGGGTTTGGCCGCATGAGGTACTTTGGCCAATGGGATTCCAGCAAGAATTATGCAAGCAATGGTGAGCATTGCACACTGGGGCTTAGACTCTCATAAGTTCCCTCTGGGAAGCTTGAGCTACACGATTACATGATGGGAAGCCAGTAGAAGGAGACCCTAGGGAGATGAAAAACCATCTTGGGCTTTCTGGGCCCATATGAGCTCCCAGATAAAAGCCACTGAGCAAGTGACTTGTTAAACCACATGTAGCAGAAGAACCATTTGAGAACAGAGAACCAGATGTTGACCATCTGAGGGGTAACAAACCCTCAGAATTATGAAAACCAATAAATTGTTGTTTCAAGCCACAAAATTTGGGGGCAATTTGTTACATAGCCATAGCTATGTGGAACAATCTATAGGATAAATTGAGACAGGCTATTTCTTGTAACCAGAAAGACCTTCATATGCACATTTAAAGGAACTGATGATTCCATTGCACACGTCCCCTTATGAGATTATGGCTGGAACCACAGGAATTCTAAATGAATAGTCTGGTGATGTAGGTTTTCCGTCTAAAATGAACTATCATTCTTGGGGCGCCTGGGTGGCTCAGTTGGTTAAGCGACTGCCTTTGGCTCAGGTCATGATCCTGGAGTCCCTGGATCAAGTCCCGCGTCAGGCTTCCTGCTCGTCAGGGAGTCTGCTTCGTCCTCTGACCCTATCTCCTCTCAGGTGTTCTCTCTCTCTCATTCTCTCTCTCTCAAATAAATAAATAAAATCTTAAAAAAAAAAAAGATCTATCATTCTCTTTTTTCCTGGATATGTTTACTTGTATGCATATTGGCATAGCTGAAAGGCCCAGCCTTAAGTTACATTTCTCATGCCACACTTATACTGAAGGTGGTTACCGCTGACAGCAAATAAATTTCTTTACACTAAAATAATTATGGATTATGCCTAATTTAGAGTCTTAGACAATATATCAATTGATTTCTAATGCAGAAAAGCAAAAATGGAGCTAATGAACAGGGTGAGAAGGAGCTTAATGTTGTTAGTCTACCCTCCCACCTCACCAACTCCATGAATCAGACTAGAATTCTGAGCTCAGTTGTGGCTTTGATTTGGATCCACTCACTCTCCTAGCAAATGGGGAATGCGAAGAAAGTGGGGAGGAGAAAGAGGGAAGACAAGCCTTAGAGACAAGTCTACTCCTCCATCGCAAGGTTCTCCTCCCAGTTGGTTGCCTTCAGATTAGGAAACAGAAAGTTCCAATTTTAAAAACTGAAAGTAGAGAACTGCTCTAAAGGTGAAGCCTGAGAAATGGAAATTTAATTCTGAATACAGGTCTTGATAGTAATCTAGTTGGCAATATTTGTCAAGCCATTGAAACATGCACGCTCCAGCTCTATTTATCTTCTTATAATCTGAGATTTTTACAAGTATCACTGAAAAGATGTAAGGATCAGAAACAGTTTATTAAAACCTTCAGCATAAAAGGCCTTACAGGATATTAGTATTCTAAATGGGCTATGCCTAATCCATTTGTCAAGTAAACAACACATGGCAAAATGGCAGCCATCTAATAGTAGATGATAGCATTTTGGATGCCTGGCAGGCTAGTCACTTAAAAAAAAAAAAAAAAAAGTCACATTTCAAAGACTACAAGCCAGGATTCACAAATCGATATTCTTGCTAAATGGTAAGAACCTTTCTGAGTGGAGATGCAAGGCATGGTTCAAAATCTCAGTGTGTGCTCTTCTCCTCACGGGCCTGGAGGTGGGTATGGGGACAAGAGTGGGAGAAAGAATTAGCCTATGACTGCAGGGAGAAACTAACCCAGAGGTCTCAGTGCTTAGCACAAGACAGTTTATCCTTCACTCATGCTAACATCCAGCGTGGGCAGGCTGGGGCTTCTGCTCCAGGCTGATGGAGGCTCTACCATTTTGTGATGTTGCCATCTCAATATGTGACTTCCAGAGTCCCCATATTCTCCTGCTCTAAGTGGCTTCCATTCAGAGGTGACATACACACACATCTGCTCCAAACCCATCAACCAGAAGTAGTCAATGACTCCTGGGAAATCTCGTGACCACTATGAGCTCTACCACAGGGAGCATGCATGAGTCACAGTAGCTCTGAAGGGGCTTCTTCTGGGAGGAGTTTCAAAAGCGACATTCTATGGCAGGGCTGTCTTGTTGTTTCATCTCAGGGATGAGCCAGGGTACAGGAGGCTGCTGGTGAGCAGGGCTGTATGAGTGCTGGCGGCCCGCAGCCCCCGCCTCTGTCTTCTTCCTCGCTGCATTTCTGAGTCACTCTTTCCTATAACGTGGGCTTTCCCGAATCATGAGCCTGGGTTTGGGGGTGAAGAGGCAGAAGGCCCAGATTTATCAAATCCAAGGGACATCACTCCTGCCATGTCACAGATGACAATCATCTTCACAGGAAACATTTCAAAATATATTTTGCTAAGGTATCCAGGCTCTGTATAATCACAACAGGACCATGAAAGTGAGAAATGGAGACTGACATGACATGAAGAATTGTGTTCTCCACTTGTTATCAGTGCTGGGTAAGGTATATTATCATAAACTAAATAGCTGGAAATCCTTCATTTCAGCTGCAGGCGATTTCATGTAAAGAACAAATCTCAGTTACTTGCTGATATGCATTTTTCACTACAAAGGATTTACCAGCAAAACGGGAGAGTCATTCATGAAATATTTAACTCCTGGTGCATTTAATTTTCTGCAAACATGCCATGTAGAAATCTGCATTTATAAAAAAAAATAAATCAATAAGTGATCATTTGCTTCCAAACGAATTTGTCAGATTTACTCCAAAGAGCATCCTCCTCCTGAGAATTTAGAATATAATTCAGTTTCCAGGAAGTTAAATGTTAGCTCCTCAGGAGTCCATATTCTGTATAAAAGCTAAGCACACAAAAGCGTGAATATTAGAGACAACTTTCTCTGTGACCTGAGATTTAATCAACCCATTGGTCAAAGCTTTAGAATACTCTGCTGTGTGTGCTAAAAGACACTGACTTCTCAGGAACCACTTTTTCTATGAGAAAATCACATTCTATTTCTACTACTATTTGTTTATTTGTTTATTTACTATTTAAATGGGCTCCCCAGAAAGAATATATTCTCCTGAGATGGGGTGAAAGAAATGGCAAATCCAAGAGCTGATTAGGAATGCCAACAAGAAGAAAGTATTTCTGGTTCAAGTGTCCTGCTTCCTGGAAGAATCAGGACAGGAAAGCCTCTGTTTTTGTTTTGTTTTTGTTTTTAGTATTTTTTATTTATTCATTTGAGAAAGAGAGAGGGAATGAGCAGTGGGGAGGGACAGGGGAACAGCGAGAGAGAAGCAGACTCTCCACTGAGCAGGAAGCCCAGTGGGTCTTGATCCAATCCCTGGACCCAGAGATCATGACCTGAGCCAAAGGCAGACGCTTAACCGACTGAACCACCCAGGTGCCCCAAGCCTCTGTGTCTCATCCAAGTTGGTTGATAAGACCAATACACCTAGAATTACTGCCTCTTGTATCTCCTTAGTTGGATTTTCATGGAAAAATTTTTGTGGGTAAACTGAGCATTTATTTCCTAAAGAGAAACACCTGTGCCTTTCTGGAAAGAGAACTGGAAAATGAGAAGGAAAGGTGAGATAGGAGAACAAAGGCACAGCAATGAAAGAAGAAATGCTGTAGATGTCAGAAATTCCTGAGTTACATTATTATTATCACTTTTCTTTTTGGTTTTGAAATTATGGCAATTAACCAAGAAACTGGGCAGAAAAGTATCCGTGAAAATAATTTTTTTAAGCCTATGAAAAGAATCGCAAAGATTTCCAGGAAAACATCTGTAGGGGCTCACACTTATATCTCTAAGGTCTTCTCCAGCCCTATGCTTTGGAGTATGAGCACTGTACCTGCTTTAATGTAAGTGGATCTAAATAAAGCAGCCACCAAGAGGACAGTCATTGAGCTGCCACAGTAGAAAAATAAAACCAAGACCAGAAATTGGAAAAAAGAGGGCTAAGCATCAGATTCTGCAAGGTCACTGGTTATTACATCTGATGAGGCTCAGCAAGGTAAAGATGGAGACATGAGTATCAGGCACATGTTACTATCTCAACAACAGACAGAATGATGTGGGCAGGAGAGGCAAGTCTGTGTCCAGCCCCTTCTCAGAGAGGAGGACGAGTGGGGCTCCCAGCTGAGGCTGAGCCGTGGTTTCTGGGTCCCAGTACCACTTGCTGCATCTCTGTGTCCAGTGGACACTACTTGAGCAAAATGAGAGGCAACATCTGTGGAGAAGGGGATTCAAAAGCCTGGAAGAACAGCTAACAGAATCTAGAAGTGAAAGGGCTGGGGGAAGAACAAAGCCAGCAGAAAGGTAAGAGGTAGCAGAAAGGATTCCAAGGGAGACCACTAAGAATGTCTGAGACTAAGGGATGTATGTGAGACAGAACCCAAACACATTCCTAGAGCTGAAAGAAACAACTGCATATGGCTTCAACAGGGTATTCGGTGTGAGTACAGGGATTACACAGGCCTGGGCGGGAAGGAACCATTGAAGGTCCTCTTTTTTCCTGCCTGGTCAGCTGGCTCAGAATTAAGCCAGTAAACATTTGGGGATTTGACACCAAAAGCAAAGGTAACAAAAGCCAAAAGAAACAAGTGGGACTATGTCAAACTAAAAGTCTTTTGCACAGCAAAGGAGACCATAAACAAAATAAAAAGGCAACCCACTGAAAGGGAGAAAATATTTGCGTATCATATATTTTATAAGGGATTAATATCCAAAATATATGAAGAGCTCACACAACTTAAGAACAAATAAACAATCTGATAAAAAATGCATAGAGGATCTGAATAAACAGTTTTCTAAAGAAGACCTACATATGGCCAACAAATACATGAAGAGATGCTCAATATCACTAATCATCAGGGAAACGTGAAACAAAACCACAATAAGACATCACCTCACACCTGTTAGAATGGATACTATCAAAAAGACAAGAAATAAGTGTTGGTGAGGATGTGGAGTAAAGGGAATTTTTTACACTGTTGGTGGAATGTAAATTGGTGCAGCCGTTTACTTAAAAATGGGGGGGGGTGGCACCTGTCTGGCTCACTGGTAAAGCATGCTACTCTCGATCTCAGGGTCATGAGTTCCAGCCCCACATTGAGAGTAGAGATTACTTAAAAAAATACATACAGGGGACGCCTGGGTGGCTCAGTCGGTTAAGCATCTGCCTTCAGCTCAGGTCATGATCCCAGGGTCCTGGGATCAAGTCCCGCATTGGGCTCCCTGCTCCACGGGGAGCCTGTTTCTCCCTCTGCCTCTGCATCTCTCTCTCTCTCTGTCTCTCATGAATGGATAAATAAAATCTTTAAAAAAAAAAAAGTACATACATACATACACACACACATAAATAGGTGCAGCCAAGATGTGATTTTTTACATATATACACATACATACATACACAATGGAATACTATTCAGCCATTCAAAAATGAAATCTTGCCATTTGTGACAACATGGATGGACCTTGAGGGCAACATGCTAAGTGAAATAAGTCAGACAGAGAAAGACAAATACCATATGATCTCATTATATGTGGCATCTAAACAAAGTAAAACAAAACAAAACAAACAAGCTCATAAGTACAGAGAGTAGACTAGTGGTTGTCAGAGGCAGGGGGTGGGTCAGGCAAAATGGGTGAAGGGAGTTAAAAGGTACATACTTCCAGTTATAAAATTGGTAAGTCACGGGATATAATGTACAGCATGATGACTATAGCTAATAATACCGTATAGTCTATCTGAAATTTGCTAAGAGAGTCAATATTAAAAGTTCTCATCATAAGAAACATATAACTACGTATGGTGATGAATGTTATCTAGACTTATTGTTGTCATCATTTCACAATATATACAAATATCAAATCATGTTGTACACCTGAAACTAATATAATGTTGTATGTCAATTATACCTCAATTACAAAAACTGCCAACTTCTTATGCAAAGAGTAAAAAAAAAAAAAAAATGCAGGGAATTTTAGAGGATTCAATTAAATTTAACTCAATAATCTGAGAATCAATTATGTACAGATCAATGGCTGCCTGGGGGTGGTCAGAGAGGAGGGGGGCAAACAGCAGGAGGGCTGTTTTGAGTACAGCGCTCAGCAGAATGGATGATATAAGGCACATGAAGCCAAGTTGTAATTATGTAAAGTGACAATAATACACCCAGCCCCCTGACACCATCATTACCACAACCACTAAACCAGGAAACTAACAGACTGTCAAGCCCTAGTTGCAGCATCCAGATGAGTCTTGGTCATTTTCAAAGAAATAAAGGTCAATAGTTTTCTATCCTTGTTGTAAAATAAGAGAATAGCTTTTTGACCTTAATTAAGTAGATTTCTTAAATATAATATTAAAAGTATGGTCCAGAAGAGAAAAAAATAAATTGGACATCCTCAAAATTAAAAATATTTGGGCGCCTGGGTGGCTCAGTTGGTTAAATGACTGCTTTCAGCTCAGGTCATGATCCTGGAGTCCCTGGATCGAGTCCCGCATCGGGCTCCCTGCTCGGCAGGGAGCCTGCTTCTCCCTCTGACCCTCCCCCCTCTCATGTGCTCTCTCTCTCTCATTCTCTCTGTCTCAAATAAATAAATAAAATCTTTAAAAAAAAAATTAAAAATATTTGTTCTTCAAAAGACAGCAATAAGAAAATGCAAAGACAAGCCACAGACTAGGAGAAAAATATTTACAATCACACATCTAATAAAGGACTTGTACCTACAACATATAGAAAACTATTACAACTCAAAAATAAAAAGACAATTTAATTTTTAAAAATGGGCAAAAGATATGGATAGGCACTTTCCTAAAAATATACACATAGCTGATAAACTTATGAAAAGATATTTGATACAATTTATCATTAGGGAAATGCAAATTACAACCAAATGAGACACTACTACACATCCACCTGAAAAGCTATATTAAAAAAGACTGATCATATCAAGTATCAGTGAAGATGGGGAGTGACTGGAATTTTTGTACATTGTTATGGGAATGTAAAAAGGTATTGCCACTTTGGAAAAAAGTTTGGCAATTTCTTAAAAGTTAAGCTTAATATCCAATCCAACAATTCCACTCCAAGATACTCACCTAAGATTGATGAAACATAATCTACAAAAAAGACTTGTATGCAAATGTACACAATAGCCTTTTCTATAATAATCAACAATTGCAAACAACCCAAATGTCCACCAACTGGTGAAAAGATAAACACAATGAGGTATATTTATGTAATAGAAAACTCAATAATAACAAAGAATGAACGGCTGATAGATGCATCAACATGGGTAAAATCTGAAAATTATGCTACGTGAAAGAAGCCAGACCCCAAAAATTCTACATATGATTCCATTTCTGTAAACTTTCCAGAAAGGTAAAACTATAGAATCAGAAAACAGATCAGCAGCTGCCTAAGGCCGTGGGGTGGGAGGTGAGATTGACTGGGTAGGAAGGAATTTTGGGGGAAGTGATGGTAGTGTTCTAAACTAGACTGGAATGCAGTCTGCACAACTGTATTAATTTACTACAACTCATCAAAGTATACTAAAAATGAGTAAATTCTGTGGTATGTAAATTGTATCTCAACAAAGCTATAAAAAAAGGAAAAATACCTCGAACATCTGTGTTTTCCAAATAAAGACCCATTCCAGAGGTCTCTTCCCCCCTGGCATGTGCTCTCACAGACAATACTCCCGCTAGTCCCAGTATGAGTTAAATACATCTGCTTCTGAATAAACAGAACTATCAAGACTGAGAAATGGCAAGCAATATATTAGTTTATGAGGGTAACTGAATTATTGAAGGGGTGATTTGAAGAGTAGGAATGTAGAGAGAAATGCAGGGGGTACTATTCTGACTAAATTAGACAAGGCCGAAGAAAAGAAGCTACACAGGTCATTTTCATGAAAATGGTATTTCTATCACCATCTGCAAATCAGTTTCCTTAACAAGAGCTCAGGACAACTTTCAGCATTTCTCAGAACTGTGTTTATGACAGAAGACTCACTTGTGCATAACTTTGATCCCAAATCAGAATTATTTTGGCTTCGCCTGCACTTCCACCTCATGGGAGGCCGAGAGCAGTCTCATCAGGCGTCTCAGATGAGGGTGCGGCCCGCCTTCTTCATGAGCCGCCATGCCTCCTCCTTGTCTCCATTTGGCTTAGCCTACTGAGGATTACCAACACTTTTTTTCTTTTTTACCAACACTTTTAAATGTCAGTGGCATTTATTTCTATCTCACTGAGCAAAAATAAGGCACCAAAAGCAGAGATTAAAAAAATAGAACTGCTCAAATGCAGACTCAGTCTCTAAGAAATCCGTTTCCTCACCCCAAGGAGGAGCTGGAGCCTCTGGTTGCCAAAGAAGCAGGAGGTTGTCTGTGTGCTGGATGGGAACTCTTCCAAGAGGTTCTCTCCACCAATTAACACATCCTCAGCTCCAGGGCTGAAAATGCTTGTGGTAGTCCTCTGGCTGAGAGCCGGATAAAACAGCATTAATCCCACTGGTCACCATGTCCTCCATGCCTGTAGCTCTCTGTCTCAATTACTCCTACTCTCTCTACTTCTCCCACTCTCCAAGAACTCTCTTACCTTTATTTCCCTCTCTTTCTGGCCTAGGTCCCATGGGCCACCCTTCCCTTTATTTTTCTTGTCTGTCCTCTCAACTCCTTTTTCCCAGGAACAACCCCAATTCAGCACAGTCTTGCATACAATGACATAGAACCTGGATTCCCCGTGTTGCGCACACAAGTGGGGTAAAGTGATAGAGTAGAGTCAGCCCCTAGTTCAAATCCTGGCTTTGCCACTTAGAAGCTGTGTTGCACTGGTTAGGTTAAATAAACTCTCTGTGCCTTAGTCACCTCACCTATAAAATGGGGTTCATTTATCTAGCCCCAGGGCTGTAGAGAGGATCAGTGAGATAAATGGGTAATGTGCAAAGCAACATGCGGGACCTTAGTGCACCCTTAGTAGATGCTGACAAGTACGTGTGACAAGGCCTGTCACACACAGCCTCTGCATATCTTTCTAGCCTCCTTTTGTGTCACTTGCTCTACCACAAGCCTAACGAACAGACACACTGATCTCCATGCCTTCCGCTGTTGTTCGTGCTGGACTCTTTCCCCACTGTCCTCATGGCCCGGATGACGCCTCCTCATTCCTGGAGACTCGGCTCACGTGTCCTCCTCTAGGACTGTGCTGTCTGAAGCATTAGCCACTAACCACATATGGCTATTTAGATTGAGATTAAGTAGAACGAACTATAATTAAAAATCCAGTTCCTCAGTCACGCTAACCACATGGCAAGTGCCTAATAGCCAAATGTGGCTGGCCGTGGCTGCTGGGGTGGACACAGCAGCTCTAGCGGAAAACATCTTGGCTAACCCACGTGTAAAAGCACTCGTCGCTTCATGTTCTGGCTGTGGAGTCTTTGTTTTTCTCTATGAATTGTGAATTTTCTGCAGTACCACCCCAATCTGTAATAGTATGCTAAATGGATTACTGAATGATTAAAAAGCTTTAAAAAAATCTTTTCAGGGGCGCCTGGGTGGCTCAGTTGGTTAAGCGACTGCCTTCGGCTCAGGTCATGATCCTGGAGTCCCGGGATCGAGTCCCGCATCGGGCTCCCTGCTCGGCAGGGAGTCTGCTTCTCCCTCTGACCCTCCTCCCTCTTATGCTCTCTGTCTCTCATTCTCTCTGTCTCAAATAAATAAATAAAATCTTTAAAAAAAAAAAAAACCTTTTCATTTTCTGCAGTCCTGGACCCATGAGGAAGGAGCTCCTGATATCGCTGCTTTCAGGAGTTGGTCCTGAATGGTTTTGCCCTGTTTTACCTCCTCTTCCATGTCTCAATCCACTCTAATCCTTCTTAATTCAGTTGCCGACCTTCTTGACTTGACCTGTTTCCTCTTCTCAGATGTGCATCTTCCCAAATTGGCTGCTATTTCCTGCTCATGGAGCTCTGTCCCTGGCTTCCCTCCCTGTCTCTCCATTGTGCTCTTTTGTGGGATTGCATTTGTTTCCAGTCCCTCTGGGTCCCTCACCTGTTCAGGCAAGCCTGGCTCTAGACCATGTGGGCCAGGACTTCTTGGCCTCCAAGATTGGGTATGAAACCATATGGCTTCTGCAAATATTGGATGCCAGCTAAGTCACCGAATATAAAATATCTCTGTATGTGCAGTGCCTTTGGCAGTTTCTGGCACAGTATGCAGCTTAAAGATACCTGCTGAAAGAATGAACGAACCATTATTTTATCATGAAATACAATCACAGGAAGGAATGAGGTACAAGGAGAATGAGACTGAGAAGGAGGAGAGCCAATATGGACAAGACTATTTTGCTCCTGGGCATGATTGTTCAATCCACAGATCACTCCTCCGAAAAGCTGGACAAACCAGCTCAGAACAGCCCTAGGATGGCGTGGGGAAGGGAGGAAGAATTTATCCCAGGCTCCACTTGGTCAAAGGCGCGCCCCCCTGCATCTCCGGGTTGTGCATTCCAAAGCATGGGCACCTCGTGGGTCCCGCAGTGGTGTCAACACAGGAGCCCGGGTGGGAGATAAGAGGTGCTGCTGTGAAGCTGGTCAGAGCCCATGCGTACCCAGAACATGCCACCGGGAAGCTGACAGGCTCTGAAGCAGAGCATAAAAGGCGTCTGGCACAACGGATGGAAGTTACTCTTTGAAATCATCCAGCCATCATGGGTGGGTCTTGGACACCAGAGGATGACAGTAGGGGAGGATTTACAATGTGGGGTGTTCTCACACTCGATTCCTGCTTAGGTTCTAGGAACACGGTAAGCGTCAATAAACACTGCCTGGTTGACAGCCTAGGAGTATCTGAGCAGTCTGGTGGGGTCCTGGGTCCCCGAAGGTGGAATGTGATGCAGGGGAAGTGAGTGTGGGGATGTCAGCAGGGACTGTGGGCAGAGAGAGGCTGAAGAAAACCTGATCCACTTCATCATTTTGTCTGAAGCCAAGTCCCCTTTGAAAGATTCCCCATGTCTTCTCCTTTGTTCTGAATCTCAGGCTAATAAAATGGCGCTGGCACCCCTTCCAAAGTTTCATCTTTAATAAGAGCTCCTAAATCATTATAAAAACTACTAAAGTCCCCGATAATGGTCTTGGTACTAAGGATCAATAAACTTGACTTTTCACCAGACTTTCCTCAGAGCCAAGCATCGATTTCTTCATTTTCAGAGTATATCACAACCGCCTATGTTAGGTCTGTTTTTCTCAAAGTAGACACCGGGAATAGCTCTGATTTGCTCTATACCTTGTCTACAGCTGGCAGGCGTCTTCTGGAGAAAAATGCTAGTATTGTGATTTGCCTGTCCATTCACATTTTATTACTCCAGACATTTTCAGCAATTTTTTGTTTCCTCTTCAAGAACCATAGACTTGAAAGGCCAAAGACACTCCAGGACATTAGTTCAACACCTTCTTTCTAGGCACAAGGACACAAAAGGCATTGTTTTAAGAGCTGGTGTATTCACCCCTCTTCTGCCCCACTCCAAAACCCTCTCAGTCGAACCTCAGATTTCAGCCACGGCAGCTAGGGGCCTGTCCCCCGCAGGCTGTGAGCAGCTCTGCACAGATGCACCTAGACGTGGCCTCACCTCGTCCTTCAAAAGGGATCTCTTGCTTCCTGCCCTGGTCATCTCAAATCTCTGGCTCAATTGTCCCAGGAATCCACTCTGCATTGGGACATGCACAACCCAGCAGGTTGGGGAGTTAGTGCTATGGGATCACTCTTGACCAACGGGAATCTGGAGCCAGTGAATAAATGCCTCCCCATGTCATCCGGGGCAGACAGTTCTGAGATGCATTTCGAAAACTCCCTCAAAGGTTCCAGAGGGAATCAAACAGACAATGTAATCGTGCATTCTTGTGTTGACTTTTCCTCTTTCTCCATGTCACTCCCCCATCCTGCCTTTCTGCTCCCTGATATGACATTTCCATACAAATTACCTCTGCACAAGTTTTGGTCTCTGGCTCTGCTTCTGGGGGACCTTATGTTAAGACAACTGGGTGGCAGCCTTAGATTGGATTTGCAAAGTCTCACACACTGGATTCGTGCTCCAGGAGCACAACACCCACGACTGGCCCCTTGGCGTACCCATCACCCCTATACCAGGACTCCTCAAGTGCAGTGATTTGTGTCTTCTTCCCAAAGCCAACAGCAGAAACAGGCCCAGCTATTCCCGACACCCGTGTCCCCAGCCTTGTTGGGGTTTTCTTATTTATCCTCTTTATACAATGAGGTAACAGGTTCAGAGGGGCCAGATAACTCATCCAAGATCTCACAGTGAGAATTCAAATTAGGATTTGAACCTAGTCTGGCAGGTTCAAAGCCCATCATCTGTCTATAGCACACTAAGAGGAGCCAAGTCCTTGTTACTGCAAGCCTTGAGCACCTCTGTCTTCCACGGGTATTCCCTGAAGATCTAGAGGACAAGACATGTACGTCTGGATGTGCAACTTCACTCTCTCCCTGCCTTATTTCTTCTCAGGATGCTATATTTGGCTTTCCGTCATGTCAGGGAGCACAAGATGTCCGATCAGTCACAGTTATTGACCCTCGAAGTAAAGTCTTTCTGCTTCACTGCCTAGAGTTTTCTCCCATTTTCTTCTTCCTTTGGGTCACATTCTTTCACCATGAAGCTTCCTGCCTTAGCTTCTGTTTCTCCTTTGCCTCACTGCAAATGCATCTGCAGACTCCCCCAGTGCATGAGTCACAGCTTGGAGAGGCATTTCTCAGCCATGTTCAACTGCCCCTCAAGCTTGGCTACCAGACAACTGAAAGGAAGGTGAACATAACACAGCCCGTGGGGACAACAGGAAGAGTTGGGGCAAGCACCTCTTCTCTCTGGCCCCCTCAGGAGCCACCTTGATGCCCTGTGGCACCAAATCCCCAATTTCTTCTCAGACTCTAGACTCCAGGAGGAATAACCAAATCCTATTATTTTATCTGTTGGCCTCATTGCACTCTGTTCATAGAACTTCTTCACAGAAAAGAATATTGTCACTTTGTTTGCCTTTTTTTTTTGGTGGAAATGAGAACTGATGTCCTTTCTCCCCAAGTGTAGGGACGAGGCAGTAATGCTAACTCCGAAGGTTGGAGAAAGAGAAATCCTCTGCGCGTGGGTGACACAATCGTGTGGCCTCTTCACTAACGGGGGCGAAGTGGCAGAGAAGCCAAATGCAGTTCACCACCCCGACTCTGAGCCTCCTCAGGCAGCACTGAAACGGGGCCTGCCCGGTGCCCACTTCCTGCCAGCACCATCTGGCAGGTGCCAGTGTTTTCCAGCCATGAACCGGGCTGGGCAATTGCCTCAAATCATGGGGCGTGTCTCTGAAGTCCTCACCCCTGCCATGAGCACAACTGTCGCACAGAAACCTCTTAGGAAGCTAGAAGTCATTCATCTCCACAGATGACCCACTCCACAGAGCTCGGCTCACAGGCTTATGGGGTGACTTAATCAGAAGAGCTCATTTCCATGCTGGGTGGGTGCCATGAGTGAGGAACACATGTTAGACAGCTGAAAGTGACCTGGACCAGATCTCCTATCAGCCTGGCAGCTTGAAGAGTTCCTGAACTTTATTTACCTAAGAAGACATGCGGGCTGATGTGATCTTTCCCTGTCACATTGCCCTCTGTTTCTCAAACCCAGCACAATATTACTACTACATTTAATGCTACATATATGAAAATATAATATGGCTTAGCGTCTTTTCTGCCTGTGGAAAGCTCTCTTTTCATTTATCTAGGAAGACATATTTAATGCTGCATTATTTCATTTCTTTTTTTTTTTTTAAAGATTTTATTTTTATTTATTTGACAGAGAGAGACACAGTGAGAGAGGGAACACAAGCAGGGGGAGTGGGAGAGGGAGAAGCAGGCTCTCTGCTGAGCAGGGAGCCCGATGCGGGGCCTGATCCCAGGATCCTGGGATCATGACCTGAGCCGAAGGCAGACTCTTAACAACTGAGCCACCCAGGCACCCCTGCATTATGTCATTTCTAATTACGCTTATATTCTGTACAAACTGACTTACGTGTGGTTTTTGGTTTAATTTAGAAAGATAACACACAACCAGGGCTCTTGGAAAATCACAAGGTCCTTAAGGTCTTCTTTTTTTCTTTTAAAGATTTATTTATTTATCTTAGAGGGAGAGCACATGAGTGGGGGAAGGGCAGAGGGAGAGGCAGAGGGAGACTCCTCAAGCAGACTCCCTGCTGAGTGCAGAGCCCTACGCAGAGCTCAATCCCAGGAACATGAGATCATGACCTGAGCCGAAATCAAGAGTCAGCTGCCCAACCAACTGAGCCACCCAGGAGCCCCAAGGACCTTAAGGTCTTTAGGTGTGACAGAACCAGGATTATTCTTCTACCTTTACTTGAAATGATCACTCTAAAAATGGCCCAAAGGCTGTAATAAACTGGTATTTCAGAGACATATTCATGCTCCATACTGAAGGATACAACACTTAACTGTAACTGGCATAATTGGTTTATACAGTAGCTACATTTTAGCATCCTAATGGCAACCCATTGTTTCTTATGGTCTTCTCCAGAGCCAGGACTAAAAACAAAGGCCATATTTCTGTTCCCGTAACAAATATATATGACTTTCTCTCTTTCCCTGGGTTGTCTTCTCTTAATCAGGAATCAGAGTCTGTTTCCAGTCTGACTAAGTGGACCAAGCCCTCATTCAGTTTCTAGGTTTTTAATTCTACGGGGTTTTAGGGGAAGAAAAGCTATTCTCACTCTCCAGGCAAGGTGGGTTGGGGCAGTGGCAGCACAGGCCGGCCGAACTCAATCTATAACAAGAGGAAACCTCTCTGGCTGCTTGCAAAGAACAAAATCATGAGGGCTCCTGAATGTTTTTTATTCGTATCTCTCCTTTTAGCTCTACCATTACTGTTCTGGCAAAACACATAGAGATGGACAGTTTGGGCCTTTCCCTGAATGGCATGCAAAAATCCTTTAGCTTCTTTCTGGTGAGAAAGCATCAGGCTACAGGTAAAGGCCACATGTGACTCCTCTAAGCATGTGGCATGGCCTCAACTAAACCATTTTGGGTGAAGAGCAAGACATTTCTGTCTAGTTCAGTGGGATCATTTCTTCAAGGCGTGTCCACACTGGGAAGGTGGCTCTGAAGAAAGGCTGCCATCCTATCACTTGTAGCAATGTTGACTTTGGCATCCTGGCATGGAGGGGGGGCTAGGCTAGAATGGGCTGTCATTACAAGAGGAGGTTTATGGTTTTCTGCTGTCTCCAAGAGTCACTACACATGGCGTGTGCTCTAGGGAAACTTAGATAATGTTTTTCTTCAGAATCTGAGCCAAAAGAGACAAAGCCCAAATCAGATCCAGCACCCTTTTTGTCCCCAGGTGCACAAAGCCTCCATAAAAAGATAATCTCCTACTCTCTTTGAGAAATACCAATTATTCTGTGTGACTCACACCACTTTATGTTTAGAATTGGCTGTCCGGCCATCCCACATGGTGCTCTATCCACACATTATACTTTAGACCATGTTATCCTGAAACCCACCACCATCCACAGAGAAAGAAAAAGGCTATCATCTTTAACTGTCCTTTAACAGACATTCCTATCAGTAAGTGTGAAGGTTCTGAGATTTTACCTCATTCACAAGCTAGTAAGTTAGCTTGCTGCCGTTCTATAGATGCCAGCAGAGGACATGCAACTCCTCGGTCAAAGACAAAGACTTTATTACATATGGCAGTACCAACAGCCAGAGTATCCAGAGTATCAGCACTTTTTTACTGTGGTTCCCAAGGTCGCAGTTCCTACAGGGTGATATGAAGAAGGCCAGTGACCCCTGTACACTACATGAGAGGGATTCTGAGCTTAGGGAACCCAAATCTTTTATAATGGGCAGTAAGCATGAGTGCTCTTTGCTCTAGAGGGAAACATGTTCTCTGCCTTCTGGGGCTGTTCACTGTACGAACATCATCAAAAAGAGTCTAGAACAAAGGGTCACTAGAGCCTCTGCTTGCAAGATGTACAAGGGACCAATGGAGAATTTTCTCCCGGCTATCCTTTAAATTTGCTGCTGCTTAATGTGGCAGAAAGGCACACTGGGTGGCTATGCAATATAGCAATACTCTTTGACAGGCAACCGCATGCTTTCAGGCAAGGCTCTTGGCTCTGGGTCCTGAGAATCCCATGGCTTCCAAAGAGAATGTTAAATGTATATCATGACTATTGGTTACATTTGTCCATATAAAAGTATTCTACTTTAAAAAGTAATATAGGGCTTCCCTACAAATGCTCTAAATGTAACCAAATTTTAGTAAGTGTGACCACAAAACATACATCCTTAAGGGGAAAGATTTTCATTTCATAATGCTTTATTATTTGAATTGGCACACTGCACTGAAAGCTTAGCTTATTTGGGTTCTTTACAGGAGACAGAAAGATACTTATATTTGCATAAACTCTCAGAAAGAATACGAAAAAAGCTCATCAAAGGAGAATACTAACTCCAACCCAGTGGCCCTCTTTCTATAAATTGTTAATTCAAAGCTTGAGGGTGAAATAAGAAAGAACCCATTTACTCACTCTGAGATAAAGCTCGTTTCTCCCATGGTATAACATTATTTTCCCTAGGGCAGTTATTATATTCACATATAGAATCTACTTGAGAAAAAATATTATCTGTTTAACCAGAAATCTGTACAGATAATTAAATTCCTGCTTATCACACACAATTGCCCCCAGTCTTATGGAATAAATTAGTGTACATCAGAGTTTTTTTTTAATTAAAACTTGTATTTAGCCATTTTCATGTTAATATCTTGAATAAGTAAAGTTAATCCATACTGCATTTCTTTACTTTTTAAATTAGGAATTTTTTTCCTGCTTACTCCTACCAGTGAAGTGTGAACACAAGACCCTTGCCATAGAAATAAGGGTGCAATATCGCCTTTAATAAAAAAGTGCTTTTACATGAATAAAAAAGAAGTGTATTAGATTTTGTAGAATTGCCGTGAGTGGAATTTAAAATGACACTAGAAATAAATGCTAGCAGAAAGCTATGCGTTTCCCCACAGACAGGAACAGAAGCAGTGGATTTTATGAGAGGGGATCCTGGCGATGGACTGGCCTGTTTATTCGTGTGCATTGCTCCAAGAAGCCTACATAGAAATCCATCAGTAAGTGAGGGGAAGAATCTGAACGTTGTGCTTGATTCAGCAGCAACCGAGCAAAGATGGCCGCCATGGCTTCGCTGGGAGAAAAACACACACCACATGTTGTTCCACGTTCCCGAAAGTGACTGAAAGATGCGGATGCCCGAGGTTGATAGTGGACCACAGTTCCCTAGTTATTTGGGAAAGCTTCACCTTTAAAATCTATCACCACATTAGTGACAAGACTGTCCCGTGAGTGTATGTGTAAATGTAGTCAAAATGGCAGAGGGGAAAGCTTGCTGATGACAGCCTGGTGAAGACATATGGGATCCAGCTCATAATGACTCATTCAGTCCCTGAAATAGTCTAGAGGCATCTTCCTTTGTTACATGTCTTCAGTACACACAGCACTTTGCGCCAGGCACTGCTCCCCTGCTTTTCAAATATGAATTTATTTTAACGCTTATAACAACCTTAGGAAGTACTGTTATTATCCCCACTTTTCAGATGAAGAGACTGAGGCACATGGTATAAGCAACTAGTAAGTGGGAAAACCAGGGCTTGAGGTCAGGTAGTAGGGCAGGGACTGGAGTGAGGCGGCGGCTTTGGTGCAAAATTGAAGGGGCGCCAATGCTCAGTCATCCAGATACACAACACCTTCATGCAGTATTTGCGAAAACAAACGAAGGCAAAACAAACATCCGAAGTGTCAGTAAACACAGGATGAGTAGTATTACTGATTTCCTCCTTTGCCTCGGCCTCCAACATGGCGCAGCTTTTAGGGTCTGTTTGAAACTATATGGTCTACAACCTCCTTTTGAAACACTGCCTCTGTCTTCATAGCTCTGATTTCAGCTTGCGATTGCACAAATGTAGCATGCTTGTTTGTCCCTCTGCCCTTTAGAAGTTGGCAAACCATGAGAGCAGGCGCCTGTCTGTCTCGGGTCACTGTTCCATCCCAGACAGACTGTAGGAAGGACCTTACTGGGGCACTAGGAGTGTGTGATAGGGGGGCTGTCTGGATGTCCTATGAAGTAAGGGACCCGCCTTCTACAGGTCACACACTCAAACATGACACAATCATGTATCTGACAGGAAGAACCCACTGAAACCATCATGAATTCAAAGCTAGACAAAACTGTAATGAGTAATAATGCATTCCATTAATCAGTCAGGTAAAATAAACAAAGGCCTATGTGCTCAAATCATTAAAAAAAAAATTCAGCTGCAAATAAAATAAATTAGGCTAGTGAAAATCTGACCCAGATGCTATTTCGTTCTATAGCTACAGGAGCCAGCCTTTAGGATCCTGTATATAGAGGATCCTACCGGCTCACTATACCCCTTGTAGGAGTAGAAAGGAATAATAAACATCTGTAGGCATATAAAAGGTTTTGAGTGCTGGAAATCTTAGCAAGGTTTCCTGACACAGCAACCACATTCTACTTACTATGTTATCTGATTTTACATCTGAACGAGGCATTGGTTCTTTACTCTGTGTTTGCTAGAGCTCAAAATGTTTCAGCAGATAGAGCTTCCCTTATCTTTGCAAGCTATCATGAGCTTGGAAAAAGAACAGTTTTCCCTGTTTTGTAAATCTTCATTATTCCTATTTTGCAAGGAGACTATTTGGTTGGTTACCTACAAGATTGTCAAAGGGAAAAAGACAGCAAGACAAAAAGAGCAATAGTTTGAGACTCAAACATAATGCAATAGGAAAACCAACAACGTTCTTCCCAGTAGGCCCTGGATTCTGAGGTTAGAACTGGCCTCCAAGGCCTGCCGTAAGAAAACTATGTGGTGATGTTCTTCCACAGCCCCTTAGTCGGAAAAGACCAAGCACCCCTCTGCAAGGGTCTTTTTCACATAGAGGCTGCCAACTTAATAATTCACAGGTAGACAGCAGGTTAAACATCAGGGTTTCACCATTAAATCTTAAATTCAAACTGCTATTTATGCTGAATTTCTGTGATCGAGATTCTAAACAGACAAGTTAGCATGTTAACAGACTTATTTTTAAGATAATACGAGCATCTCCGAACATACAAGTAATAACTATACTAATTCAAGACCATGCCATTATCTACACTCATGTTCTTAGCAGTGCTATTCACAATAGCTGAAAAATAGAAGAAATGCACGTGTCCATTAATGAATGAACAGATAAAAAAAATGGGGATATATGCGTACAATGGAAAGTTATTCAGTCTTAAATGGAAAGAAATCCTGAGAGATGATGCTACAACGTGGATGCATCTTGAAAACATTAGGCTTAGTGAAATAAACCAGTAACAAAAGGATACATAAGGACACCTTCTGCTTATAGGCAGCACCTCGAGAATTCAAATTCTTAGAGACAGAAAGTAGAATGGTGGTTGCCAGGGGCTGGGGGAGGGAGGACTAAGGGGGGTTAGTGTTTTAGGGGTATGCAGTTTCGGGGCAACTGGGTAGCTCAGTCAGCTGAGCGACCAACCCTTGATTTCCACTCAGGTCATGATCTCTGGGTCATGAGATCAAGCCCCACGCTGGGCTCACACTCAGTGTGAGTCTGCTTGTCCCTCTCCCTCTGCTTGCTCACTTGCGCGCTCTCTCTCTCTCTCAAATAAATAAATAACATCTAAAATAAAAGGGGATACACAGTTTCCATTGGGGAAGATGTAAACATTCTGGTGATGGATGTTGCTGATGGTTGCACAACACTGTGAAAGTACTGAATGCCACAGAACTGTACACTCAAAAATGGTTAAAATGACAAATTTTGTTATGTATATTCTACCACAATAAAAACACCAGTTACCAGTAAGAATTTTGAAAAATTAACTCTTTCCAAATGTAACATAAAACACATACTTTAAAAAGATGAAAATAGGGGGTTGCCTGGGTGGTTCAGTCAGTTAAGCTTCTGACTCTTGGTCTCGGCTCAGGTCGTGATCTCACAGTCGTGGGATCCAGTCCTGCTTGGGGCTCCGCGCTGAGTCTGCTTAAGATTCTCCCTCTCTCTCTGTCCACCCCGCCCCCCCACTCACATGCACGCACTCTTGGTCTCAAAAAAATAATAATAAAAATAAATAAAAAAAATAAAAAAGATGAAAATCTACATACTTTGATGAACAGGCAGATACACCTGAAAAGAGGTTTTCAAAAGAAAAAAACATTCTCTTGCCAGGACATAATGGATAACATTCATTCAAGATACAGTCCAGCATAGTGCCCTCTCCTCATCTTCGGAGATTACCATAGCGCAATCTGAAATAATCATTCATATATTTTTTAATTAAGTAACTTACAAACTGTGGCACCTTATTATCGGTAAAACTTTTTGTGAGCTGCCTCACACGCTGATTCCGGCACACCTGTAAGCTGAAAACTGCTGGGCTCAGGTCGCATCGGGCACAGATAGGCTGGCAAGCAAAATTTAGCACAGATGAACATAAATCACTTTGAAGTGTTCAGACATGAGCCGAGCTGGCGAAGTGATTGATTGTATCCCCTCAAATAAGAATTATGGCAAAAAAAAAAGAGAGAAAAAGCTAAAAATGTCCTGGTGCTAATTTTAACTGTACTTAATGGAAATCTCATTTCCTGTCCCATATCTATAATTCTGATCTTATCAATCAGCCTCTGAGCAGAGTAACATATCTGGATCTAAAATTACCCAAGAAGGCATTTATGCCATGCTGTGAATATTTTCTGAAGAGTGAAGTTCGCCACCATTTTTAAAATACTATAATAGTCTTTTATAAAATCCAACAGGGATCAGAGGGGTAGGTTGAGTAAAATTCCTTTATTCACATTCTGTTTTGTGTGAGATAGGAGATCCACATTATCTGCCATGAATTTAAAAAAAAAAACAAAACACCATGGGTGGGGCAGCTGCTGTTTGTTGAATAAACAGAACTTCAAAGTAGAGCTTAACACAGGTTCATTTATCTAAAAGTTCTGAAAAATGCAAGTTTATACACTTTATCCCACTAAGTGTGACTATGCCTGTTACGAATGTGTTTGATTACTGGGCGCCGCCACAGCCCCCACTGGGGCTGTTATATCACATTGCCATATGCACTGTGTTATCGTTCTAAAATAAAAATTCTAGGGCGCCTGGGTGGCTCAGTCGTTAAGCATCTGCCTTCGGCTCAGGTCATGATCCCAGGGTCCTGGGATCGAGTCCCTCATCGGGCTCCCTGCTCAGGGAATCTGCTCCTCCCTCTCCCTCTGCCCCTCCCCCTGCTCATGCTCTCTCTCACTCTCTTCAAATGAATAAATAAAATCTATAAAATAAAATGAAATAAAAATTCTAAGAAAGTCTTGAATTCTAAAACTCATCTGGCCCCAAGATTCCAGGAAATGAATCATGGACTTGCATTCCCATTTTACAGATGAAGAAATGGAGTTTCAGAGAATGGCAGTATCTTGCCACAGCCTTACAGCAAGGGCAGAGGTTCTGGAAAAGGGCTCTCTGCTTCCTGTATGCCTGCCATTACCCCACACGACAGGGAAATAACCAAGTGAATCTGGAATGTAAGGTAAGAGATGAGATATTTGGTGTTAATCTGGGTGGGCTTCCTGGCATAAGTGTTGCATGACTGAAGAAACCGGACAGACACGGGTTACTTGAGTGTGGTAGTGTGAGGATTTTCCTTGAGCTCAATCAGAGTTTTTATCAATTTTATTTTCTTTATTTTCATGTCCTATCTTCATGAAAAAACATAAAAATTTTCCACACTCACAAATCAAATAGAGCCCTGACTTCTGTTTCACAATTGCTGTAGTATGTTCCCTTTTAAATACTTCTATTTTTAAAAAGGTAAAAATATATGCTTTTATATGTAAATGTATAAGAACATTCTGTTTTTTTCTGTCTGGGAATTGGGGGGGGGGGACTTACACACTGCGATTCTATGCCTCCTAAAGGAGACGAGTTTTATTTGTGATGCAGCAGCAGGATAGCTGGGCCGACAGTGTTTTCAAGAGGGCTTTCTGAGCACCAACATGGAATGGAACCCTGGCGTCTTGCACTCAGTTCGCTTCAGCAGCGACAATGCCAACACTTACTCTCAGAAAGAAAAGCCTTAGCTCTGTCCAGGTAATTCTGATATTCAAACGATAGCAAATATAATAATAATAATAATATAATAAAAAGACCTAATAATATAAAAATAATGAAAGGACAGCAACGGAACCTTCTGGGCGAAGGGCCGGCCTTCCCTCAACGTCAGTGGACTCAGTATTATCTCACTCCTTTGGTGTCTCAAAATACAATTATTCTTCCTACTTGGCTAATAAGCCTTGAAGATCCAGCAATTCTGGTTGCTTTCACCAGGATGAAGGGCAATCTGCAAAAGGCAGGAGGAGGCCACAGCCTCACATACGAGAAATAAACGAGACATTTAGAAGGAGGTGTAAAAGCCTCTTTTTTTTCTTCTTTGCCACGGAGAATTAGCGGGATGCCCAGAGCTACTAGCGTGTCCAGCATGCTGTCAGCCCATCCTATTTAGCTGCACTCCCACCTCCTTTTAAGAAGTACTGAAATCACAGAAGGTTAGGAGTTGAAATGGAGCCCTCCCACGGAACAATAACAAATACACACAGTTCTCTATCTCACTATTTTTCATTGAACTGTCTCAAAAATCATGAGGAGGTTGATCAAGAACGCCTACTGGAAATAGTTTGACCCCTGTCCATTCATAACTAGATTGATGGGAAGAACAATGCTGTATTCTACATAATGAAATCAAGGGTCTGGCGATCCAGCTAGCAGCTGTTATAAAGAAGACACAAATGCCACCTTAATATGATTTCTTAAATATTTAATAAGCTGCATTTCAGTCTGGTCTGTATGCTCACTAACACCAGGTCAAAAAAAGATAACGAAATAATAAATTATCGTCTGCATGAAGACAGGGAAGGTAGACAGGAAAGCAAGGGGCCTATTATGCTAAAAGCTCTTAAAATGGAGGCATTAAATATACTTAAAAAGTAAATGATGAAAAACCTGTCCCTCTAAAATCCCAACAGTCTTTAGTAATGGGTTCCTCGCTAAAGGAAAGAAGTGATTTGCTGCCTCCTCGTTGGTGTAACACAATAAATATGATAATTACTTTATGGAACAACTTCAGTTATTTTAGATAAATTGCTTTAAATGGTTGCATATGCTTCCACTTTCAAATATGTGAAAAACTATAAAAAACATAAATCCACTTTTCCTCCTTAACCCAATGGAATGAGCAGAATGAAAGAAACCCGTTAACGATTTCCTCACGTCTTCAATGATACACTTGTTTACAGATAGAGTACTAACTTTATATGTGACAATGACCTAACTTCACATTTGATAAATGCCTTTCTTATATTTTAATATTTTATTTTTTGATCCTGTACATGGTGGGCAATATAAAAATGAATGCCGGGCATTCCCGAGCTCTGAGTCTAGCAGGGGACATGGGAGGCTGTACCACAAGGTACAACTGTATCACGAGGAACAGAGTGTATGTGGTCCAGGAATGGCAGGACGTGCCATGGGATTTCTGACAAAGGCAGTATTTGGGGATTATGAATCAAAAAGATTTCATGGGGTAGGAAATATTTGAATTGGACATTGGCAAGGATTTGAAAGGATGCTGGAGGTGTCTGCTGGCCTCCCGGGGGGTTGCGGAAGGGGGTAAATAATCCGCCCACCAGAAAATGCAGGTAACAGAGCCTGGGAGCGGGGGTGGCAGCTGGAGGGGGGGCAGCTGGGGGGGGCATGCATCTCCAACATAACTGACATATAACTATGGAAATATCTTCATTAACAAGCAGCCACGCATGATCATTGATGTAGGACTTTTAAATACACCTAGCTCTTCATCAAGAGTGGCCATCTAGTCAAACTTACACTATAAGAAGCTATAGCACAAGGAACAGAAGATGTTACTATACTGTTTCTAATGAAATGGCCAAAATTGAGATTTTTTTTTTGTTTTTTGAGTTTTGAGGGTTTTTTTTTAATTTTTTTATTGTTCTGTTAATCCCCATACATTACATCATTAGCTTTAGATGTAGCGTTCCATGATTCATTGTTTGTGCATAACACCCAGTGCTCCATGCAGAACGTGCCCTCTTTAATACCCATCACCAGGCTAACCCATCCTGCCCCCCTCCCCTCTAGAACCCTCAGTTTGTTTTTCAGAGTCCATCGTCTCTCATGGTTCGTCTATCCCTCCGATTTCCCCCCCTTCATTCTTCCCCTCCTGCTATCGTCTTCTTTTTTTTTTTCCTTAACATATATTGCATTATTTGTTTCAGAGGTACAGATCTGAGATTCAACAGTCTTTTTTTTTTTTTTTTAAGATTTTATTTATTTATTTGAGAGAGAGAGAAAGCACATGAGAGGGGGGAGGGTCAGAGGGAAAAGCAGACTCCCCGCCGAGCAGGGAGCCCGATGCGGGACTCGATCCCTGGACTTCAGGATCATGACCCGAGCCGAAGGCAGTCGCTTAACCAACTGAGCCACCCAGGCGCCCGAGATTCAACAGTCTTGCACAATTCACAGCACTTACCAGAGCACATACCCTCCCCAGTGTCTATCACCCCGTCACCCCATCCCTCCCACCCCACCCCCTACTCCAGCAACCCTCAGTTTGTTTCCTGAGATTAAGAATTCCTCATATCAGTGAGGTCATATGATACGTGTATTTCTCTGATTGACTTACAAAATCGAGATTTTTAACAGCAGAAGTAAGCAAAATCATTTCTGCCATGAAAAACAGGCTGGAGTTCTTTACTAATGCTTGAGATGGACTGATCAATACCTGAGTGCTCCTCTCTCCTGCTCTTTCATTTATCTTTAAGGAAAGAAATCTTTTCATCCATATTTTTTTCCTGGAGACATGATTATATGTTACAGACAGAAATACATAACACTCGGACAGCAGCATTCACCTACCTATTTTTATTAGGGTTTTCTGTGTAGCTGGAACTTGTTAAGAATAAAGCTAATAGGGGGCCTTGGTACTGCTAAAGACATTTAATGCACCTCAAAATTCCCATATAAAATCAACTGTATTTTCTATCAAGTTAGACACGGACATGTTTATATATTCAAGGTTTTGTTGTTTGTTGGCAACAGGCCAGGGCAACACATTCATAGACGAGATTGGTATTTTTTTCTCCTAGCAGAGAGAAGAGCTCCATCAGTCATGCTTTGAAGATTCTTCTCTCATGGATTGGGGGCAGAAGGGAGAAGGAGAAAGAAAGGGAGGGAGAGAATATCTTACAGTTAAAAACAAATTTCTGCTTTGTAACTACATGTGAGTCTAACGTCGGAACAATTTTAGTCCTTGCCAGTGAAAGATGTGCTCTTCAAACGCAAATCGGGTTGAAAAACTGGTTCTCAAACTCTATGGCTCATTAGAGCCACCTGAGATGATCTGAAGACCACCCCCTGCTCCAGGACATCAGAAGCTCTGTGGTTTAGAAACTCCCCAGGTGATTCCAGTGCGCAGACACGATGGAGAACCTGTGTTTTAAAATGCTTCTCTGTACCCTACTCTCTAAGTATGTTGGCCTTTTGTAATCAAACGTACAATTGTCCATAAAAATGAACAAACCATGTAAGAACACTGCAAGGAAGTCAGCTTTACTGATTTTATAGCACAAATCACTACATTTTTGGGAAGAGCTACATCTTGATGGGGGCAAGTTAGGATTTTAGGATTCTTTAACTCATGAGTGGAAGACGATTATATATCTGTAGCATGACCTAATAATGGGTGAATCCCAAGGTATTCTGCAAATATGCTTTGTGTGCTTTGCAGCTGAGCAAAAAGAGGACAACTACAATAGTCATTATAGCCGTAGGTAAAAGGTGACGAGTGACACTGAGATGTACAGATGGAGTGCCACGATTGCTGGGAGGAGGGAGAAACCGAAGTCAGTTCAGTCCAGTTGAAGGTCCTGGAGTTTGCTGTGGTCTTTGAAGCACTCGTTCCAGGAAAGGAAAAGGAGCAGGAGACAGAAACTGAGGGATGCACACAGCAAACAGAACAGTTCAATTTGGCCGACGCAAAAAGAAGTAAGAGGTGATACCGTTGGCAAAGGAGATTGGGGCCGCCTCTGGGAGGATCTTTCATGGCTACGTCTGTGGTTCTGGGATGTGCAGTGACAGTTTCTCTCGTGTCTTACTCGACCTGTCTGCAGTGTGTGGCCCCACTGCCCACTCGCTGCCCTCTCCTCCCTCAGGACCGACAATGTCCTTCACTGTCCCGCCCTCTGATGTCCTTTGTAGCCCCCTTTAGACTTCTCTTCTTCCACTCATCCTGCATGCCTCTCATTCCCAAAATTCTATCACATTTCTTAAAAAATCTCCTGTCCCAGAGCTCCACTCTACCCTGTCTTCCTTTCTCACAGGACAACAGTGCAGTTCTGAACGACTATCAGGTGCTTGAACCCCAAGCTGCAACCTATAGGCCACCCACTGTTCTTTCTCCTTCTCCCCCACCTTAAGAAGGCATCAAGTTCAGTGGGTCTCTCTCTCCAACCTCCCTCTAATGCTCATCTTCTCCAGGTGGTCCTACTGAGGCTTCCTGCCTCCAACATCAGTATCTTCCTCTCCGTCTTCCGCATAGCTTCCAGTGCTGTGTTGCAAAATCCTGATCACGTAACTCTCCTGCTCAGGTTCCTGGGTGGGTCCCAGGTTGATGTCCAGACTCTCTACTTAGCACATCCGGTCCCTTCTGATATGACACTTGCTCCCTCCCAAAGTGATCCCCGCCCGCACACATTCTGGGTTCTCGCCATTGCAGCCACCTGCTATTTTGGGTCTTCGCACCTACCTACACCTTGTTCCTCCTGCCTGGCTCATGCTCTGCCCTTGTCACTCCTCCCTGGGAGCCTTCGGAGACTCTCTGCTGAGTCCAGACGTTCTTCCTTGGTGCTCAATTCATGGTTCACACTGAACAACAACTGCTAGTTCACTTGTCTGTCCCCAGGAGGAGATTTTGACTCGCATAGACAGACATCTACTGGGAGCCCTCCATATATCACTACTCTTGTTTACAAGTCCGTCTCGGCTGGGAGCGTGTAAGAGCCTCACTGGGGAGGGCAGGGAACATTTCCCATTCTGCTTTGTGTCTTTGGCAGTGAGCATGGCGCCTGGCACATAATTAGCACTCAACTGGATGAGTGGCTGACTAATCAGAGTTGGGTGGCGGAAGGGCTCACTCAATCTACACATGGAGTGACTGACACAGCAATGTGAGCAATGGGCTGGTGGAGACTCAGACTCAGACACAGAGGAACAGATGCTTCTCTAGAGTCAGGAGCACCGATAAAATCGACGATGGTTTTGTTAACTTATTAAATGAACTGGCTTGTCTAGCTGGACCATCTGAGCTTAAGTCCACCCAATGGCTTTAGTCCTCTGTCTTCTCTCTGAGTCTCAGTCATTGGATACCTGATCACATCGTGTCTTCCACATGGCTGCAGAAAAACCCTGACCTCCCACCTTTTCCTATTCACCCCATTCCATTCCGTTAGAGCAAAACACTATACCATGAGTCCTCCCAGGATGAGCTGTTTGCATTTAATTGGAAAAACAATGTGCATTTGTTCACAAATGCCAGTACTGGCTCCATCAGGGGTTACTTATCAAGAAATGTGTGATCAGTTTCAATCTGTTTCTAAAAAAAACTTCACAATGGGTTTCAATGTGGATACTTGATCTGGTCAGTCCTCTCCCAAAGAGAGCAATAAAATTCCCAGCTTGCTCAGAGAAAACAATGGATTTCCCAAGGATAACGGACTAATTGGGAGACGGGGAGGAATTTACATTGTTATTAGATATCTTCTGAAATTGCAAGTCCAAACTGTTCACGGGGACTGTTTGACTGAAACCTCACTGTACTGATCTCTCCCAGACCAGGACCCTGATTGCCTTACAGATAAACCTGTCTAAAGGCATCGGGGACTAGGAACAAAACTCCTTCTGTATACAGTTATCACTCACTAAGTTTTGTCAGGAGTTAATGGCAGGATGAGAGGAGCAGAAAGATGGGTTTCTCCTGCGCGCGTAGGCCATCTTCAGAAACAATCTTCAGGCGCTCCATCATGCATCTCCTCCTGTGCTCTCTCCCACCCAGTCAGCTAGGGAAGCTCAACACCCATCCCAGCCCTGCTACGGCAGCCCTGCTTCGAGGCTCCCCTTTCAGAGCTGGCTTCACAACCATTAGAGTTCACACATGTTCCATTCCTTGGGAATGGAGGTCAGCAAACCTCTTCTGTCAAGGGTCAGATAATAAATATTTTAGGCTTTGCAGCCTTACCTTCTCTGTCGCAACAACACAAATCTGGCATTGCTGTGTAAAATCAGCCATAGACAGTGCTACACAAACAAGCAGGGCTGGGTTCCAGGAAGCCTTTATGATGGACACTGAAATGTGAATTTCATGTACTTTTCACGTGTCATGAAATACCCTTCTTCTTTTGATTGTTTTCA
Organism: Mirounga leonina; assembly: GCF_011800145.1. Lineage (NCBI taxonomy): Eukaryota > Metazoa > Chordata > Mammalia > Carnivora > Phocidae > Mirounga > Mirounga leonina. The sequence continues at coordinate 906,569 of NW_023270451.1, read as the reverse complement.
ACCATTTAAAAATGTAAAAACCAGGGGCGCCTGGGTGGCTCAGTCAGTTAAGCGTCTGCCTTCAGCTCAGGTCATGATCCTAGGGTCCTGGGATTGAGCCCTGCGTTGGGCTCTCTGTTCAGTGGGAGCCTGCTTCCCCCTCTGTCTCTCCATCTGTGCACGCTCTCTCTCTCTCTCTCTCCTTTGCAAAAATAAATAAATAACATTAAAATAAATAAATAAAAGTGTAAGAACCATTTTTGACTCACAGGCCATACAAAGAGAGTGCCGGATATGGAGCACTTGTTTCCAGATTACTGGTTCAGAGCGGCGCCCGCCAGCCTTACCCACAGGTGTAGCGTTGGTTGTGAAGGACACCAGACCATTTCAGAAATCAAATTCAAACTCACTGGTGAAGATGATGGCAGAGGTTCAGGGAGATGACTCCTCTGAGCGGGACAATACTCACTGAGACAAATGAAGCAATGGGGGTAGAGGAGGGAGGGAAGGAAGGAGGAGGAGTGGGAGAGCGGGGAGAAGCAGAGGAGGAAGGAGCAGGAAGGGATGAGACAGAAGAGGAAAAAAAGAAAGTTTGGAGGCAGAAGAGAAAGTATTTATTGAGTGATTAGTATCTATCAAACATTCTCCTAAGCACTCTGTATACCTTCTTTTGTTTGATCCTCCCAAGTCCTGTGAAGTAGGCATCATCCCTCCCATTTTACGAACACTGAGCTATTTATGATGGTAGGATGATGCCTGGAGGCCAGGTCTACGTTACTCCGTGGCCCACGCCCCCGTTCCACTCGGGTGTCTATAGAGCCAGCTACGTCATTTCTACTATTTTTATGCACATCTTACATAGTGAAGTTCTAGTACACTGAGTTTTTAAGTCTTAAGAAACCCTAAATAGGAAATTTTTGTAGCCATAGGAAAAAAGGTTCATTCATTCAAAATATTTGCTAAATATGTTTTCTGACATTGAAATCCATTTATTAGCAATGGGTGCTCAATGGCACATGGAAAATGTGCCTCAGTATAGTATTCGAGAACCCTAAGTAAGCTAATGTAAATGGGTCTCCGTATGCCCATTAGTTTAGATTCAATAAGAAACTTTTACTTTAAGCTCACTTTACATAAATTCACACATTTATTGTATTCTCCTCTCTATGCTCAAAAGCATATATATATATATATATATATATTAAAGATTTTATTTATTTATTTGACAGAGAGACAGACAGAGCAAGAACAAGCAGGGGTAGCGGCAGAGGGAGAGGGAGAAGCAGGCCCCCCTCAAGCAGGGAGCCCTGATGCAGGACTCGATCCCAGGACCCTGGGATCCTGACCTGAGCTGAAGGCAGACGCTTAACTGACAGAGCCACCCAGGTGCCCCTCAACAGCATATTTCACTGGAGACATGAATTCTTTCTCAGGTTGGCAGGCAGCTGAAATTATACTAGAACCTGTCCCCTACTCCTACCTCACCCTCTAAGTGCTTCTTGGGGTAACTTAGCGATCAGGGGGAGCCAGGGAGAGCTCTCCATCAGTCTTCCCAGTAGCAACAGGGAAAGTGTTTCTCTCACCCAAAGGATGCCGCATAACTAAACTTCCGGGCCATCACTACTGAATTTGCTTATTTTAATCTTTGATGCAGGCATAATTTGCCTTCTGTGGGAGAAGATATGAGTTATTTCTTCAGCCAAATGTCATGACTCAGACCTTGGGTCTCTCTTGTTGCTTGCAATGGCTTTTCTCCAATTCTGTTTTTTTTGTGGGGCATGATGGGTGTGCAGTGGTGAAGATCAGCCTGCTTGGATTAGCACATGCAATGAATCGGGCTGGGACTTCCCCCAAACAAGTTATCTAGAACTCAGGGTGGTTATAGAACATGATCCCCTGTTCCAAAGAAAAGTGCAGAATAACCATAGCAATAATTGGAATACCATGATCAAAGAAACTTGGCAGGGGCGCCTGGGTGGCTCAGTCATTAAGCGTCTGCCTTCGGCTCAGGTCGTGATCCCAGGGTCCTGGGATAGAGCCCCGCATCAGGCTCCCTGCTCGGCGGGAAGCCTGCTTCTCCCTCTCCTGCTCCCCCTGCTTGTGTTCCCTCTCTAGCTGTGTCTCTCTCTGTCAAATAAATAAAAATCTTAAAAAAAAAAAAGAAACTTGGCATTCCACTAAAAATCCTATATATACTGCCAACAGTATACACAGAAAAAGTATGGACTCTCTGCCTTTTGGTGTAGTTATTTAGGTACCAGACATATGCTTGGTCTAACTCATCTTTGTTTCTCTTCTCATGATTAGCAGTGACTATCAGGGCCAGGCCCACAGCAACACCCAAGAAATGACTGTTGAATTAAATCGAATCAATAGCTAACCTCCCAGAAGCTAAGGCTTCGGAGCCTTATCTGAAAATTCCTCACTAGCAGGAATTTTGACCTATTATAGATAAAATTCTTCTAACTGAGTGGTTCTCCAAGTGTGGTTTCCAGACCACCAGCATCAGCATCACCTGGGAACTTGTCAGAAAGACTGATTCTTGGGTCCTACCCCAGACCCAGTGAATGAGAAACTCTGGAGGTGGGATGAGACTGTGTACCACAATAACCCTTCAGGTGATTCTGAAACACAGTGAAATCTGTGAACCACTGTGACCTCATGAAAAACAGTATTGTGGGATTCCTCACTTCCTGAAAAGAAGCCCATAAAGAGGGAGAGATGCATTTCCCACATTTGGGGCAAATTTATGGCATTACTAAACATACATGTGGAAGATTTTAGGTAATAGGTAGGCTTATTCATTAATCTCCTCAAATTTTAAGGGCTCTATTTTGTCTCAAAGGTCAACATTCAGTGCCAAACCCAATAAATTTGTCAGATGGAAGAATACTACTATCAGGAGGTATGTATCCTTTTTGCTCTTCCCCATCTTGTTGCATAAAACATGGGCTTCACCAGCAGTCAGACTGAAAGAGGGAGGACTAGGGGCACAATCTAAAGAGGGAAGAGCAGAAGGCAGGAAGGATGTTATATCTTGAACATAATCTATGGAGTGCCGCCATATTTCCCCAGGTCGCGAACCATCAGACTTCTTTGTCCTGAGTAAAAATCATATTACTTCATTTAATGAACTCTTTTCCAAGTTTCTGTCAGCTGAACACGATTCTTATCTGAGACAAAAGCAAAAAACCATTTCCCTCAAACATTAGAAAGCAATCATTTCTTAAAAAGTTGAATCAGCAACAATCAGCTCAGGACAGAGCAGGGTCAACAGTACGGAACAAAGCAGGCATTTCTACTCTTTGTGATTACAACTGTCTAAACATTTCTGACAGATTTCATGTGGTAATGTTTTTCTGAATGTCATCTTACAGAAGTTAAACAATAAAGAATGAAACTCGAAACTTGAAAAAGCCAATCAAAGAAAATGAACTGTAATCGGTTTTTTTGGAAGCTAAATGGCATCAACATCTGAATATCCATTATTCCTTTCGTCATTTCAGCATTGTGTGCTATCATTATCTGCTCTTTCAGTGTTCTGAAAAGGCTTTAAAATCTGCTGATTGTCATCAGCCAGCTACGGAAGCCACAGAGTTCTGCAGCACCGCTGGACCATGGCAAATGTAGAAAAGATAGTTAACTACGGCAAATGGGGCTTCTGTTGCCAGATAAACGGCATTACAAAGCTGAAGTTACAGTGCTCACATCTGGGCACTTTCAGGGAGCAGTCTGTACGTGAGCATGAACAAAACTGCCTGGGATTAGTCACATTTCCAATGGTTCCACAGAGAAAACTGGCAAATCCAGAGTCTAGTCACTCAGTTACCGGCAGATGAAATATACAAGATCAAAAGAAAAGAGCCGTGTTTCTGGGCAACCCCTTTCTCCATATACCTTTAATCCAACACCAAGTTAATGTGTATACATGAGTGTTTGGAATTAAACATGCCATGGAAATATTTTATTATTTCCTGCATTTACTTTGGGTAAATACGACTTAATTTGACTCCCTTCTGAGTAATTAAAAATGCATTATCTCAATGGAAAATAGAATTAGTTTCATTATGCAATTTATTTTTGAATTAAAAACAGCCAGATAGCAAGCAAATGCTCACAGGTCAGAAGCCTGATGATATGTAATTTGAAAACCAGAAGTTAATACAACCTAATGATTGGCATAACAACATAGAGAAAGACAAGTCAATTCCAAATAGTTTGTCTTTCTCAGATGTGTCTTTCTTGACAGTTAAGCATAGGTCATAAGGACTAAAAAATGACAGTAACACCAGTGTTTTGATTTTTTTTTTTTTTAATTTTGAACACTATGTTTTTTTAAAAGATTTTCTTAAATCTTATTTATTTGGGAGAGAGATAGTGTGCGTGCGTGCATGGGCACTAGCAGGGGGGAGGAGCAGAGGGAGAGGGAGAAGCAGACTCCCCACTGAGCAGGGAGTCCAGTGTGGGACTCAATCCCAGGACCCTGTGAACATGACCTGAGTCTTAACCGACTGAGCCACCCAGGCACCCCTGAATGCTATGTTGTTTTTTTTTAAAGAGTAGTTTTAGGTTCAAAACAAAATTCAGAGGAAGGTACAGTGATTTTCCATGTACTCCCTGTCCCCACACATGCATAGACTCCCCCATTATCAACATCTCCCACCAGAAGGGTACATTTGTAACCACTGATGAACCTACAATGACACATCCCAACCATGCAAAGTTCAGAATTCATCTTAGGGTTCACTCTTGGTGTTGTACATCCTAGAGGTCTGGACACATGTATAGTAAGGTGTATCTATTATTATAATATACAGAGTATTTCCACTGCCCTAGAAATCTTCTGTGCTCTGTTCATCCCTCCTCGCCCCCAATACTAACGTCTGGCAACCACAGATCTTTTTACTGTTTCCATAGTTTTGCCTTTTCCAGAATGCTTGGAATCATACACTACGACGTAGCCTTTTCAGACTGGCTTCTTTCACTTAGTAATATGCATTTAAGGTTTCTTCATGTCTTTTCATGACTTGGTAGCTCATTTCTTTTTAGCCCTGAATAATATTTCATTGTCTGGATGTACCATGGTTTATTTATCCATTCACCTACTGAAGGACATCTTGGTTGCTTCCAAGTTTTGGCAATTATGAATAAGCAGCTATAAACATCTGTTTAAAGGTTTTGGTGTGCACGTAAGTTTTCAACTTATTTGGGCAAATACCAAAGAGCAGGACATGCTGGATCATATGGTAAGAATACATTTAGTTTTATAAAAACCTCCAAACTGTCTTCCAATGCAGCTATACCATTTTGCATTCCCACTAGCAATGCTGAGTGTTCCTCCTGCTCCATGTGCTCATCTTTGATGTTGTCAATGTGTCGTTGTCAATGTGCTGGAGTCTGGCCATTCTGTCTCGTTGTTGGTGAGTTTTTTCTTTTTGGTTTCTTCTTTCTTTAACTGAGGTGTAATTGACGTACAACGTTATAAGCGTTTCAGGTGTACAACATAATGATTTAATATCTGTATATATTGTGAAATGATCACTACAATAAGTCTAGTTAACATTTGTGACCATGCATGGTTACAGAATTTTTTCTTATAATGAGAACTTTCAAGATCTACTCTCTTAGGAACTTTAAAATAAGCAATACAGTATTATTAACTATAGTTGCCATGCTGTACATTATATCCTCATGATTTATTTATTTTATACCTGGAAGTAGGTACCTTTTGACTCCCTTCCCCCACTTTGCCCCACCCACCCCTTGCCTCTGATAACTACCAATCTGTTCTCTGTATCTATGAGCTTGGGTGTTTTCGTTTTGTTTTGGCTTTTTGTTTGATTTTAGATTCTACATATAAGTGAAACTACAAGGCATTTGTCTTCCTCTCTCTGAGTTCTTTCTCTTATCATAATGCCCTCACGGTTGTTACAAATGGTAAGATTTCATTCTTTTTTATGGCTGAGTAATATTCCAGTGTGTGTGGGGAGGTGTGTGTATCTCACATTTTCTTTACCTATTCATCCATGAATGGAAACTTAGGTTGTTTCCAGTCTTGGCTATTGTAAATACTGCTGCACTGAACATAGGGGTACATGCATCTTTTTTGAGTTAGTGTTTTCATTTTCTTCAGATTAAATATCCAGAAGTAGGACTGATTCATCATATGGTAGTTCTGTTTTTAATTTCTGGAAGAACTGCCATATCGTTTTCCATAGTGGCTGCACCAATTTATAATTCCAGCACAAGGTGTGCACAGTGCACAAGGGTTCCCTTTTCTCCACATCCTCACCAATACTTGTTATTATTTGTCTTTTTGATTCTAACAGGTGAGGTGATACCTCATTGTGGTTCCAATTTGCATTTCCCTGGCGATCGATGATGTTGAACATCTTTCTATGTACCTGCTGCCCGTCTGTATGTCTTCTTTGGAAAAATGATTATTCAGGTCCTCTGCCCATTTTTTAATCAGATTTTTTTTTTTTTGCTGAGTTGTATTTCTTTATATATTTTGCAAATTAACTCCTTATCACATATATGATTTACAAATATTTTCTCCCATGTAGTAGGTTATCTTTTCACTTTGTTGACAGTTTTCTTTGCTGTACAGAAGCTTTTTTTTTTTTTTAAGATTTTATTTATTTATTTGAGAGAGAGAGAATGAGAGACAGAGAGCATGAGAGGGAGGAGGGTCAGAGGGAGAAGCAGACTCCCTGCCGAGCAGGGAGCCTGATGCGGGACTCGATCCAGGGACTCCAGGATCATGACCTGAGCCGAAGGCAGCCGCCTAACCAACTGAGCCACCCAGGCGCCCTGTAGAGAAGCTTTTTAGTTTGATGTAGTCCCAACTTGTTTATTTTGCTTTAGTTGGCTTTGCTTTTGGTGACAAATCCAAAAAATCACCACCAAGATCGATATTAAGGAGGTTACCGCCTGATTTCTTCTAGGAGTTTTATGGTTTCAGGTCTTATATTGCAGACTTTAATCCATTCTCAGCTGATTTTTGTGTATGATAGTGGTCCAGTTTCATTCTTTTGCATGTAGCTGTCCAGTTTTCCCAGGACCATTTATTGTAGACACACAATCTTTTCCCCATTGTATTTTCTTGCCTCCTTTGTCATAAATTAATTGACCATATATGTGTGGGTTTATTTCTGAGCTTTCTATTCTGTTCCACCGATCTCTGTGTCTGTTTTTATGCTAATACCATACTGTTTTGATTACTATAGCTTTGTAATATGGTTTGAAATCAGGGATGGATCCAGCTTTGCTCTTCTTTCTCAAAATTGCTTTGGCTATTTGGGGTCTTTTGAGGTTCCACAGAATCACTGTTGTTTTAATTTGCATTTCCCTGATGACATACCAGGTGGAGCATCTTTTCAATGCTTATTTGCCATATACATATATTCTTCAGTGTATAGCCAGTTATTAATTATAGTTGTTACATATATATTTTTATTGTATGTAAACGAGGAGAGTGATCAGTATTTCTTTTGACCTTGCCTGAAACTAATACATCACCACAATTCTTGGAGAAGGGAGGGAGAAGAAGGGAAGAGGAGATGTAGAGACGAAACTGTATCACCCCACAAGAGGAGCTGAAACCTGACTACACTCTTAAACATGAAAAAAAGTACCTGAATTGTAAATGGCCATAATTTTCTTGAAAGAATAATGGGCTGGTATATAAAGAAGACTTGACTGGAATCACGAAGTCTTTGTTCCGAACTAGTGGTCTCAAACTAAAATGCTTACGGGGGTGGGGGGTGAAGGGGGGCAAGCAGTTAAAGAATGAATCTGCCTAATGAAGGAACAGAGACTCAGCCTGCTTATCGGGGGCAGCCAAGGGCCTGCGGCTCCGCTCCAGCTGTGGTTGGGGAAATACCTACCCAGGGTTACCACACCACCTGATTTGTTTTTAAAGCCATAAATTCAAATTTTTACATGAAGTCAACTGTTTTTAAAGCGGTAGCAACTAGTTTAAAAGTGCTGTGTGGTTGCAGGACTCTGGGGCCAAGCGAACACATTCAGGGCAGATGCAGTCTATGCCTTGCACTGCTAAGTGGCTATGGGTCTCTGTGGGGCTGGTCCTTATCTGAAAAACACATGTCCAAGCTTTTCTTGGCACCCGGTGCCTATTCTGGTCCTCTTAGGTAATAAATCTCTTTACTTGGGAAGAAACTAGAAACGTTAATTCTCAGTAAGTTACAGCACTGAAATAATACCAAAGACAGACAGCACAGTCTCAAGATGCTGATGCAATCTGAGTCTTAGTGACTCGATTGCTAATTCCGGAGTATAATTTACCTACAGAAATCTGTGTGATTAAATATGCCACATCTAGTTAGGGGGCACAACCACCAAACAAGAAGAGACATACAATAATTTTCAATTTTTGAGAGGTATGCTTCCTGGTGGTCAAGAACACCCAGTGCAGCCAGCATATGGCCTGGGTTCAAGGCCAGGTCCTCACTTATTCCTGTGACTTATGCAACTTACTTAAGGTCTGTTTGCCTTGATCTCCTCACGTGTAAAAATGGGAATCACAGTTCCTACCTCATCGGGTAATTACAAAGGTTAAGTTAGTGTAGAGCTTAGAATGGTGTCTGACACAGAGAAAACATCCGGAATTAGCTGTTGTTATTCCTACTAGCATAAGACATGTTAATAGCTAATCCACCAAATCTCCTATACTGGTTGAGCTAGCATTTTACTCTAAAATATCTAAAAGAAAGTAAACCCAGTCTTTATTCAATCAAGGCCAAAACCAATGGTTTGCCTCAACAACTCCACTGGCAACTTGTAAATGAGGACCTAACATGCCACAATTCATAGAAACCTAACAGAGGTCAACTTAGGAAACGCGGGTCAATGCGGTGGAACAGGGGCCATTCGGAATCAAAGGGTGTGAACGCCTCATCCTCCGTTTCCACCCCCTTGTGATTAATTAACGGCCTTGCTGCATCCACCCACCAGCTGTATCCTAGCTCATATGCCTGATCCCAACCGAGGACTACAACAGTATAATGAAAACTGTGCTTCTAATTGTCCAGCGGGCGATCATGTCTTGGCTAAGAAAGGCTCTTTTCACTCTCCTCCTTTCTGATTAACTAGATGGCTTTATAAATCCCCTTAATAAGTTCATTTGTGTAACCCAAGGCGAGCTGCCCTTCCTTCCTGCTGCTAAGAGGGCTCAGCTGCTTATCTTTGGATGTGACCCATCAAAAGAGAATTGTTAAAAAAAAATTGTTAATCTGCTAAATTGACAAGTACCACCGATCTCACAACTCCCCCAATTTAGTGAGGTTTTCCTATATCATAAAGGAAGTCTAAGTGCATGCAGTAAATTGAGAGACAAGCAGAAGTCTTTTCTAGTTCATAAAAAAGCCATTACGACTGTCTCATAAGCAGTGGATTTGGTAATTGCCAACCGGTCCATGTAAAGTAACTAATACTTACACTGACCTTCATCGTTTCTAAATGGGTTTCACATGCATTGTCTCATTCAGCTCTCCCGACACCTCTGTCACATCGTACTCTTATTGTTAGTCTCGTCCCACAAGCAAGACAGCGGAGGCGCAGAGAGGTCAAGTAACGTGTACAAGATCACATGACGACTGAGTGTTAGATGTGGGCTTGGTTTCCGGTCTTGTGACTGTAGATGGAGTGCTGTTCCCCGGATAACACGGTGGGCCAGCGATCCACCTGTTGTCTTTCAGCCCCACACCTGCCCCACCCTGCTTTGTACTACCGGGGCCTGGAGTGCGCAAACTAAATTTCCACACACGCCTTTCCCAATCGTCTTCCCATTTGGTTCTGCTAACTAGAAGTACAGGTGGGCAACATGAAAGCATGACGAAGACAGAAGAGTCCTGGTTTGGACTCAGGATGTGGTGGTTGATGGCAGTTGCTATAGTCGCAGTGGGGCAGGTGAGATTCTGGACTCCAGCAGCCCAGAAAGGAATGGCATTTTTTTATTCATTCCAACTCTGGTTGAGACAGCACCTCTTGAGTAGACCCAGCAGCAAATGCACTTGTCTCAACCCGCGCAAAAGCGGGGGCGAGTTCATGGGCTCCAGCCCAGGGATGTCAGCTGCTTCTGCTCTAGGTATCACCTCTCCGTCCCTTTTGCACTTCCAACATCCCTCCCTCTCTTTTCTGTGGCTCCAGCCTTTCCAATCCATCTCCTTGTTTAAAATACCTAACGTGGCTTCCATTTGCCTCTGTACCTGGTCATATATATATACCTGCTATGTGACAGCCCTTTGGGAGAAGGATATAAAGCAGAAGACGTTGTCCATGCCCTGACAAAATACGTAATCTCTCTGGGTAACAGAACGAACACATTCAAACCAAGAGCAAACAAGACAAACTAGATTCGGGGTGCCTGGGTGGCTCAGTCGTTAAGCATCTGCCTTCGGCTCAGGTCATGATCCCAGGGTCCTGGGATCGAGTCCCACATCGGGCTCCCTGCTCTGCGGGAAGCCTGCTTCTCCCTCTCCCACTCCCCCTGCTTGTGTTCCCTCTCTCGCTGTGTCTCTCTCTGTTAAATAAATAAATAAAATCTTAAAAAAAAAAAAAGACAAACTAGATTCAAGGGCTCACGAGGTAGAAGGCAGACTATGTGTGCAGTGGGGCAAAGTACTTCACCACAACCTCTACTTGCTCAGTGCACGGAGTGGGACCCGCACTTGTGTTCTTCCTCCTCTGGCACGCAGGCTCGTCTGCTCTCAGCCAGTCCAGAAGCAGCCCCTCAGCCAGCCCGCCCTCTGGTCTTCTGAATCACTTCCCCTTTTCTGGACATGCTGGGTTTACACTTCCTGCGCCGAAGCCAGCTCTGGTGCCAAGCTGTCTGCTCTATTCTTGTTCAGTTTCCTGTTCATTAACTTCTGGCTCACTATAACATTAGCATCCCTTAACCCACATTTGCATCACCATACATAAGAAACTTTTTGTCTAAGGCAAAAGGCCATGATTACTACACATCTATAATTTGGGACAGAACTATTAATTACAACGGAGTAGGAGAAAAAGTGATTAGATGACTGTTAGGCTGTCCAATTTTTTCAGCCCTCATTAGATCTCGTGGCTTCACTTTTTTCTCCTCTAAAGTCGGAGAATTCTATATCATGTGGGATCAAGTTTTATTTATTTTTAAACCAACTCCTCCTTACTGAGGGCTTACTCTCTACCAGGTCCTTTGCATACATTTAAGTCTCTTCCACCTCTCCCAAACTGAATGTCTTCCCATGGTACAGATGAGCAAAGTGAGGCCCACAGTGGTGAAGTTATTCCTCCATGTTTCTTACTTGCTACTGGTAAAAGTGGGACTCATGTTGTCTGGTTAGGTTGTCTGCCTCTTGAGCCTGTGCACTTGAAAACAAGCGAAACCATCCGTTTCCATGGGTGAAGAACAGCATTTGTGACAAGCACCACGGCTCCCCTGTGGTCAGTGTGCCATGCTGTGGTCAGCGTCCTATGTCAGGGGACAGCATCACAGGGCAGAGCCTCCTCAGGGCACTGAGGACAGGCTTAAGCAAAGGGGCTCCGGAACGGCTTAGCTCCTCTCTGGGTTATCACGTGGGATTTTGCACATGACTTTATTTGAGAAGGGCTCCCCTGAACCTGGCGAGGGAGCACACTGAGCTTGCGCTGAGTTCCCAGAGGTGATCTGCAATACGCAAAGGCTAACTCTTTGTTTCACATGCCCTTCGGCCTGATGCCCCTTCACACCCTTCAAAATCTTCAGAAGGACCGAAAAAGGCAGTTAGAGAACCACAGGTTTTCAAGCAACCGGCATCCTTCTATCCCTACAACTAGTGGACAAGACTGGATTTCCATAAAATTATGGAACGGGAGAAGTTTCTCCATTGTGCTTTCCATTTGTGCACTTTTTCTTACTCAGGTGCTAGCTTTTCTCTCTCCAGTCAGGCACTGCATATCCCGGTATCTTTCCCTGGGAAGAGCTGAGCTATGCAGCCACAAGGCATTACCTACGGATGAGACCTCAGAGGTTGCATTTTGGTAGAGATGGAAGCTCAAAGTCCCTGGCATATGGGAGATTATATAGGCCACTCAGATTGCCCCCACCCCATGTCTGATGCGATTGAAGCAATAGCCACACAGTAAATATAGAATGGAATCGAGGAAACAAGGTCTGGCAGGTGAGGTTTAGGTACTAGCCAGTAGGCTGGGGTGTGTTTTTAAGAGACAGGGAGGTTATGGGGGTGGGGCGGGGGGGGGCTCCTAGCATCCTGAAATCACCACTCGGATGCAGCGTCAGGGCAGGCCTTGGGGGTTGACAAAGATTTTTACTGTATTGATAGGAAACACTCTGGCTTCACTGTTCTTACCACAAAACACAGACCCAGCAACTGGGAGACTGTTAGGAATAGTGTTCTAATTCATATGGTCTCTTGTGGTTTCACAACTAGTACATTAAATGAATTATAGAAAAAAAACACTCTAAAAAATGATAATCCCTCTCCCCAGTACTCTGTTTCCCTCTACCAGTATAGACACTACTATGTCTTTGGCAGAATCCTTAATGTTATTTATATCTTGAGCAATGCGCTATTTTCATCTAAAAGAGAGCACTAGGCAAAAAACTGAACGTCTTTGAGGACAAGGGTCTTTACTTAAAATATGTGTGTCTGGGCCCGTTGAGAGCCTCCTCTGTGTCACTGCCAGGAATTAGTCACCAGCCAAATGCCCAATCAGTTTTTGTAAACTTATGATTCGCTTTCATCCCAACAAAGCCCGTGTTTGTCACTAGGATACTTGCTACTCTAGCTACTGGTTCGAGGATCAGTGACATACTTCAAAGATTTCGGGAACAGTTTCTGCTCTTTGCGAAAAGCATTTGTTCTCCCCGAAACAAATGCTAGATTTGTTTGTTTGCTCCAAAAAATGAGAGGAACATTTCTTTTGATTGTTTTCCAACTCCACCTCCGCATTCAACAATGTAAAGCCGCACCACAATTTCCCCCAGCTAGCAGAAGCTGTGAGTCAGTGGAGGTCTACACCATGACATTTCTGAGCCTTGGGGAGTCACTGTTACGCCAAAGTGAGGCAGGACATTATCTGACAAAGGGCTGAAACTTTGAATTTCTGTAAGTCTCCATTCATTCATTCATTCATTCATTGAGCAAATTAAGCACCCGCTACACGCCAGGCACTATTCCTGGTGCTGGCATACATTAATGAACACAAGAGGCAAAAGTTCCTGCCCTCATGGACTTTATACTCCAGTGGAGGGAGACAGATAGTAACAAAAAATAAGTCGTAAATTATATAGTTTGCTAGGCAGTCAGTACTGCGAAGAAAAAAATAAAACTAGAAAGGGAGGGAGGGGTTTCAAAGTCTGTGTGTGTGTGCATGTGCAAAGGTACTCTTGCTCACCACGGGATCGGAAACCAGCTCACCAGAGAGTGGCATCTGAGCAAAGGCCTGAAGAAGAGGCAGCAAGCTATGGGGACACAGGCAGGAAGAGTGTTCCAGACAGAGGGAACCTCAGTGCAAAGGCCCTGAGGCGGAGTGTGCCTAGCTTGTTCAAGGGACATTGAAGAGCCCAAGTACTAAGAGCAGAATCAGGGGAGAGAACAGGAGTGAGGCCAGGGTAAGAGCTTTGGCTTTATACAAACTTCATTAGGATACAGAGAAAGGTAAGTAATATCCAGAACGAAACACTTGGAAATAAAGAGATAACGGATACAATGAAATACAAATTTAAATAAAATGCATGGTGCAAAGCCATACTTTATTCCTGATGATCATATTTCAAGGAAAAAATACATATTTATCATGATCCTTGTCTAAAAGGTATCACTGAAATTATTATAATCTTAAGTAAGTGGGAGATTTATGAGTAGATAGTTCTACTGCGTGATGATTTAAGGCGTTTGTGGGCCAGGGCTCCCCTGTCCTCGTAAATAGAGAAAAGCTCGGTGTGGAATTATACTACTTGGATTGAATGAGAGGATTTCGTTTTCCTTCCTTTAGATCTTCAGGGCCATTTATTTTTCTAGATTCTTCTATTAAAACACAAACACTGGGGGCACTGGGGTGGCTCAGACAGTTAAGCATCTGCCTTCAGCTCAGGTCATGATCCCAGGGTCCTGGGATCGAGCCCCGCCTCAGGTGCTCTACTCAGCGAGGAGTCTGCTTCTCCCTCTGCCTCTGCCTCTCTCCCCTGCTCCCTCTCTTTGCCTGTCTGTCTCTCTCTCAAATGAATAAATAAAATCTTAAAAAAAACCACAAACACTGGGTCAGGATGGGAAGGGGCCAGGACAAGAGTAGGGATCACATCCAGAACAGGTATCAGGTAACTTCTTTTACAAAGCAGCAGAGAGTGAGACGCCTTTGAAATCTTATGTGAAGAGCACCTGCAGAGGTTCCTCTGGAAGAGATCTAGGAAGGGAGAGGTGGGACTGGAGGTCGGGGGGATGACAAGGTACAAAAAGCAAGTTCTATTCATGTGGACAAATGTCATACCTGTGAGCAAACCACACTGACGCCCAAAATTCCAAAACCTTGTTTTTTTCCCAGATATAATCAGTCACACTAGGAGAAGAATGCCCAGCACCACTATTAAACCACCTTGCTTGGGGGAGGCATTTCCAATCACATTGCATCATTTGGCCTGGAGGTTTTTTCTCTCTCTGTCACAGTCATTTACTCTATACAAGGTGCACAAACACGGAATGGATATTTAGAACCACAGGTGCGCTCTAACAGCCTTGACAGCCTTTAGATTTATTATTTGATGTGAACGGGCAGCAAGGTAACAGCTTCGACCTCCATATGAGACCTTATTTGTCACATACATGCAGCGCACTGACCAGGGCTCCCAAGGCCAAGGGCTTCCCTTATGAACTAATGAAGCATTCTGGTGGGCACATCTCCCACTCAGGCAGAGGTGGAGTGGTGAAGCACAGAGCTCCGGAATTCGACTCACTTGGTCTGAATCCCTGCTCTACCATTCACTAGCCATGTGTTCATGGGTGACATGAACCTCAGTTGCTTCATCTATAAAATAAGGACAGTTACTGAGGGGATAACATGGGATAAAACACGTAAAGTGCTTAGAACATGTGTGACACTTGATAAGCCTGTTTCTGTAGTAGAACATAATGTTTTTCAGAGTAAGTCTTCCTGGGAATACTCAGTTCCACTATTCATGGACGACCGTCTGCATACAAATTTAATACTTCCAC
This sequence comes from Mirounga leonina, assembly GCF_011800145.1. Classification (NCBI taxonomy): domain Eukaryota; kingdom Metazoa; phylum Chordata; class Mammalia; order Carnivora; family Phocidae; genus Mirounga; species Mirounga leonina. The sequence continues at coordinate 891,375 of NW_023270451.1, read as the reverse complement.
AAACTTCTGTTGACCTATTGTATGGGCACAGGCTTGAAAAAAAACAAACCTGATATATTAAAAAAAACGCTGCTTTGGACATATTTTGATTATTCTCAACTGTTATTGTAACACTGTGTTAATTTTACCCGATTAAATATTGAAGAAGGGCCATCACCATTGGGAAGACATTAAAATATATGAAATTAAACTAATTTGTCTTTATGGAATAGGGCCTCAGAGGATCCCAGTTGCTATTTTTACAATAAACATCTATTTTCTAAAAAGGCCACTGTGTCATACCTATAGGCCAGCAAAACGGAGAAGTATCAGACAAATGCATCCCCGGGTAAGTGAGACCTTTCAAGAAAATAACTTGTTCCGTGTTACTTGGGCTCCCCTCGGGGCAACGCTGAAACAGGAACAGGTCAAACCAATAGCTCCAGACAAGAATGGCAAAGGTCTACCCTAGTTGAGGCACAGAGGCCAGAAGGACATAAAATTTGTATCAGATCTGGCTTTACCACTTAGAGTGTTTTTCATTTTCTTTCTTAATTTATTGTAAAATTGAAATGATGGTGCTGATTTGTGTGGCACTAAAAGGCTTTAGGAATCAAGAGAAGCTCCAGCATGAAAAAGAAATGTCTTTGCATTCAAATAATTTTGGCCAAAATATAATACTGCCAACTCAAGTAACAGAAACTCTTCTTTAAAAAACAAACTCTGGGGGCGCCTGGGTGGCTCAGTCATTGGGCGTCTGCCTTCAGCTTGGGTCCTGATCCCAGGGTTCTGGGATCGAGCCCCGCATCGGGCTCCCTGCTCAGCGGGAAGCCTGCTTCTCCCTCTCCCACTCCCCCTGCTCATGTTCCCTTTCTCACTCTCTCTCTTTCTCTGTGTCAAATAAATAAAATCTTTAAAAAAAAACAAAAACAACAACAACAAAAAACAAATTCTGTTTTACTTTACATTTTATTCAGGAAACAAATTTTACTTTGATTGAATATGTATCTCTATGGAACTAGAGTTCAGTGACTCATAAAATCTCTTTAGAAATAATTCTTTGCAACAAAAAAAGGAAACTGTAGAAGAGTCTCTATATTCTATAAATAGAGGTAAAACGTTAATTACAATGAAGGAGTACACAAGGCACAGCTCTATAATGCCAAGAAGAGAAAGCATAATTTTGATTTAAAAAATGAATTTAAATTGTAATGAACTCTCTAACATCACTTGCAAAGAATTCTATATAATCTGAACAATTTAAAATTAGTGCTATTGTATATCCTAACAAAACATTTCCCATTCCTTTCACCAGGAAGCAAATTAACTGACTGAAGATAAATGTAATTTCATTACAGATGCCAAAGTGTGTTATAGGGCCAGCCAGACTGAAAACAACGCAAGTGAAATGTGGAAAACAAATCAGAAGGGTTTTTCCACAAAATTTATAGAAATATTTAAAGGTATTAATTTTCCAGACAATAGGTTCCAAGGCCCACATGGGTCACCAATATGACTTCTAGAACAGGAACTAATGAGGAACTGGTACCAGGCACCTGGAGACCATTAGCAACAAGACTTAACATTAACATCTAGAGCTGCAGAAAGAAGCAGGCTGCCCCCACCCCACCGCACCCCCCATGCATGAACCACATAACTGCTTACTCTCTCGTGTCATGATTCTGGAATAATTAAAAGGAGTGTCACGTCAGATTTGGGGGCTTTCTCTGCTTATCCTGTGTACATGAGAAATAAAAGAAAACTTAGGTAATTTTTCTATTTTTTAAAACCTGCAGTTCTTCTCCATGTGATTGATTGAAGAGAAGATGAATGGCCAGTGGTATGAGTTTTGATTACCCAGGAGCTCAAAATAAAAAATGTATGAATATAAATTATGATTTGGGCATTTAAAATTATGATTTGAGGCATTAATGATGCCAGAATTTGTCCATAAGTACACGTGAACTCCCTCTGCAGCCAACTCATCACTTTAGGATAAAATTTCTGAGCCTTGTGATTCATCTTAGCACATGCCCTAGGGTTAAGCCATCTTTCATCTACAAATATGAAAGAATCATTAAAATGGAAATGTTTCATGGAAATACCACCTCAGTCATTTGGCATGTATCTAAGTGATCTCCCTTTCCAAACAGTGACCACGGGACAAACAAAACCACCACCACGAACATAACAAGCACAGAAACAATGCAGCTCTTTCCCCCCTTACACTGGACTCAAATGTGTCTGCTTAGTAATAATGACATATTGTCCCATGTTATTGCTTCAAAAAAATGTTTCCAGTGACCCTTGGGAATGCTATGTACTGTTTTCCTTCAGTTTTGCCCTTGGCAAAATTTTCTTTGTTCAGATTGCTCTCTGAGAAAGTCATTTCAGTCTTTATTGTGTACATTCTAGGTCTTTCGGTTAATAAGAGTTTTTGACCTTTTGGTTTCTACAGCCAGTTCTTCTCTTGGGCATGATTGATGGCATTAATTCTTCTTGCATGTGGTCCGTGGGAAACCACCCCCACCTCCTTCAAATAAGTGCATGGATTCTGAGGGCAACCTGGGATGACCAATTATCATTGCTGCCAACTCAGTTCTCTGAGTTTCAGAGATGAAACTCACCTAAGGCAGAGATGTCTCCACTGAGATTGTGTTCAGGGAACAACGGGACAAAAGCTTAGCTGGGTTTAAACAAGACAATGAAAGGCAAGGAAGGCTCTGCTGTTCTCCAGCTGCAGCCTGCTTGACCCCTGACTGGCATGTCTGCTTTGCCATTCTCGAGGCCGCTCTCCTCATTTTGGGGTCTCTGTCCTTATGCACCCACCATGGCACTAGCTTCTTACCTGCTTTCTTCATCTTTAATGGGGTTTCATGAAATTTTCCTAAAATATTGATGCCAAATGAACTTTCTTGAAACAACGGTTGGGCAGACGTCACTTCTCACTCAAGACCATAAGAGGTTCGTAACTGAACGTAATTCAAACTCCGTATGTTACATTCACAATCTGACATATTTCAGACTTGGCATATTCATGACAAAACCCTATCTTCTCCCCAAAAGCAGCCCTTCTGCCTTTTCTTTTCTATTCTGCTCAGTAGCACCACCAACCACCCAGGGTCTCAAGCCAGTGGTCGGGCCTTGCTTTTCCTCATTTCTTTCCTAATTGGCAGATGGGTCCACTCAGTATGCCGAAAACTTGCAGCTCCTTGGCAAGGACCCTGCGTCAGCCTCTCCAGCCTAGCAGCTCTCGCCTCCTGCAGGTTTCCGGCTTCCCATTTCACCCATGTATGCAAGTTACCAGGGCATTTGTTCCAAACTCAGATCTGATCACGTGACTCCCTTACTCAAAATCCTTACGTGGAATCCCACAACCTATCCCAATCTCTTGGCCCAAACAATACTCTCCAACGTGCCTTCACAGCATCTCCAACTTCTTCACCTTCGGTCATACCAGGGTGCTCACAGTGCATCGACTGCAAGCTTTCAAGGGGATCTACTGTGACTCTGCTCACAGCTGGGACATCCTTCTACACGTCTGCCTGCAAGATGCCTACTCATCCTCAGTGGCCTCCTCCAGGATTCTCCAGCTGCCCCCATGCAGAGCGGTCACACTTGCCTCTGTATCACCATTACACCTTCATATGCATACACACACACACACACACAAACACATAAATATATACATTGTTATTATTTTTACTTCTGGGGGCTAATGACACCACGCTGTTATTACTGTGCTGAATACATTTCATGTATAGCTTGCTCCCTACCCTTTGATGATGTCTGAAACATAGTAGTTCATTCATGAAGGAATGAATGAACAAATGTTTATTCATTGATTAAAGAAAGAAAGAAGGAGCAAACACCTCTCCAAAGTCACTTTCAACCACTTCTTACTTAGGTCTACTTTCTGCTCTAAATTTGTTTATCTGTTTTTTCCTTTTGCCGTGCAAATACCACATTTATCTCCCTCTCCTACTCAAGACTTGGCCATTTCACCCTCTAGAATGGCTTTTCTTTTCTTTCCTCCCTTATTTATTTATTTATTTATTTATTTATTTATTTATTTATTTGAGAGAGAGAGTGGCGGAGGGTCAGAGGGAGAATCTCAAGCTGACTCCCTGCTGAGCATGGAGCTCGATCTCATGACCCTGAGATCACAACCTGAGCTGAACCTGAATCACAGCCTGAGCCAAAACCAAGAGTGGGATGCTCAATGGACTGAGCCACCCAGGTGTCCCCCCCACCTCTGGAATTTCTGCTCTTTTTTTATTTAAAATTTTTCTGAACTAGTTTGAGAACCATTCTTCCTTCAAGGATCAGTTCAAGTTCAAATCAGCCATAAATCTTTGTCAATCTCTATCTAGTGGTCACCGCTCCTTTGACGTCCCCAAGCACTTTCAGCCTGTACACTTAACAGTCAATAATGCTGCTCTGTGTTTTCCTTTGATGTGCACGCCTCCTATATACGTGTGCATGTGAACAGTTGATTTCCATGTATACAACGAAAGAGTACGAGTCACTGAAGGGCAAGAGCCATAGTTTATAATGCAGGCTGCATTCTTAGAGCCTCTCATGATTCCCTATATATAAAAAGCAATCAATAATTGTTAATGAAGATGCTCAGCAGATAGGCACTATACGTAGGTCTCGTAAGTAGTATTTTATTTGTATTAATGAAACCCAAATAAGTCCAGAATAAACTTTGATTTATTCTGAATAAAGTGGTGAGATTCTAGGATTAGGTATCAGCAATGGCCCCATAGGTCATTCGGTGGTTACTGAACGCTCTACCTGTGAAAAACTGTGTTTGACTCTCAGCTGAGGGGAATGTGTTTTAGAAAAGAAAGTCTTTCAGTTGTTTACTCTTTGTAACAAAGATCTTTCCATGCCCTTCCATGTCCACTTGAGCACATACTGGATCAAGGCAGCTACATTTCAGTAATAAAAATAATTTGGACAGGGGCGCCTGGGTGGCTTAGTTGGTGAATCATCTGCCTTTTGCTCAGGTCATAATCCCAGGGTTCTGGGATTAAGCCCTGCATCAGGCTCCCTGCTCCTCAGGGAGCCTGTTTCTTCCTCTCCCTCTGCCTGACGCTCCCGTTGCTTGTGCTCTCTCTCTGTCAAATAAATAAATAAAATCTTTTAAAACAATAATAATAATTTGGACAGAATCAGCAAGTCCATTATAGTGTAGATATTTGAAATCTACTTTCTTACTGAACTTGTGGGCTGCTCTACAGAAGAAAAATCCTGGTGTTCAAAGGTTGTTTTCAGGAAAATGAAAATGCCCATCAATTCGACATAAAGCAGTTCTGGGTAACCAACAAACATCAGCAATACATTTGAAGACCCGGAGAGAAAATAAAGGAGAAAGTTTTCCCTGGGGATGACTTCTGGGTTTGGTACACGACAAGTATTCATTTTCATTCAACAAATATTTACAGAGCATGAACTAAGTACCCAGGATGGCGTGAGAGGCTGTCTGAGATGTATTTCTTTTTTTTCCTACCCCTCTATAGCAAGAAAGCCTTTAAGAGCCTTCAAAAATATCTACTAGTCAAATGATTTATTATTTTGCACAACAAATCAATTTGAAGACCCCCCCTTTTTTTATATTAAAGCATATCTGTCACTGGATTCTCTAAAACAGGGAAATGTTACATAACAGAGAAATATTTTACAGGACACTTGGAACTTAGGTGCATTTTCCAGGTCATTTGAATAATTTAAATACAGTAGTTTTGTCTAGTTATATTTGTCAAATTCTTTCTCAGATTTTAGGAGTTTTGTTTGTTTGTTTGTTTATTTATGTGGTTGTTTTTTGGGTTTTTTTTGCCCCCGGGAACAAAGTCATTTGGGAAACTACATTAACTACATGCTCTCTGTGCTTACTGACAACAAAATAAATACAAACTTGCAGAAACCATTTCCCCTGCTCTCCTTCTCCATGTGGATTGTTCTCTGCTTTCCATTCTCTCCTTTCATAACCTGTTCCTATGGCCTCTCCTTCACCAGGCTAACAGCTTCTGTCAGCAAAGCTTTTATTCAGTACAGTATCAAAAGCTTTGCAGAAAAACGGATTAATCATGTTCGCTGCATCTCTTTGTTTACCCTTTCAATTCTTGTAGAATTCAAGCTCACTGAGAAAATGCATGTCTAATCACAAATGTGAAGTCCCTCTCAGTTATTTCGGTGCATTTCTCTTTTAAACCTATTATTTTATGTTTAATTTATTTATTTAATTATAATTATATAATTAAAGGTTCTCTGAAAAATCAAGTAGAGTGGTTTTCCCAATAGGTCTTCCGCATCATTATAAGGATTTAAACACATATTCTGTGTTCTTTGAGTTCCAAAAGAGAAGTTTATGTCTGCCAATGCCAAGGATGTGATTCCACATTTTACTTATTTATTTTTGACAAATATTCCTTGTGAGACAGATGTCTAAGTATTTCTAAAACAGTAATTTGGGGTTAGATGTCATTAAGCAAATAATAGAAGTCATGTATTCTATGAACTGCCAAAGTAGACCATTCTTGTAGTCTTGTCACTGCTAAGTGTAAATGGAATGAAGAATCTTCACTCATCTTATTCCCGAAAATATCAGAATGCCATCCTTTGCCATTAATTTCATGCATTTCATAATTAAACAGGATAAATACTGGTGACTTCGTCATTTCTGTGTATAATAGTTTCATACAGTAATTCTCCAATACATAAAATTCCCCACTTGCTCAGGATGAACTTGTTCACTTTGCTTTTCCCAAAGTCGAAAGTAGTTTTTCTCAATAACACTGATGGTTTTCTGTGTTAAAATGTCTCATAGCTGGAGGCCTCAAGGCACAGTGGGCAACACCACAGAACCATTTCATTTACACTCAGACATTCTCTCATCACTTGAGAACATGGCTTTCTCATCATTTTTGTCATCCTGCTGAGAATTCTAGGGTCAGAAATTTTTTTAAGTAGCAGTAGAATTCTTATGTCTCAAATAACATGTGAAAGATACAAAACAAATAAAAAATGTCACAAGCTCATCTTTTTCGAACAATTAGCCAGGCAGAACCTCATCAAGATGAGTCTTTCCAGAAACAATTTCTATGAAAAGAATAAGTGGTCGGATGGGAATCCATCATATGGCAAGCAAAGTCACATCCCTGAATGAAGCTTCCCGGACAGGGACTTAGCCTCGCTGGGCCAATGGGAATCCCTGTCTCTGGGAAGAGTGGGTTTCCAACCGAGATGCCAAGTTCACCACGTGTCTAATGGACTGTCCATTTGCATCTCTCTTCCTGGATTATTCAAGTGAAAATTGCACTCTGTAAGTATTTTCAGCTTTTTCTCGATAAAAACTTTGAGAAAACACAAATGAAAATCAGGGTGGAATCATCCATGGGACAGGCAGAGGGCACCAAACATTTGTTCAGCTAGAAGAGCACTCCTTCTATGAACTTCAGAGTTGATAGCGTCTCGGGCTAGGTTATAGCGTAGGACACTTTTATGAGAGGACAGTACTCCTGTGAAAAGTCGGCTAGGTCTATGGTTTTATTTAGAACAGCACTGGTGTGAAATACACACACGGAAGACCCAGGCACAAATGGGCCCGTGTGCGCGCCGCAGAGGCCCGCAGGGAGGCCCGTCCTGCACCCCTCAGGTGCAGTCTGGGCTTAGGAGGCATTGCAGGAGCACATTAATCAACACGTTCAAGGAATGCATTAATCAACACCGCCACTGGGCTGGCATGCCCATTGTTTAACCGTGCATGCTAACGGACGCGAAAGCAGCCATATGAATGTGGAGTTCCACCATGCTGCAAGAAACAAAACCCTTTTCACCACCGGCCCCATGCACCATATCCGACTCGACTCTTTCAATAGAAATCGTTCTCTCCTGTATGCGTGCTAGTTTATGGACTTGCTTTCTGCAACAGTCAACCAGAAACAAAGACGCTTTACAGACCAGCTAAGTTTGACAAAAGCTGTAGAAATGCCTTCTGCAGATATGAAAACTTGCAGCCTTCCAAGAGATTTTTTTCTTTGCCTCACAAAACAGATGCTGCTGTGAAAGGCAAAACAAAACAAAACAAAACAAAGCAAAAAAAAAGAAGTCCAAGCATCTATTTGTGTATGTAGTCAGATGTGACAGCAACATACTGCATCACCAGCAGGGGCCTGTGCCTGGCCTTCTGCTCCACACTGGGCTTCATTTTCCTCCTGGGTAGTTCCCTAGATAACCGTCCTGTCAGGATTTGACTCCCTCCAAAAGCAGCGAGGGATGAAATGTCCAGATGCTGGAAGGAAGGGATCTGCTACAGCACCCACAGAACCCAGGCACACATCTCTACCTTTGTGGACCTGAACACTTAAGGCTTTCTGGTGTAATCTGACCCAGTAGGTTGTGGCCTACAAGGTTCAATAAACATTAATTTTGGTCATGAGATTGCTGAATGTCAAGGTCCTAACTCTGAATGAGTAAGGGATACCATTTCTCATTATCCTTTTGCATATGTTTCCTCTCAGAGGCAGAGTGATCTCCGTAGAGGTTGCACTTGCTGGGAACAAGGGTTAGAGGGCTGTGCCCCTCCCCCCCCGGAGTGGTCCAGTTCTAGTGATTTCAGTGAGCCCCCAAGTTAAAGTCCATCTAGCCTTACCTCCCCACCAGCTCTAGCTCTAAACATTTAAAACTAAGTGTTGTAAACATTTTAAACTAAGCCAAAAGTGCAGCAGGGAGAACAAATCTGATCCCGTAAGTATTTGCAAAGAGCTCTTTGCAGAAGTCACTGCACCAACCCTCTGGCCTGGAAATGCTAAGCCTCGACACAGTTCCTATATGAGAATGACTCAGGCGACTTTCTCCTTCCAGTTCGGAAGCAGATCTTTCTCCCCAGCAGAGCACAGTTCGAGGAGAGCAGAGGAACACAGGATGCTGGCAGGGTTCCTTCTACTGACTACCAGCACTGAGCGTCACTGCCACCAAAACACGCTGTGACCTTTCTCACACTCTGTCACCCCTGCCTAATCTCGCCCCTCCCATAACCTCCCATGAGAGGATGCCAAAGTCCTTCTTCAGGTACCTTTCTGAGCCTTCAGAGACAGCTCTCGGGCTGAACAGCTGGAGGAGGGGGAGGGGGATTGGGTGCGTTTCCAGAGAAAAATGGTGGTGTTTCCCAAGAATTATGAGGACAGGATGCAAGGGGCAGAAAGAACTTAATCAATAAAGGCCTCTCAGTCACAGGGGCCAGAGTAACTCAGAGATCAACATCATGCCGTGTATTGTAATTCGGCCCCCCTACATGTGAGATTTAATATGCTCCCATCTGACCACAGGTCACAGGGCGTTCGTTACTCAGGCTCCAAAGCGTAATGGGAAGCTGTGGAGAACACGGAGATGGAAGAACAGAACATTCTCTCTCCCAGGGGTTCAGGGCTGAGCCCCCATTCCCTGCCAGAGTGGGCCGTGATCACGATGGAGGGACCGTCCAAGTGGGCCAACGTCTCAAGAGCTGTGGGCACTGCATTGAAATCTGGAGCGTGCCCTCATCCTATACCAGGGTGAAGAGAGAGGAAGGTAAGTACAGGAAAAGATCATCTGGTTTTCTAGCTGACCAAATACCTAATCAATTCTAACTGGTATAAAACCATGAAGAGGTGAATATCCTTTGCTTAGATTTAGATCCCTGTCTTGGTTTCTGTTCGTCCCAGGCTTCCCGAGGAAGCTTTTTATTCATGTGCTCTTCATCTCTCATTTCATGAGGTGAGTATTCCTTTTGTGGATGATGTGTCTACTAGATTTATCTGGTGTCCAGGAGCATGAGATAAAACTTTTCAGCTCTACAATGATCCTGTAGGACAAATTTTGATAGATCTCCTTATTGTTAAGCAGTCTTAAAAACTGTAGTCCCCATAAAGAAAAAAAAACCAAAACAAAACTGTAGTCCCCTTGCATTTTGCCATAAAATACAGATTCACATTTACAAAACAGCTTAATTATAAGATAAACTCTTTTTACTGTTATCAGTTCTATTACTATTTATTCAAAATATCAGTAACATTCTCCTACTATGCATACATAACTTTTTAAAAGTTAGTGCTGTGAGTCCAAAGGGAAGAACAACTTTTGGATCATCAACCAAAAACAATCATTAAATAAGTCCAATAACCTGTCAGGTTTTCCTTTTCAGATAGCTTGACGAATGGGAACGAGCCTTAAGGTATAGCAGGGCAGGATTCTTCTTCAGCCTTATTATGGTTACGACCAGGACCAAACTCACACAAATGCAGCCTGAGCGCTAGAAAACCAGTTCTACAGAGTGATTGAGGGGCACCCATCCCCCACCCCCCAGCTCGGGTTTCTTCTAGAAATTCCACCATTAGCTATCCTGCATTTTCGCCCAAGGTTTTCAAGCCAGGTAGAAGAGATGGGGAGAATTCTTTTCCTTGGAGAGAATTTACACATCGGTGTTGATGATGAAGGGGAACGTGGTTTGTATCCGTGACTGGATATCAATCAGCAGGGGTAGCACTTTCCAGAGAGAAGGAAAACCACAGTTCTGGTCGTTTACATCTTGCAGATACCACAGCACACAAGTGAATGTGGGAAAGACTACTGAAAACTCCAAGTAGCTACAAAAAAACTTTCTTATTCTAATGTCAGAGGCTGAACTCTTGAATAGCCTGCGGACATTCTGAATACAAGAGGGCTTCAGAATTTTGGGAAGCTTCAGGGCGCCTTTGTTTCAGGGAGGCAAGGGAAAAAGAACACGGGAAGACACTCAGGATTTAGTTTCGACCAGATTAAATCATTCACAAAGATAAAATGAGATATTTCAGTGGCTCTAAGAAAGCCTGACAACTAAAAGCTCACTTTAGTCATTTAACAAAAGACTAGCCAAAAATATCCACGAGAAGAATGTACTGAGAAAGGTGGAATTGAACCTTTTCAATTGTGCCTCTAGAAGACAGAATTTTAAGTCAAATAACTCTCACACAATGAATCAAAGAGAAAACAGTGCGACTAGCCAGGAAAACGTCCCTAGCAACCACGGGAGAGTGCCCTCGGAAGTGCGACGGAGGGCTACCCCTGCCACCTTCCAAGGACACCACACACTCCTTGCGGGTGGTCCCTCCGCTTGCCTGGTCTTCATGGATCTTCCCCTTTTACTAGAAACCACCACTTAAAAATAAGCTCCTGCTCTTGCTGTCTTTCCGTCTCTCCTAGGTGTCACACAATATATAATCTCCAGAAGGACTTGTAATATACTGCTGATACGAGTGATTTATCGCAGGCCACTTTTACTTAACACCATTAATTCCCAATCCCCAACAAGTGTGACTTGGGATATCCAGACTTCCGTGTCCCTGTGAGATTGGATGGGTCCTACTCTTCCATAGCTTTACCTTGCAGGCATTATTTTATGAATTAAGGATACTTGTTGGAGGAGGTGTGTATAGGTACATCAAAGTGTTATAAAGCAAATCATTTTACATTAACTAAGGGAGCTTTCTAGTAAAAGAGCCATTTATATGAAATGAAGGCTCTTTTGGTATTGGTCACGACTATTTAACTCAGCCATTTTGCTAGTCTTTACTCATGTTCACTTTTCAAGAACTCTTCAAAGCAGAACAAAATGTGTGCTACTTGATTTACAAAGCAACGTTCTTAGTTTCCAGGCCACTGACTTAGGGATTTCTGGGGGGTATTAAAGCACCATAAGTATTAGTTTTTTGAAATCAGTTTTAATACAGCACAAAAGAAGCAAATTCAACTGAGGCATGAATCATTTTCTCTTAAGCAGGAAACAACATCTGAATGGATTAATTTTAACATTTCTCAAGGACAAGAGACAACATGCTTGCAAGATTTTCCTACCTCCAAATCTTGCAAACAATCTTCTTTTCATAATTGAAGCCTGTGAGAGTTTCTTTATTTGTTAAATAGAACCTAGGAGGGTAGAGGACTAAATGTCTGAACAATCATGCTCTCATAAATTCATTACAAGATAGAGGTCTCCGAACTATGTTCCAGATCTCCAAGTAAGATAGTCTTCATCAAGTTCAATACTATAATAGCTGGCTTTTCAGAGGCATCATAGGCCTGGCAGAGTCCATTCTAGAACTGATAATTCTAAGTGACATAAATGGGAATGGGGTGGGTAGTGGGGGTGGGGGCATTTGATTTACAAAGCAGAAAGCATTTATCAAAGTAATATTTAAACTTTCCAAATAGACTTTTGTATTATTTGGACTTCATTGTGAGATAACAAAAATTATGTATGGCTAAGTATATTTTCAGGAGATTTTCTGATACCTGATTGAATCAAAAAGAAAACTCTTTTCTTGTAAATGATTCCTTATCATTTTAAATCTTTAATTCCTTCAGAAACATATTGTTTATTAGTAATGCCTTCACTCTGCTGTCTATTTTCTGAACTTTATGATTCATGATTTAGTAAGACAAAAATCTCATTACAATGAAAGGACATGAAGGGCTGGTTTTCTTTCCTATGTAATCGATCTGTCCCCTTTGACAGGCAGTATGATTAACGTTTTTGCGTCTATATTCCTACTCCCCATCTTTCAACATACTTTTTGGATTGAAAAGTATTAATTATGGCAATAATATTACATAATCATATCATTTTATGGTATAATTCCCTTCTTTACTAATTTAAACCTTTTCAGAAGACAAACCCCTACCTTTGAAGAAGTTCTTCCTGTCTGAAGAAGTTGTCCTTTTAATTCTTTAAACCAGATGTCTTCTCAGCATTGCCCTGTGAGTCGAAGAGTGGGGGAAATGTTAACAAGAGATTCATCATCAATCATAGCAGATTGTCAATACATTAACTTCTGTCCGACTCCCTGATGGGAAACACAATTACCAGGGGAGTCCTGTAAGGAAAGACAAATTATGAATAGATTTGCCAAAACACATCTCTGCTGGTTTCAATCAAAAGTGACAGCAGAGAGGGACGCCTGGGTGGCTCAGTTGGTTAAGCAACTGCCTTCGGCTCAGGTCATGATCCTGGAGTCCCGGGATCGGTCCTGCATGGGGCTCCCTGCTCAGCAGGGAGTCTGCTTCTCCCTCTGACCCTCCCCCCCTCATGCTCTCTCTCTCTCATTCTCTCTCTCAAATAAATAAATAAATAAATAAATAAATAAATAAATAAATAAATAAATAAAAGTGACAGCAGAGAGTTGGCCTAAACTCTGGTGGCCATCCCATTCATGCAACCCAGCCGAAAGCGACATGTCTGTTTCCTTTTTTCAGTTTGGGGGATAGAGGGTTTTTTGTAATGCACCTATATGGTGTGGCTAAAATACTTTCTTGCTATGGCTCATTATTACTGTTGTTATTCTTAAAATGTTTCATTTAGTACAGAAGGAATTTTTTTGATTTTGTTTGAAAGGCCCCAAGTTCTCAGTGAGAGTCACAAAGAGACGGTGGGAGCAGCCAAGAGGAGAGGAGCCCCACCTGGCCCGTGACAAAGGCTCAGTTATGGATAATTCCAGAGTTTGACCAGCTCCAACTCCCCGCTCCTCAGCCTGAATGTTTCCTTTGCAAATATTCCAGCTGATTATTAGCCAGAAAAGGACCGGGAGTGTAACAATTGCAGCTGAGCACATTAGGTTTCATTTTTTTAGACAACCAATTCAGTGACACCAAGGGTTTTCTAAGGGAGGGTTTGTGGCTTTTTGGACTTTGGATTTTTGGAAACAGAAGTCATACTATCAGACCTCTGAAAAACCTTTCAGATTAGAGAAACAAGTGTCAATTCAGGAACTCCCGACTGCATTGAAATATTAAGACAACTATGAATTGCAAAGTGATTCCATTAATAAAATAAAAAGATGTGTAATCTCAGATGTTCTTGTGTATGCGTCCGTTATAAAATATTTTCTGTATTGAATTGCAAAAAGCTTTATCTTAATGACATGCAAAACCACTCTTAATAGATTTTCATTGGATCTAATGCAATGATATTTTATTAGGACAAAAAAACTATTGTTGAGGTTAATGACTCCTCCTTGGAATTAAAACCAATTTTAGAGTAATCAAGGTCTTCTTTTCTTATTATTTAGTTCCCTCTTTAAAAAAACTCTTTTGAGGTGTGTAGGAAAGAATCTGCAAGAATCTGAAGTCATGTCTACAATAATAACTCAATCCAACAAACTTACTGAATATTTCATATATATCTATCAATACACTGGATAAATATAAATGAGGAAAAAAGTGTTAATACATGAGTGCACCTTTACAGGTAAACATTGATTAGGTCAGCATGTGGATGCTGTCTCCTCTCTCCCCCTCCACCTACCCATCCCTCCATCTTTCCACCATCTCCCTCCCCTCCCAGAAGCTTGGCTCTGCTTTTGGCTCTGCCCAGAACCTGAGGCAGGTGGCTTAGCCCCACGCCATAGGTGACATGAGAGAAAACCCCTCTCTTTTTATGTTACTGAATGTGGACCTTGGATGAGTCTTTCTCTTCACCATTGCAGTGTTAATGTGTGACACCGGTTTGGGCCTCAGGGACTCAGACCCTGCCTAAAGGAGTACTTTGCTACCAGGTCATTCAAGCCAGCTTCACTCTGGGGAAAGGAGTCTGTCACCTCTGCTAGCCCAGTGTACTAGAGCTCTGCACTGGGACTCAAGACCAAAGCCTCACCTAATAATATGTTGTTACTTTGTCTTGCTTTGTCAGTGTCCACACTACAAGTATTTACTTTGGGAACCTCAAACGCAGAGCAGAATGTAGCATTCCTGGGTTGCTGGTCAAAACACACCACCATCCTTCACCTCCAAATAATTAAGGTAAGGCAAATTTGCAACTCAAAAGGGTAGCCTGCTCCTTCCTTCTTAAAGTCTCTTCTAAGACAAGTTTTTGTGTGTGGAAAAATCCACAGAAACAGGAAGTGGTTCAGTTCGCTGAGCCACGCCCAAAGGGAATCTTCACCCCAACTGTTTTGGTACCCTCATCGTGTCTGTGGCATCTACACCACACTGCTGTGGAGCTATTGCTAAAAATCTACATCACAGGTAGTCGGAGGCTACAGCTAAATATTGAGAAGAGCATCAACTAAAGACACACATCAACAGAATTAATTTCACCATAATTTTTACCTGGAGGAGAAAGAGAACTCACATTTTGCGGGCTACTACCATGTCCCAGACCTGGTGTATGGATGGCAGGTGATGCACCAACTCTGTAAGTATCACTATTGCTTTGACACAGAGGCAGAAACTGAAGCACGGAGAGGTTACGTAAATGACCCAACTCGCACAACTCCCAGGTAATACATCTGGAGTATAATTCTGCTTCTGTCTGAATCCAAAAATGTGTGCCTCTCCTACCTCCTCCCATGGCTTTTGAGAGAAGCCAGGATGAACCTGGAGTGGGGGTGCTGCCGAGATTTACGGGAAGGGCAGTAGAAGTGGAGCTGTTGGAAGGAGTGGCCACACTGATGGGAAGCGTGGAGGAAGCCAAGAGGAGTAGGGTCGGGGAGGCAGGAGGGTGGGCCACAAGGTTGAAACCTGCAGGGAGGGTGCACGCAAATGGGGGAACTCAGCGGCTATCAGCAGGAAGCCCCCAAAGCCCCAGCTGGTGCCACCACCTCCCGGGGACCACAGTTTCCAAGTGTCAGTGACACCTCCCACACTATCATTCCTCTGCCCTTCTGCCAAGCATGCCCTTTATTAATAACATTTCATGGAAGAGGCAGGTCTGAAAATACTACTGGGTATGGTGTGGAAGAAGATGTTCTTGAACATAAATTTTATTTTTTTATTTCAATTCAATTAATTAACATATAATGTATTATTGGTTTCAGGGGTACAGGTCTGTGATTCATCAGTCTTATATAACACCCAGTGATCATTACATCACATACCCTCCTCAATGTCCATCACCCAGTTACCCCATCCCTCCACCCTGCTCCCCTCCAGCCTTGAACATACATTTTAAAGAGAAGTCAAAGGAATGTGGTTCTTTTGATAAGCTTGAATCATTTTTAGTATAACTGAATTCAGGGCAAAATGCCCTGAAAAGAACACACATGTAATTTTGTATAGGTGGGGTTTCCCATAAACATTATGTGGGAAAACTATTTTATCTTTGCTTATATATATTATTGATAGCGCACAGCCTCATTTTTAACTTCCTTGTGATGACTGAAACCCCTGAGCCTTTGCAAAGACCACCAAAAGACTACGTATTAATTGTATTACTATGTCAGCAATTATGCCAAACATTTCTAGGGAATGAATTTTTGTTACATTCATTACTCTTGCTTTGACAACTGTGTCAATGGGCTTTCATCACTCTGAAACACATTTAGGTTGACAAAACGGGGTAATACATCATTGCTAAGGATTATTTTTCCAATAACAAAGTAACAATTCAATTTTTTTAAACCAAAATACAATCAACTTATCCTATTAAACAAAACCAGTCCTAAGCCAAAAGGTCAAGATGAGATCTGATGTAATTTAAAAGTAGCCTTCAGAAAAGATAAATAACATCTAGGAAAAAAAAAAAAAAAAGAAACCCAAAGGCCATGGTACACACGATAAACCAATTACAATAAAAGTAATTCAATGGTGCATAAGTATGGCATTAAAAAAATTCAATAATTCAAGAAAGTGAATGCTTGCCTTACCCATGGAAAAATAAAATAATGGGGCGCCTGGGTGGCTCAGTTGGTTAAGCGACTGCCTTCGGCTCAGGTCATGATCCTGGAGTCCCAGGATCGAGTCCCGCATCAGGCTCCCTGCTCGGCAGGGAGTCTGCTTCTCCCTCTGACCCTCCTCCCTCTCATGCTCTCTGTATCTCATTCTCTCTGTCTCAAATAAATAAATAAAATCTTTAAAAAAAAAAAAAAAGAAAAAGAAAATAATGAATTTCCTAATTGCTCCAAAGGAAATTGAACTATTAACTGGCACGAATTTTTTTGCAGGATTTTGTTTTGTTTTGTTTGGTCTGGTTTGGTTGAAAATGGGAACCTGTAACATTCAATGCAACTGAAAATCTGTTATTGCAAACATTACCAGGTAAAAAGTAACAGCAAGCAAAAACACTCAAAACCTCATTTGGTTTATACTCTCCGGCATAATCATGAGGACATTAAAAATGCTAATATTACTCTTTGGTTTGGGCAAGGTAGATTTCTAAAAGCTGGCTTTATTGGAGATATGCATTATATCAAGCATTTGACCCTTCAATCCAATTCTGTTTTCAACTGTGACAATTTTATTTCCCGTTTACACTCTTAAAAAATCAATACAGCTGAGAAATACTTTTTAGGACATCAATTTTGAAAACCTTACATGTAACAATATAGTCATACACCTGCACTATTATGTTTATGTAGCATGCAAAATTTAGCATTATGAAATGATGGTAATTTACAAACTTATTTTTCATCTTGGTCTTTAACAAAACTTCGGTAGTATGAAAATCATGGACTAACCCCCCCAAACTCTTTTTTTTTTTTTCTTAACTTCCTGCCTTTGACATGATCCTTTGACTGAATTTGGGGTCCATTCATACTTATTAACTGGAGAGAAAAGGATAAACAAACAACCCTATTAGAATTGGCATTTCTCTTTGGTTTCTCTGGGCATGCCTGTCATCCAGCAGCCCAATTCAGCTTGGCAGGGCAAAAAGCCAAAATCATCTTGAAACCCAGTTCTCGGCATTTCAGCAACCTATGAAACAAAATACATTCCAAAAAACAGAGAGCATGGTCTGGAATAAAGCAGGTTCAACTAGTACCTCAGTGGGATGGCCCCCAGACAGCCACCTCTCCCACAGCCTGGCTCGCTGGGGTTCCAGCGACACGGGGTCCTAACGTCCAGCCCCAAGTTTAGCATGAAGTGCGGCCAACTCTTGAAGACTAGTAATCTTGCTGGGACTTGGGACCAACTCTGTGGCCTCTTAAATATCAAGGCGGGAGCAGGGCAGGGATCCCTTCTGATCGGAAATTTGCAGGTAAACCAATGTGTCATGCTTGACCTTTCAGAGAAGGGAAACCACTGATCCCTTGACAAGTCAAATTAAAAAGATTGAAGACTGCCTACCCCCAGAAGCTGAAGACTGTTTTGAGTGCCATCATCATTTGCTACCTTGTAGACTGGTGCGAACATCCAATAGTGAGCAAATTCCATTCATCTACGGCATGCTGGATATATGCCATCTTACTGTCTGTCAGGGCCCTGGCAGACATACACTGCTGTAACAGTTTATAGCACATACATGATGCACTTCATGGTTTACTAGGAGCAACTGCCATAACTCTAAATAGAAACCCAGAATTCCAGTGTGCAGTCATGGCTAGCTGTCTAACAAAGCGCCATGCCCCCTCTCTGTTGTGCAGAGTGGTCATGAGGAAGAAGCCCCACCCGTCCAGAGTCTACATTTCCAGCTCCCCTTGAATCTCGGTGCGACCGTGAGATGTAAAGGAGCCTCCTTGCCCAGATGTTCAAGAAGCCTATGTCTTTCCCACCCCTCATCTCTCTACTGCTGGCTGGAAGTCGATATCCATTGGAACTTTGGAAGTCCCTCGGCCTGGCCTTTGTCAACACAGTTCCCTGAGGGTGACAGGGAGAGATCCTTCCGTCCACACAAATGATCTACATGACCAGCACTGGACTGCTACCTGAATGGGAAAGGAATTCTAACTCAGGGAAGTTTTTACCATTTGGGGGTTTGTTACAACAGCTAGGTCTGCCCTGTCTCATAGAGTCAGCATGTCGTGAATGTAACAGAAATCTTAAATCTATTCCTCATTGGTCCTTTTTCTGTGTCTATAATCGAAAAGGAACAGATTTAGTTTTAA
Source organism: Mirounga leonina (assembly GCF_011800145.1). Classification (NCBI taxonomy): domain Eukaryota; kingdom Metazoa; phylum Chordata; class Mammalia; order Carnivora; family Phocidae; genus Mirounga; species Mirounga leonina. The sequence continues at coordinate 872,557 of NW_023270451.1, read as the reverse complement.
AATTTTAGTGTATCCAGGGGCGCCTGGGTGGCTCAGTCGGTTAAGCGTCTGCCTTCAGCTCAGGTCATGATCCCAGGGTCCTGGGATCAAGTCCCACCCTGGCTCCCCGCTCAGCGGGGAATCTGATTCTTCATCTCCCTCTGCTGCTCCCCCTGCTTGTGCTCTCTCTCTTTCTCTCTCAGTCTTTCTCTATCAAATAAATAAAATCTTCTTTAAAAATTAAAAAAAATAAAATAAACATTAGTGTATCCAGGGGCACCTGGGTAGCTCAGTCGGTTGAGGTCTGACTCTTGATCTCAGCTCAGGTCCTGATCTCAGGATTGTGAGTTCAAGTCCCACATTAGGCTCCACGCTGGGCATGGAGTCTACTTAAAAAAAAACAACACTAAAATATTAGAGTATTCAGAGATTATTAAATAAATCCTATTTGACACAATTGAAATAGCAGTGTTTATTTTGCTCAGGGAAGAAAAAGCTTGAAGGACACTAGTAAAATTGTCAATGAATAAATGAAAGTGGTTGAGAAGACTTCACTAAATACAAACCAAACAAATATAGAAGATTTACTGGATGGTATGTAAAATATCACTGTACCTAGAACATGGGGAAGGTTGAACATAGTTGAGAGACTCCGATTCAGTAGGTGTAGGCAGGGCCTAGAAATCCACTTTTCTAATAGGCAGCTCCAGGGGGTCTGATGCAGGCGGGCTTGGGCCACACCATAAGCAATGTGGTAGAGAAGGTCTCTGGTGGGGACGCCTGGGTGGCTGAATCGGTTGAGCAGCTGCCTCCGGCTCAGGTTGTGATCTCAGGGTGCTGGGATCGAGCCCTGCATGGGGCTCCCTGCTCAGCAGAGAGTCTGCCTCTCCCTCTCCCTGCTTGTGCTCTCTCTATCTGTCTCTCTCTCTCAAATAAATAAATAAAATCTTAAAAAACAAAAAAAAGGTCTCTAGGATAATGATGGTTAAACTGTGAAATACACTACTTTGTGAGGTCATCAGATTTCCTTCCTAGAAGAAAGTAAACCTGGGGAAGTTTCCCATCCACAAGGTGGAAAACATACTCTGTCAATAAACATTACAGAGCTCTGGGAATCTAGGCAAGTATCACATGACCCCAATCCTTAAGCAGCTCCCGGTCTCAGGAGAGTGACTGTGTGTCTTTGCAGAGGAGGTGGTGATGAGGAGAAGGAGGAAACAAAGATGCCATCTGGGTTTGAACTGGGGAGATGGGTCCCATCCATGGGTGTGCGGAGGTTCCCCAGTGTGGTCCCAGAAAGTACACTGAGCTCCCTGGGGCATCCTTGTCCCAGAACAGTCTCCAGATAATGCCACCACCAACAAGGTACAGAATGAAACAGAGGAAGGGGAGGCCCAACCCTATTCAAGAAGAAAAAGCACTTCATGTTTACCTATTTTACATATCGAACTTCCATGGAATGTGCCGGGAAGAAAAGATTCTAAGGCAAACAAAAGAAGTTTTATAAAACCGTACGGCCATATGGGGAGTTATTGTTTAGTGAGTTGTTTCAGTCTGGGATGATGAAAAAGTTCTGGAGATGGGGGATAGTGATGCCAATGAACTTAGTACCACTGTACATTTCACAATGGGTAACATAGTAAATTTTATGTTATATATGTTTTGCCACAATAAAAAAAAAAAACATGGCTTAGACTTCCTTCTACCTCTGTAAGTTAATAAACAGAACAGGATATTTGCAGGAAAAAAAAATTAATCTAACCCTACACTCTCTCATCAATACTTTCCAAGTCCCTGAAAAGTCAGGAAAACATGAATTCTAAATCAACAAATATTTCATGAGAATTCCCGTGGCCCAGGCCCTGTTCTAGGCACTGAAGACACAGAAGAGAAACAAATGCTGCCCTCAGAAAGCATTTATTCATTCCCTCATACACTCAACAAATATTTATTAAATGTCTATCACTTGCCACACTATGCTGGGCACCAGAAATACAACGGTGAGAAAACAGCAATGAAAACATCAGCAAACAGGACCCTTCTTTGCCCCCATGAAGCTCACAGTCGACTATAGGAGACAGATATGAATCTAAAATACCCACTTTGAAAAGTCATCAAAGCAGAGCTGTGTGGAGCTCCTAGCGAGTGTGGTGATGAGAACTGGCTCAGTCAAGGTCTTTCTGAAGGGAATGATGACTGAGCTGAGATCCGATGGACGGGGTTGGGCAGGGACAGTGTGGCCAGAGCAGAGCAGAGGGAAGCGGGGCATGGCCCCAACGAGGCTAGAGAAGCAGGTGGAGGCCCAGTGCCACACAGAGCCCTGTGGATCTCTCAGTCTCTGTCTTAAGGGCTATGGGAAACCATAGATGTACTGTAACGAGGCCCGGGGTGGGAGAGGAATGATCTGATAAAAAATGAGGGCAAGGGGCTACTAGTGAATTCCTGTACAGTTACAATAGGTGAAAGTCGGAGCACCTGGGTGACAGTTGGTTAAACGTCTGCCTTCAGCTCAGGTCATGATCTTGGGGTCCTGGGATCGAGCCCTGTGTCAGGATCCCTGCTCAGCAGGGAGCCTGCTTCTCCCTCTTCCTCTGCCCCTCCCCCTGCTTGTGCTCACGCTCTATCTCAAATAAATAAATAAAATCTTTAAAAAACTTTTAAAAATTGGTAAAAGTCTTTGAAGCTCTCAGATGAAAGACAGTATTTAATATATCAAAGAATTATCATGATCAGATAAAAAAATTATAAACTGCATGCCGATTTTTAATTTTGTAGTGTTAATCAAAACATAGTCTCTTAAGGTTCTATTACAAAAATCTACTAATAAAGCTGAATATGATTAAAAGAGAATCACCAGAATCTGCAGGACTAGTAAATTAAGTTGTCCACACTTGATCAATACTGTTTAAAGTAGATACTTTGGGGAATAAAAAAACAGTTGAACTATTTGATCAAAGGAATGAAGTATATTAAACTTCACAAAATATGATTACTTAGGCATCTTTCATTAACACATAAGACGACAACAGGACATGTAACTAAATGGTGCACTAATTTGATTAATATTTAAGAACTTGAACAAAGAATCAAATATATATCATTTCTTGCTTTAAAATATGGTTATTGATGCTAATATATACTGTTGAGTGGGGGAAAATTCAGATCTGCACAGTACTGTGTGCTAAGAGCAGATAGATAAAGTAATAACAAGAACACCTTTTATAGATCAAGTTAGCCACGGGCTCACTATTTTAATTTATGCAGATTTATCATTCAATAAATAGGTGACAGACATTTCTGCATTTCAAATTCTGGATAAAAATAGGAGTAGGATGCATCGAGCTTTTGTGTAGTGAGTTAATCTGACCTCTGAACAACATAGTACATTCCAGACCCTCTCTCAAAGTTCAGAAAAGTTGTACAGACTTGACCCATATAATCTGCACAATTCACCTTTTCACCAAATTGTCATTTATACAATTCACCTCTGTCAATTTGTTGTTCAGCTTAACTTATCTTAAGAATGCAATGTAGAGAGCCAGAAGAAGGCTCCCAAGGTTGCATTTTATTATAAGCTACCAAAGCCAAAGCCCCCTGGGTTTTGTAGGTCCTGGGAACACAGGCTGATTTGTAGAGGTCTGTACCATCACTTTTCGAGATTTAGCCTTACAAAGATCTTCATTTTAAAGTTTAATCTGACTTGGTTGAAAACCTAATAATTATTGTTCTATCAGTGTACACTTGGGCCTGAACAAATTTAATACACTTGGGTATACAAAAACGTTTGTAAATTTCACGTGCAAAATTCTTCTGATGTTTAAAGGGGTGTTTTAAATGCCCAATGAAACTGCCCATTAATATCAAAACTGTAGTTCATATTCCTAGCAGATGCCACAAATAATATGTCAGATTGTAGAGAAAGGGATAATAATGCAGTAAATCAGATTTAGCAAAAAGAATGAATACATTTACCATAAAAGGGGGGGGGGAATCTCCTTTAAAAAATTAGAAGTATAATTTGCATTTTTATTGTTGGCACTAAACAAATCTCACTAGAGATAAAATGAGAAGTCAGAAAAACTTTCAAACATTTGGACAAAAACTAGACATTTCTTCTTTTTTTTTTTTTACTATCAGCTTTCAAAGTTGGTAAGTCATTCTTTCAAAATTCTCTTTTTTTTTCAGTCTCTTCTTGATACAGATATGAACTCACAAGTAGCCCCCACACTTTTATTTCTCCTTGCAGCTTCCTGAGTAGCTGCCACATTCAGTGAACTCAATTTGATGTCTTTTCATAATACTGCTGTGGAAGGAAGAAGGAATGAACCACAACTGAATCAAAATAAAATGGGTTCCAAATACAACTCTGATGTAGCTTCAGTAAAGTTCATCCTGTGGTTCCCATAATAATTATTGACTGGCACCAGGAGCATCCTAAGAAAGTTTGGCTTCACTTAGTTGTCTATGAAAGCACTAATTTTCAATTGCACTTGTACTGGCTTTTTGAACCAAAAGGAACTTTACGAGCATAAAAAGGAAGAAAAGAAAAGAAAAAAAGCAAAAAGCAAAGAAAGTCAAACAGGATATAAACGATAAGCCTACCATTATAGATTTCTCCATAGTGGTATCTAAGCAGAGTGGCCCATTCCTGGCCAATCCCAAAATGGCTTTGGGGGTCTCAGATCTTTCAGCTGTCTAGATTAGTGTCCCAACTTGAGATTTGGAAATGCTGGTCTTATGGAAATCTGGAATACTATTAGTTCCAGGTCACTTATTAAAGTTAACTCCAAATATGAAGCTGTCCATTTAAAAAGAGGTCATCTTTAATGCAACATGAACTGTATTAAATGAACCAGTATTTCTAAATAAAGCAATCAAGTTATGAATTCAATGGCTTACCAGGTGACATTTAGGCAAATTACTTCCTATCTGTGTACAAAATGGGGTTAATAATCCTGACCTATCTCTTAAGGTCTCGGGGAACAATTCATTTAGGAATTGTCTAAGTGCTGTATAAATGTTTCTGGTGTTATGAGAGCTTGGTTTTATTGTCATTGGAACGCCACCATCGTAAAAAGGAATTGAGAGGTTTAGTCAGAGGTGAATTAACAAAGCAAGGTCTATGCTAATACAAGTGCCCTCTGACCTTGGATCACTGAGCTTGAAAAATCACACAGATCAAAATGGAAATGAAGTTTGCATTTTCAGAGACAGAGAGTTTTTGTTAATTTATTTCCTATTCAACTCCTTTGCTTTGAAAATCACTACTTTGGAAGCAAAACAACCATTTTCAATTTCCACCTCCTTTTTGTTTTCATTATTCTCATTGCTATTCCCAGCACCATTTGCATTAAAGCATGACTTTGGAGGCATCCAAGACCTTTCTTTCTCAATCAACTATCTGGCAGCCCCAGGAAACATGCCTGTCAGGAGGCATGGGCTATGTAGACAACAAACATTTTTAAGTTTTTTTTTTTTTAATTGTGTGATTCCCCAGACATTCATTACTTTTAGAGGAAGTAAGTTCTCTCTCCCCAAATAAATTTCCACAATTCATTCATTTACTTATTTGACAAAGAGTTACTGAGTACCTAGTATGTAAGTACCAGGCACTGTCCTAGGCGCCAGAGGTAGTGGTGAATTTAAAAAGGCAGAACTCTCTGCTCTCATGTAGCTTATATCCTGGGGATGAAGACAAATAGTAAGCAAAATAAATAAGTAAAGAAACATAATATGTTAGAATGAAAAGATGAAGTGTGGTAAGAGCATGGAAGTGTGGAGATGGAGAGGGCTACAATTTTAAATATGATGGTCACAGGAAAACCTCCTTGAGCAGGTGTGATTTCAGGAAAGACTTGAAGAATGTGAGTGTGAGAGTCATTGGGGAAGGGCTCTGCAGGTAAGGTGAGGGTTCCAGGCAAATGCAAAGGCCCTGAGGTAGGAGATTTCGTGTTTGAGAACAGCCAGGGGGTCAGGGTGGCTGAAGGGAGCGAGCAGAAGAGCTGGGGAAGGAATGGCAGAGTTGGAATGGGGGACCAGATGACCTAGGGCTGGTACATGGGTTCGAGGCCTCTGACTTTCACTCCAAGTGAATTGGGAAGCCCTTTAGAGGTTCTGAGTGGTGGAGTAACATGATCTGACTCCCATTTTAAAGGCTGGATCTGGCTGTATGAGAATACGCTGAAGGGAAGCAAAGTTGAGACAGGAAGGCCACATGAAAGAAGACGGCTGCAGTGATTCTGAGCAGACGTTAGTGGCTTGATCCACGGTAGTACCGGGGTATAGAGTTTCACTGCTTTCAATTATTAATGACATCCTTCTTCTTCATCTAGCTGTAGTTCCCTATCTGAATTACTTCCCTCTCGAAGAAAGTATTTTTTCTTTAAAGCCTTCCCTTCTGCCCCCTTCTGTCAATACTAATACTCTCCCCTCCATCACCAGCCTTAGAAAAGGTCAAACATGCCACATTTGGATGAAGTCATATCAGCAAGGACACTACTGTTGTAAGATAAACTGAGGCATATTTAAATTTTTTTTTTTTAATTTGAAGAAAAATAGATTTGAATCAGGCAGCATCCAATCTAGCAGGTAGAATGGAGCTCTAAGGAGCCATATAAAATGAAAGGCTGAAACAAGGAAGTTATGCTAGACAGACAGAGGGTTGGTTATTGCAAGGTCCCTTTCCTTAGGAGATGGCAGGGGTTTATCAGGCAGATTTCCTCGCTAGGGCTGATCAGGGGATTCCTGATTGACTGGCTTAAGATTCCATTTCTGAGAGTCAAAACTGTCATTAAGTCCTGGCTCTGTGACAAGAGACATAGCATAAGGGACTCCATTTTGGATCTGTTGTCTTTTTTTTTTTTTTTTTTAAAGATTTTATTTATTTATTTGAGAGAAAGAGAGCACATGAGAGGGGGAGGGCCAGAGGGAGAAGCAGACTCCCCGCTGAGCAGGGAACCTGATGCGGGACTCGATCCTGGGACTCCAGGATCATGACCTGAGCCGAAGGCAGTCGCTTAACCAACTGAGCCACCCAGGCGCCCTTTTTTTTTTTTTTTTTTTAACACTACTCTCCCAAAGCACAAATGACTTGATGGGTTCTATTGAAGTTCTCAGTAAAGACACCTGCCACTCTTCAAAGCACTGCATTACAGTCCAGATGACTGTGGAGTGTAAGCCTCCCTCTGAAGTGGGGGTGGGGGTGAGGACGGGGTGGTTGGGTACAGAAGTCTGGGATGAGGCCAACAGCTTTGGTTTTCAACAACCTCTACAAACCTGCTTGCATTTTGACTTAATTAAGTCCCACTAGGACTGCACACAACATTTTTGAAGTAAATTATTATCCTGTTCTTATATGCTCTTTTGTCCAAATACACCAAAGAAATGCTCAGTCTTTTTTTTTTTTTTTTTAAGATTTTATTTATTTATTCGACAGAGAGAGACATAGCGAGAGAGGGAACACAAGCAGGGGGAGTAGAAGAGGGAGAAGCAGGCTTCCCGCTGAGCAGGGAGCCCGATGCGGGGCTCGATCCCAGGACCCTGGGATCAGGACCTGAGCTGAAGGCAGACGCTTAACGACTGAGCCACCCAGGAGCCCCAAAATGCTCACTGTCTTTTAACGCCTGTGTGTGTGTGTATAGAGTTTTATCTTTAACTGGGGCCACTAAAATCAGACACTATGTACCAGGCAAGCTTACGCCCTGAGCACTGATTGGAAGAACAGATTTGACTTCACCAAACAGAAAGGAGGCGGCTACATTCAAGCCTAAGTCCATGTCTCTAGAAAGGTGGTGGCAATGACCACTACTCAGAGAGAACGTTCTGGAAATGGCCCTTGTGGGAAAAGGAGGAAGCTACATTAGTCTTTTCAACCAGCCTAGAAATGTTCCTGGCGCCTCAGGACCAGCTTAGGTCAAGGAGGCATATGTAACCAGAACAATCTTGGATTATGGCGTTCTGGGCCCATGGTGCAGTACCCTTGCTTTTTTAGCTGGGTCTCACTGTTTGTAGAACAAATAATATTTTTTTTATTTTATAAATGAGGTGATATATGACTTTTATTAATGGGTTATTACTTTAAATAAATTCTCTCTCTCTTCTTCATTTTGGGTGACTTAGGAAAAAAAAATGCCTCTTGACATTTAGAAAAAAATTTTTTTTTCCCTGAGCCTGAGGTCCTACCATGGGGCTCTGGTTCCTCCGAATACTTGCACTGCCCCCTCTCTCATCTCCTTCAGGACTTTACGCACATGTCATCTCCTCGATGGCTGGAGCCACCTTCTGTGGCTGGCGGCTGCCCTCTCTAAATGGCAACATACACCCAACTCCCATCTCCCTTCCCTGCTTTATTTTCCCCTGCAGCCCTAGTCCCCATCCAACACATTACATATTTTATTACTTTATTTTATGTGTTGTCTCGTGCATGAGAACCTAGACTCCACGAGGACAGAGATTTTGTTTGCTTTGTTCATGTTATCTACAGTGTGCCCAGAACAATGCCTAACACACGGAGGACATCAATAAATATCTATTAGATGAATGAATTCCACAGTGATCAGATAATAATGTCAACTTGAGATGTTATATTCAAAGATCAATTTTGGCTAGCACATGCATAGGAAGTATTTCTGGAAGGATACATGAGACTGCTAACAGCATTAACCTGGAGGGGGAGAAATTTACATCTGATTTCACAGCTGTATGTACTACTCATATCTTTAGATCATTATAATTTTTTTATCACGCAGAGATGTCTGGGCGATGTGAATTATGAGCCATAGTAAATGCTTTTTATAGCCTTCGATAGTAAAAAAAAAAAACAACTAATAAGTGTCCATTTAAAAATAGTTAAGCACATATATGTGCAAAGATCTACACACAACAATGCAATGAGGTGGATGAGACATGCAAAGTTAACACTAAAAGGTAACACATCTAATAACTTCTACTTTTGGAGTGCTCAAAGATCTCATATCCAACAGGATGAACAGATCTGGCTTGAGCAGTATGTTGGTACCAGAGACACCTGCAGCTAACGAAGACTTCCCAGCAAGCAGGACACTCTGACCACTAAAGGAGGCAGAGAAGAATGTTCCTTACAACTTTTTTTTTTTTTTTTTAGATTTTTTATTTATTTGAGACAGAGAGAGAGAGAGAGAGGAGTGAGGGCCAGAAGGAGAAGCAGGCTCCCTGCTCAGGACTTCGGGACCACGACCTGAGCTGAAGGCAGATGCCCAACCGACTGAGCCACCCAGGCACCCCCTTACAAATTTATTTACACCAAAGATATGGTAGCAAGGATTCCAGTAGGTTCCAAGCCTTGAAAAGTATTTCAGTTTTCCTTTGAATTTCAGGACCAAGCTATTGTTATACAATACAGTCTCCATAATGAGAGTTTCTGAGGAAAATGAAAGAAACCATGAAAACCAGAGTGCAGTCAGAAACGTCAGAGAGAAGGGGGTTGACAAAGTGGCAGAATTAAACTACAAGAGCATACTTATTTACAGAGTAAGAAAATCTGGAATGGAAAGAAGGCAGTCATGGCCAGTGAATGGGTCTTGTTAGCAGGAGAAATCAGTTATTCTCCCTCTAACTCAGGTAAGTATGAGAACGAGGCTGTTTGTAATATAAAGGGAAGATTTACAGACTTGGTAGTTCATCTTCTGGAAATGAGATGGAAATATCAAGTTTGGGAAAGGTGCCCGCATAGTTCTCTCGTAACGAATAGTGGCCTGTCGTGACGAAGTATGGCGAATTTCTCAAAAGGAACCAGGGACAAGGGAAAGAAGCAAAAAAGGGATGGAGACTTGTATTGACGAAGAGAAAGGAATGAAGCATGAGCCCCCTGAATCATGTTCCCTACCCCACAATTCTTTTAGGATCATTCCGTGATTTGGGATCTTTTCTCTTTTCTCTCACTCTCTTGATTACTCCACTTTCCAACCAAGGGCTTTGATTTTAATCTACCTAACACCAGCTGTTACCAGAGCCTTCCTATTAAAGGGCTTAGTCCAGCCTGATCCTTAAAGCAAACGTCAAGCACATGGAGCCAACACAGCGTTTTGGAAAGAGCACTGGTCTGAACGCCTGTGTCAGACCCCAGCTCTACATGGTCCTAGCTCTGTAGCCTGGGGTATGCTGCCGAATCTCTTCTCATCCTTAAAACAGATAATAAGACTTGTCCTTTCTACAGAAGATGGTTAAGAGGATCAAACTAGATCGTGCAAACTGAAGAGCACTGTATATAAACATACAAGTTATTTTTATGGTGATTTCTAATGCTCTTTTATTATTGTCGATGGAAAATATGAACAGAAAAAACTGTCCTAGGAAAATAGAAGCATGTCTTACAGTACATTTGCTCTGGGTCCAGCTGCAATAAAAGTCAGATAATGGGGATTTTGAGGAGTGTGTTCAAGGATGCAAAATTTTGTTGCATTAGGATAATCACCCTGTGTTTAATTTCATGAGGTTCAAAAAACTGAGTAACACTGAATATAATCTCACAGGTGGTCTTTGAAGATATTTCATGAGCTAAAGCTAACAAATCCAATTATGGCATTTTGGCCTTTAAAAAAAAATAAGTGCCTCTAATCCAGCTTTTCTCATCCTCTTGACCACTGAACTCTCTGGAATACAGAATTAATACAGAAAACTTGGGGAAAATTCTCAAGCTAGTACAGAAAGAATGACAATTGAATCTTCTTTTTATTCCAAAAGACAAATTGGTAAAGCTTACACCACACTTCATACACAGGGAGATGCATTACAATATAAAACAAAAAACAAACAAAAACCCAGCAGGAATGCAGCAGATTAGGGTGAATAAGCCTTGGATGGGTGGTTGCTTTCAGGTAATCTAAAAACAGCCCATGAGACCTCTGAAAACAATTATCTATACAAAGGATGACAAATTACATTGAAATTACATGTCACCACACCCTGCCGCCGTACCCTGACAGCAAACATAAACCTACAAGCATTTATTTTTCTTTAAACTGTGTTCACATTTGCCCCAAAATATTTGCACTCAATCTGACGGGCACTGCCCCGCCCAATCCCTCTTATAAGTGTTTAACAAGCCCCGGGAAAGATACTGACTTCTGGTACAAACTCCACTAACCAGCTCAACATACTAAATAAACCCAAATCAATGAGCAGAGAACGTAAAGCTTCAGACACGCCTTTACAGTTGGGATACACTTCTAGTTTTGGCTTCAGTTTTAAACAGATCATTAAAATGATACCTGAGAGGCGGAACAGAAAATCAATCAGTCCCAGTAAGCAAATATCACTTCCCTTTGCACAGAAACAAGCACAGACATTACCTTACAAATGAAGTTATCTTACTGCTTCCCATTTCCTTCCTGTAGTAAGAGGAAAATCTTACACAAAGTGCCTGCCCACCCCGGCACATTTCTGCAGATAAGACATCGGTCAGTGAACACTGCTGTGGCCGGACCATGGGCAGTAAAATGTTAGAGTCCTCTGCACAGCCAATCCAAAGCTGCTCAGACCTCTGGGGCCTCCCAGGGCGATCAGCCCGGCTTTGTGGCAATACAATGGGGGTTAAACATTTCCTCGGATCCAATTAGAAGCAAGAAAAATCTGTTTAGTTGCTCACAACTATTTGGCAAAATACACAATGGGTTATGGCTTGGTAATATTGTTTTAAGAAAGTAACTGCCATATTTTCACCTATGGGGAGAAAATGTAAGGTGTTACATGATTTCTTCTTTATTTTTAACTTAGTACTAACTTGAAATAACATGTTACAACTCCTATCTGGTTATTGTTCAAATATTCTTTCTTTACAGGACACAGTAATTGCTTAGAACTGGTTCGCTTAGCTCAGCGTCAGAACCTACTTTGTACACACGTATAACCTGCCATCCACAGGACTCACAACCATCATTTCTGCCTTTTTCCTTTTATGGTAGCCTAGAAACACTATTTCCTTCAATTAATTTACTGTGAGATCTTACAAAAATAAATATTACATCGATTTTTGTTTCTTTTCCCCTACCTATTTCTCCATTTTATTCCTCTTTAAGATACTAATGACCCACTGTCATTAGTATCTTACCTATTCAAGCTGTAAAAACGTTTAAATGTTATGATTATTCTTAGAAGCCAGATATTATTGATACGTAAGTACACACATAAGAATAACAAATAGTGAGGAGTATTTTCACGACAGTACTAAATATATCAGACTTATAGTTCATGTTAAGAAGACCCAAAAAAAGTCGTGGAAGGTGCTCTAAAATGAGGTATATATAGTAGGACCTCATGGTGGCGGTTGCCACAAATCTCTAAGCCAACCTGTTTTTGCTTAAATTTCTAATGATTGTTTTTCAAGCTGTAAGGCTCTCTGGAAAAACTTCCAGAGAAGTAGGTTTATAAGTCCTTCACTGACCATGATACAAGTTTAGAAAGTGTCCATTTAGTACATTTTCAATTAAAGTTACTCACTTCCTAAAATCAAACCTAAAAATCTGTTCCCCACTTATTACAACGACTGGCATGAACAATGGGTGGACATATTTCTTTGAAGCTCTTTTCAGCACTTCTTGAGACCTGGCTGGAATAATGCTTTTTCTCACAAAAGCGCAACCAACATGTAACACAATCTCCTTCAAAGCATATTGTCAGGAGATCAACAATAACCACGGTCCATGACCTTTAAAACCCAACCGAGTAGAGACATCAGACAATCCTCACTGGGTCCTACCTCAGCACATCTGTTTCTGCTTAACACGTCCTAATTAGCCTTGAATCGTGTTCATAAAACCTTTAAAAGCATAAAATAATTTTCTGATTTGTTTTTTTTACTCTTAAAAAATAAGTCACGCAGAAGGGAAGCCTTTAGAGCTATTTTCTCCCAACTGCCTATCTGCGGCTCTGTATGTGTTAGGAGTGGTTCCAGCTGATGGAAACAGAAGCTCATCAGCTGCTCAAGCCACGAATATGGCACACGCTGCCAGCAGCAGAGACCAGGCTGGAGAGTGTGATTTATTCTTGTTACACCTGTTGGGATTTTCCAGTCATTTCTCTGGGGCGAATTTTAAAAATTTAAGCCTTCACATTGGAAAGTAAAGTGTGCCTATGTTTTTCTATGAACATATTAGCGTAACGTTTTCTTTTCCCAGTTAGCTATTACCACAGGTGTAGAAAAAAGGGCTCAGGGGCAATCTGAAAGAAGATTGTATTTTAAAGAACAGTGTGAGGACTACTTAAAATGGGGCTTTGAACTGCGATTGTGTTCCTTGCAGTATGGGCTGAATGGAGGAGAGCCGAGCCTGATTATGCAGCCCGACTGACCGAGCCTAATCAGAATTATTTCGGCACACTGCTTCACTACAGCCTCAGACCCATTAAACCCTAAACGCTTCTGCCTGCCCACTTCCCACTCCGTCTCCCACCGTGACCTATTACTTCTCAACAGAGGTTCCTCAGTGGGCTACTCGAAACATTTTTTTGGTAAACAGAGGTGCTGGGTTTAACAGGCTCCTCCAAACCCATCAGCAAAGCTGTCATTTTATGGCAAGAAGGGGTAGCGTCCCACTTTAAAACAGCACCCCCGAGACTGCCCTGCAGAAGGGGGCCATTTGAGGTAGTTCTTTCACCTTGCGATGTATTTTTATTGAGAAACGTTGAAGTCAACACAGCTATTACTCCCTCCACAAAGCCAGCTCTGGAGTCAAAAATCAAAGTTTGGTTATCTCATCTTGAACTCATCAGGTTATTAACGCCTATCACATTGCTTAATGCATCATTTCCAAACACGGAGTTCCATTTTGGGGACCGGGTGAGGCAACTTATGGCATCAGAATGGCACGTTCTGCTTTCTGTTCCCCTAATTCAATCTCCCACACCGTCCACACTTATCCCTTTACTGGCGTGGCCCTGATTTTCCACATGCTACCGCTTGGTACCCATTTTAATTTAAGTGCATAAGGATGTTCAGATGTGCTTTTTTACAGACACACTTCTTCATTTAAACCTAAATTATGTATCTAAATTTTGATTAGAACAGGAACAATCAGAAATTTTCAGTCTTTAAAAATTACTGTCTATCCAAATTTGATACTTCTATGATACTCTACATGTGCATGCATTATGAATATACACGATGCATAGTCAACCTCTGTACTTCAGATTCCTCATCTGCAAAATGAAGATAATATAGCACCTTCTTCGTAAAATTGCCATGAGGATTAAATGAGCTAATATTTTTAAGTCACTCAGAACAACGCCCAGCACATAGTAGATGCTATGCAAATGTTTGTATTAAATAAATAACAATAAATCAGATATCATCTATGAATGAGAAAATGAGCCAATAATTCTTTCAGGCATTCATCCAGAATGCTAGAGCTCTGCCCTGAAGTATTAGTTTACCTTCATGATCTTTATTTTTGTCATTATTTAGCAGGCTTTTCTAATTGACCAAGTTCACATTCACTGCCTGTTTTCTGCAATATTTTGTAAGTTCTCCCAGGGCAGAAATGATGGATGTTTTCCTTTGAACTCCTTTCCTGGAACTAAAAAAAGATGTCAATTAGCTGACTGAATGTGAGATAAAGAATTTTGCTGAAGTAGTCTTTACACTGAGTGGGGAAAAAAGAATTAACTGAGTGATTCTCTCCTCCACCCTGAAACACCACGCTGTACCCACATGGTCACAGGCATCCCTGGGCATGTTTCTGTAAGATGTGGCTCTGCACAGGGGAGACAAGTGAAGTGTCATGTCTTTTGGTGAAAGTGTCACAGGGGCCATCTGTTTCTGTAAATACAGTACAGAGACCCAGGAACCCAACAGATAATTTGATGGCACAGCAGACTGGCATCCTGTTGCTTTTTTATAATTTACTGAGAGGCAAAATGCCAAGATTTTAGAAAGGCTTTGTGATGCTGAATGAAGGAGGGAGACTGAGAGAAAATGTTTTTGAGGCGAAATGATATACTTTTTAATATTTAAAGAGAACAGCAGAGATTGGTTCTCTTTTTGAATCTGTGCACCATCAAAACCAACAAAACATGCATTAGTTCCTGGCTCACTCTTTCTCTTTCTCTTAGTCTCCGTTTCCCTGCAACCCCCCCGGCCCCACCTCCTGCCCCACCTTGTTTTGAGTACAGACATGTTTTATAAGCCACTGTTCTTATTTTTTTTTATTTTAAAAATTTATTGTTATGTTAATCACCATACATTCCATCATTAGTTTTTGATGTAGTGTTCCATGATTCATTGTTTGCGTATAACACCCAGTGCTCCATTCACATGTGCCCTCCTTAATACTCATCACCAGGCTAACCCATCCCCCACCCCTCTCCCCCCTAGAACCCTCAGTTTGTTTCTCAGAGTCCATAATCTCTCATGGTTCGTCTCCCCCTCCGATTCCCCCCCCTTCATTTTTTCCCTTCCTACTATCTTCTTTTTTTTTAAACATATAATGTATTATTTGTTTCAGAGGTACAGGTCTGTGATTCAACAGTCTTGCACAATTCACAGCGCTCACCATAGCACATACCCTCCCCAATGTCTATCATCCAGCCACCCCATCCCTCCCACCCCCCACCACTCCAGCAACCCTCAGTTTGTTTCCTGAGATTGAGAATTCCTCATATCAGTGAGATCATATGATACATGGCTTTCTCTGATTGCCTTATTTCGCTCAGCATAATACCCTCCAGTTCCATCCATGTCGTTGCAAATGGCAAGATTTCATTCCTTTTGATAAGCCACTGTTTTTAAAAAGGAGCTCTGGTATTGTTATAATTAAGAATGATTCTGCAAGAGAGCGCCTGGGTGGCTCAGTCGTTAAGCGTCTGCCTTCGGCTCAGGTCATGATCCCAGGGTTCTGGGATCGAGTCCCACATCGGGCTCCCTGCTCGGCAGGAAGCCTGCTTCTCCCTCTCCCACTCCCCCTGCTTGTGTTCCTGCTCTCGCTGTTTCTCTCTCTGTCAAATAAATAAATGGAATCTTTGAAGGAAAAAAAAAGAAGAAAAAAAAAAGATTCTGCAAGAGGGACGCCTGGGTGGCTCAGTCGGTTAAGCGTCTGCCTTCAGCTCAGGTCATGATCCCAGGGTCCTGGGATCGAGTCCTGCATCGGGCTCCCTGCTCCGCAGGGAGCCTGCTTCTCCCTCTGCCTCTCTCTCTATCTCTCATGAATAAATAAAATCTTCAAAAAAAAAAAAAAGAATGATTCTGCAAGAAAAGGGTTTTTGCAAAAGAAAGTGGTCAAAAACTCTGATACCTGTAACAAGAGCACTAAAATAACCAGAATTTCTCATACACTATGTCCTGGCAACACTTTATATAGGGTTCTTCTACGGTTACTTATACACGTGTCAAGATATGCATTTCATTTTAAATGTATGTCTAACCGCATTGCATTTAAAGTCTTCTTAGTTAGAACTGTGTTTATATATGTGAAAATTTATTGGACAATTCAAAGAATAGCAAAGATGAAATTATCATTGAAATTTGGAAGGATGTAACAACAGGGATAGAAATGAGAAGAGAAAAAAAAGGTTGTAAAGAACAGGAAACATTAGGGTTCAAAGTATATAAAATTGCTCTGTAGGTCAAAAAAGTCAAATATCAGTAATTTCATGTGATGGACCCTAACTACTTCCCTGGGACTTCCCAGCTCCAGTAACATCCAAATTCTTCCTTCCTTCCTTCCTTCCTTCCTTCCTCCCTCCCTCCCTCCCTCCCTCCTTTCCTTTCCCTCTTTCTAGATTTTATTTATTTATTTGACACAGAGAGCAAGCACAAGCAGGGGGAGCAGCAGAGGGAGAGGGAGAGGCAGGCTCCCCACCAAGCAGGGAGCCCCACATGGGGCTCGATCCCAGGACCCTGGGATCATGACCTGAGCTGAAGGCAGACGCTTAACTGACTGAGCCACCCAGGCACCCCACATCTAAATTATTTAACAGAAATATAGTCAGGGTTCCCAGAGCAAATAATTTTCATTCATATGACTGGTTGTATAACAAGACTCATCGCCATTTTCTGGAAGTTTCAGTTGCTATAAGAAATGTTACTCCCACCCCCCACCACCAAACAGCTACATATTGCTCAAGGGCATTAGAGTGCCAAAGTAATTTTCCCTACCTCTTCTTAATTATATATTTAAACACACACACACACACAAACCTGAATACTTCTTTGTATAAGAATGTACTATATGTAAGTTCATTTTTCAAAATGGCATTTCTTCTGACATCTAAAACCTCATTTGAATAATGCAGAAGTAATTCATTCATAAAAATAAGACAGGAAGAGGTTTCATAATTCTACTCTAACAAAATTGACCAAAATCACCCTAACTCAAAAGAGAGATTATTAATTATGTATTTTCAAATCTTTTCTGAACTGTAAAACCCATCTCTTAGAAAAATTCTTAACACATTCTCTCATTACTGCTGTTACAATGATGTTAGTGGGCACATTCACAGTCAGGCTCCCTTAAATTTATTTTAGTAGCCCAAGCATTGGATGAGTAATGAAGGGGTTTATGAATCTGTTGAAAGTTATGGAAGCCTAACCCAAGAAAATTCAGAAACCCCTAAATACCTGTTGTTCATGCAATAGGATGTTCAAGAACCTCAGAGTCCCTAAAGATCTTTTAACTGCCACAATTCATCCTATTCATCACTCACCTGTCTTTTTTCTTAGACAGCACTACAGGAAACAATAAAATTCTTCACAATCCCCCCACTCCAATGTATCAAGGTTTCCTTAGAGTTGTCTGAACCCTGTAATTTCAACAAAGTTGCAATCTCGAAATTTTTAATTTTTGAAGTTAACATTGTCATGAATATTTTTCATATCACTGACAGTATTCAGAATTATAATTTCAAGTGAACACAAAATATTCCACCGCAATGCTATGCCATTATTTTTATCATCAGACACCAAAGATTTCTGAAAATTTTTTCCAAAATGAAACAAGTGGAAACATCTTTATGGTGGTGCCATCCCACATTCTTTTCTAAATGGCAACTTTGTTATTTTCAGGGCAACCAGAAGTGTATGTGGCCACCTTTACATGTTGCTACTCGAAATTCTCTTAGAATATTTTGGCCAGTTTCATAGACATAAGACAGGTTCATCTTCGCAAACACCAATGTATTACCCAAACACTAAGAGATTTCCATTACCTGTGGTGTAAAATCCTTAGTCTGTTATTCAACATCCTGGACAATCCAGCCCCTACCTGTGACTCCATTAGTCCTAAACACCCCCAGGCCCTTCCGGCTAGACAGGGCTCTGATCCCAGCCCCCACTACGCCAGGCCCGTCCAGCTTTGCACCTCTGTTGACTCTGTTTCCAGACACCACTCTTGGAATGTGCCCCTCACTCCTCGCCCTTTGTTTAAATATCTCCCTTCCATCAGAGCCAAGATCAAGTCCATTTGCCCCCATGACCATTTCACTGAGGGGCACAGTCATCGGAGAACTGCCTCTCTACCCGCAGACCTTATCATCTAGCATTTCTCTCACATTTACTACCTTAACTTTACCTTTTGAGAGAGGTCATTTTCTCTTCCCATCTCGAATTATAAGCCATTTCTGTGACCTCTAACACCAAATGAGCTTTGCACAGAGCAGGTTCCTATGAACCATGAGACCAGCCAGTGAATGTCCAGATGTGGCTGTTTTCCTGCATGTGAACTCGTATACAACTGGAGAAAAATATTCATTAAATTCCAATGGAAGCATCTTCGCCTCCTCACATACTGATTAGCGAGAATAATTAGTTCTTGGCTCTGTGCCCTGTTTCCCCTGCCAGTGCCCACCCCCCACCCCCGTCCCTCTTCACCTCCTGTCTTCCCTGTAGTACTCTTGCAATCATCCCAGCATCTCCCCCAAGTCATCTGCCACTGTGTTTCTTTCTCCCTAGAACTTCCCTCTTCCTCCGTTATTCTGCCATGTTTCCCCTGCCTCTTCAGCTCATTTATTCTATCTATTCACAAAGGGGCACAGTGGTGAAGAAGTCTGGGGCCAGACTGTCCTGGGTTCAAACGCTAGCCCTGTCCCCTCACTGGTTTGTGAACTTCCGTCTTTTTGCCTCATTCAAGGATCATTTTCTCCATCCACAATCTACCTCAGAGAGTCTCTAGGAAAAAACAGTACAACACACGTAAAGCATTACCTTATTTATTAGCAAATACTTAACAATGTTAACTTTTAATGATCACTTTCTATCTCAACCCCCGTTTTATAAATTCTTTATCTTAAAATTTTGTAACTTCTCCCACTCTTATTTTCCTACTATTTATCATACAAATACTCTCCACCATATCTTTCCTTTCTTCATTATTTAATGATTGAACAAGAAAACAGAAAAAGATGTTTAATCAGTAAAATACAGTACAATGGAATAATTAACAAAATAGAAAAACAAAACTGGAAGCAATTTTGTTTACCAGCATCTCCTTTATCCAGGACTCTTCATCAGCTTTACTCTTTCCAAGTTCATTGTATATCTTATATTTTTTATGTATGTGTGCACATAAATATATCTATATCTATATATCTATATGTGGTTGTGAGTAAGGGCGCCTGGGTGGCTCAGTCAGTTAAGTGACTAACTCTTTTTTTTTATTATTCTTATGTTAATCCCCATACATTATATCATTAGTTTTAGATGAAGTGTTTCATGATTCATTGTTTGTGCACAACACCCAGTGCTCCATGCAGAATGTGCCCTCCTCAATACCCACCACCAGGCTAACCCATCCTCCCACCCCCCTCCCCTCTAGAACCCTCAGTTTGTTTTTCAGAGTCTATCGTCTCTCATGGTTTGTAAGTGACTGACTCTTGATCTCAGCTCAAGTCATGATCTCAGGGTCCTGGGATCAAGCCCTGAATCAGGCTCCACCCAGCGGGGAGTCTGCTTCTCTCTCTCTCCCTCTCCTTCTGCCCCTCTCCCTGCTCACACTCACCCTGTCTTCTAAAATAAATAAATAAATCTTAAAAATAAAAAAAAATTTTAAAAGACATTTGTGCCTTAACTCCTTTTATTCACAACCATATCCCTAAATATAATGTAAGTTCTGATTGGCATTTCGAAAGCCCACTACAGTACAAAGACATCCTTTTTAAGAAACAAAATATCCATACAGGAAATAGGAAACCACTGGGACGTTTGCCCATGTCTGGGAAAGAATGGGGGGGGGGATCCTCCTAGATGAAAAGGACAGGATGAGCAGAGGGAGGGAGGGACAGAACCTGGTCTGAGCAGAAAAGAGAGCTTATCAGTCCTGGGCTCTGTCATCCGTGATCAGTGTGGAAGGTGACAGGCATGACCAGATCACAGTCCTGCTGAGATGAGAAAGCTGACCCGGGGGCATGACCCAATGGACAGCTGTGTCTGTGACTGGCTCACACACACCTGAGAGAGAAGGCTTGCTACCAAACAGCATCCTCCCCCACGGGATTTCTTTCCATTATTTTAAAACAGTATCTAGGTAAGCAAGGGATGGTAAAACGGGATACCCCTGAGATATTTAATATTTTCTATAAGAGGAGGTATGAGAAATGAGACCAGCTAGAAAATGGGGAAATTTGACCACTTTGCTATTTATACATTAGGACCTGATTGTGTAATAAAAGGTGGCATTTATTGAATCCTTCTATCACTGTTTTAGGCATATGTGTGCCTACTAACTAATTTAATCCTCATGATTACACAAGGATGCATTTCCTAGGACTACTGCCATTTTGCAGAAGAGGACGCAGAGAGTCAGAGAGGTTAGTAACTTGCCCAACGTCACACAGCAAGGAAACCAGGGGGTTGGATTCTGTTAGTGTGCAAACTGTCCTGTTAGTGGGTGGCATCCACCCCTTCAGACCACAGGTATTGTCCCATCGGAATCTGAATTAAACCTCACACTAATCATGCCATTCAAAGCACCTCTTCCCACTGGCTTTATAAAGCAATGAATTTTTCAGCCACTGCCGTATTTCCCTTCGCAGGACAGAGAGGAGAGTCTCTATTTTTCCCCTCATAACATCAAGAAAACCGAAGACAAGAGAGCGGCAACTTCCCCTTCCAATTCCTCACCTGGCTGGTTCACGTCCCTTGACTCTGTTCCACCAGCCTCTTCTGTTTCGTTTTGTTTTGGGGTTTTCACTGTCAAGACAGGGGGCTGGCTGGCCGGCCACCAAATAAGGGAAAGTAATTTTGAGAATGCTCAGGAGATCTCAGATTTAACTATTCTGATTTCTCCTCCAGCCTTCAGAGGTGGAAAGTACTGCGTATCTCACACCAAAGTCTCCATGGATATGGGCAAGGTTTCATGCTCTTAGAGCTAAGTCCAGAGTGGTGATGTGAAAAATGTCTGTTAGTGGCTTTCAGATTTATTTTTCCCTTCAGCTATAGCACAGAAATCTTAGTATTGCTATAAAACGACTGCACAGTGTCCTCCCATCCCTCAAATTCTGTTCCTGGGAAAGACCACAGCTCACACATAGGATGATCCATGACTCAACATCTCTCTTCATGGTCCACCCTCCCTTGCTTAGCTCCCCTTCCTCTTCCCATTTTCCATAGGCAGCAGAAGGGGTTGCCGTGGATGGCGATTAGTAAACAGAACAAAAGCATATTTTCAATGACCTATCTTGAAATCAAAACACTAATTCTGAAATGCCTTTCTTCCATCTATTTGATTTGAAATGACCTCGCACACAAATGCAAAAGCCTTAGACCCATTTTGTTGTGGTCCAGACGATGCTTGCAGCCCATGACCCCAGCTTCATTGAAATGATCCCTCTCTAGTTCAAGGTTTTGCTGACTCCATTTTCCATAGTTAATTACTCATATTTAAAAGGTTGTCTAATACCACCCAGCTCATTTACATAACTGAAGCAGGAGTCCATGCCCGGACCTTAAGCTTCTTCTCCCTCCAAGTGCCCCTTCCCAGCTGTCTAATCCAATTTGAAGCTTTTTGTGGGGAAGCGTCTGTCATTTGCTATGTCTGTTTCCTTTTGTATGTATTCAGAAGAAAGGATGCAATGTTTACAAAAATACAATAACAAAAAGCATAGAAGGCTTCAGAAGGTGGAAACTAGAGAGATTAGCTGATTTTAAATGATCTGCAGGGATTAACTAACAGCTAAAACTATTTGCCTTTCAAATAATATTATATGCTGATTTTTTAAAAAATCCTGGGTGTTGACTGCAAATATACTAAACATTACAAGATTTTCCTGATTTGTCCTCCCCATACTCAATATCGTGCTAGCCAATCACACAGTTTTCCAGATCCTTCTAAAGTTCTCTAGAAGCTTAAAAATGTTCTCCAGGATTTTATATAAGAAACCCAACCCAATTCTCTGTAGGCCCACTAAACTTAAGCTCCCCCATATCCTGATACAACTTAAAAATTTCCCAGACACACTGAAAATTCAAGTAAAGTACTGAATGTAGAATCGTTTTTGCCTCAAAAAGCAATAACTTTAATATCTCTTGAATAATTATAAATAAATAATTTCAAACAGTTAAATAGATTACTTTCTAAATTAGGAGACAATTTTAGTTTACCTAGATAAGACATAAAATTCTTTTTTTTTTTAAAGATTTTATTTTTTTTATTTATTTATGAGAGACAGAGAGAGAGACAGAGGCAGAGGGAGAAGCAGGCTCCCCGCGGAGCAGGGAGCCTGATGCAGGACTCGATCCCAGGACCCTGGGATCATGACCTGAGCCGAAGGCAGACACTTAACCGACTGAGCCACCCAGGCGTCCCAAGACATAAAATTCTTAAGAGGGGTTTTCTGGTAAGTTATTAACAATAAAAATAAATAATAAAAAATGAACATTTTGTATTATAGTGGAAAATTGTTCTGCACCTCTGATGTTTACATAACTTTTTTCTTTTTTTCTGCTGCTATAGAAAGTCACAGAACATACTGCTCTCCTAAAACAGCAGAGGTTCAGACCAATTTATAGTAAAATTCAAGAAACTACTCATACTCTTTAGTTCTACTGACATTTGTCTCATAAATACAATTTCCTAAATAATTATGGAATGACTATTATGTGAAATGTACCATCTTAGGGGTTGTTGGGTATAGATAAAAATTTTATAGCAACCATTTAGCTTACTTTGCCCATTTTATAGTTGAGAAAAACCAAAGGAGACACAGACAATCAGAAGCTGGGTATGAGCAATAAGGTCTTAACCTTATTCCTAAACAAAAATACATTTTAGAAAACAGGGTATCAGTTTTGCTGTCTTTAACTATACAAAAGAAAGGATAAAGAAGAGGGAGAAGCCAAGAAGGAAGGCTTGATAATGACTCTACCCAGAGAACAGGATCAGCCTCAATCTGTGGAAGCTTTTTTGTTTTTTGTTTTTTGTTTTTGTTTTTAAGGCAAAGGGCCTGATGCTTTTATTTATTTATTTAAAGATTTTATTTATTTGAGACAGAAAGAGAGAGAGAGAGAACAAGCAGGGGGAGAGGCAGAGAGAAAAGCGACTCCCCGCTGATCAGGGAGCCCGATGCAGGGCTCGATCCAGGACTCTGAGATCATGACCTGAGCCGAAGGCAGACGCCCAACAGACTGAGCCACCCAGGTGTCCCAGTCTATGGAAGTTTTAATGAAACAAATCAGCAGCAACTAGGGATGGGGAATGTGGGCCCCTGATAGATTTTATGTGTTACAAAGAAGAAAAAGATGGAATAAAGAGGTGAATTGAAATGGAAAAACTGCTCCATTCTACTGTTGTTATAAAATATGGACATAAAGCAAACTGCAATGAAAATACGAAAAAGTCCGGATTCCTGGTTCAGCTATGAACCTTAGTGATGCCGGCAAGCTACTCTATCTACTTTCTGGATTGTGATTTCCTCAATTATTCAGGGAGGTGTTTGACTAGGTATTTATAAAGATTAAATCTAGTACAGAATTCCCAGAATTCCATGGAAAGACTTTTGTCCTCAAATAAGGAAAACCTGCCTTATTGAAGCTGTTCAAAAATGACATGCATATCATTATAAAATTGTGAATTACAGGTTTGAGTTTTTATAATAGCAACTGATTAATTATTCCCCAAAACTCCTTGAATGCCGATCCATGGGCTCCCTGCTATGGACGGAATACTGCATTCCCCCCCCCCTTCAATTTGATATGTTGAAGCCGGAATCCTCAATGTGATGGTATTTGGAGGTGGGGCCTTAAGGAGGTGATTAGGTCATGAGGGTGGAGACTTTGTGAACGGGATCAGTGCTCTTTTTTTTTTTTTTTAAGATTTTATTTATTTATTTCACAAAGAGAGAGAGATAGTGAGAGCAGGAACACAAGCCGGGGGTTGTGGGAGAGGGAGAAGCAGGCTTCCCGCCAAGCAGGGAGCCCGATGCGGGGCTTGATCCCAGGAACCTGGGATCATGACCTGAGCCGAAGGCAGACGCTTAACGACCGAGCCACCCAGGCGCCCCGGGATCAGTGCTCTTATAAGAGACACAGAGAAATCATCTCTCTCCTGGCCAGCCCTGTGAGGGAGGATGCAGCAAGAAAGCAGCAGTCTGCCAACCAGGAAGAAACTCTCACTAGGAACCAAATCAGCAAGCACCTTGATTTGGACTTCTCAGCCTCTGGAACTGTGAGAAATAAATTTCTCTTGTTTAAGCCAGTCTGTGGCATTTTGTTATAGCAGCCCCCAAAGCTGAGTCATACATTGGCAGACACACCCATCCAGCAAAGCTAAAACAGGGGGTGTGTTGGGGGAGCCCAGGAGTTGAAACTGGGGAGCAGATAAAAGCAGGCCAGGCCAACTGCTATGGCCTGCAGGAGCCACTGCTGGACATTAAGCATGAGATGAGGAGGTTTTTATTAGAAAGGTTCCTTTGGCAGCAGCGTGGAGGACAGGATAGGTTCAAGAAATTGCAAGAAGACTAGCTGTGGTCGTTCAGGTAAGAAATTATGCAGGGAGATGGAGAGAAGACAACAGCTGTGGAATTTATTTGAGAGGCAGAGTCAATGTGACTTCGGAGGAGTGGAAGGAATGTAGAGATATCTGACCCAATCCTTTTATTTTATGGGTGAGGACTAGACAGATTGATTTACTTGTTTAAGAATCTAAATTTAAGTAGTGGCAGAACTAAAACTAAAATTTAAGTCTTCTGATCTCCAGCACTCCCTCCCCCCAGACACAGGAGACTTTTTCATACTTTAAAATGTTTTCCAGGGAAAGGTAGTATTTTAGCTTCCCTAGCATTAGTTTTCCTCATTATAAAACATAACTGTACAGACTAAGTATTTTGTCATCCTTCATTAATCCATTTTTCTACACACTACATGGTCAACTAGCTGGTTAATTCCATTAGGTCGATTAAAAAAATACACAGTTTACAAAACGATAGTATATCTAACGAAAAGTGGTCATTGTTCAGTCTTTCATAAGAGAAAGTCAACACTACCGTCTGTAATTGAAATTTTTTGTTAAAAACTAATTGCTCAACCCCTTACTACAAAACCTGTTTCCTCAATTGTATATGAATCTTTTAAAAAATGTATCTTTTGGTGAGATATATTTATTTGAATATTGAAAGCATAAAATGTAAAAAATAATACACAGATTTATTTTGAGACTTAAACATTCTTTCTTCTTACCACCTATTCATTTGTAAGCAGAGTACAGAATGTACTCGGTTTGGTGGCCCTCTTTCAGTCCTTCTGGCCAGTTTTCAGGAGGTTTGGAAAACTTAAGGGCCAGAAAGGCTGGAGAGGGAGTACAGACCGGCTCGCTAACATCCAGACCTGGGCTGCCCAATCCAGCAGCCACTAGCCACGGATGGCAACTGAGCACTTGAAAGGTGACTAGTTCACATCGAAATGTGCCGTCTGAGGACACATATGCTGGATTCTGAACATTTTGTAGGAAGAACAGAACGTGAGATATCTCACTAATGGTTTAATCAATACATGTTGAAATAACATTTTAGATTTACTGAGTTAAGTAAAACATAATGCATTAATTTTACCCATTTCCTTTTACTCTTTTGAATGTGGCTGCTAGAAAATTTAAAATTAACTATGTGGCTCATATTATATTTCTATATTGGAGTGTGCTACTCTAGACATTTGCAACATAGTTCGAGGCAGTAAGGCGTTCATAAATAACATCATAGCTACCGGGTGCATGGTAGAAGAGGCTGGGGAGATCAATTCTGTCCAGACTGGTCAGGTCAGGCTCCAACCCGCCAAAGCCTAAGAAAAAAAAAAATCCCAATAAAGTCCTGGCTTCCATCTCAAATTCTAGAATGAAAACCAACTCCTGAGGATTTGAGACCAGAGGATCTTCTAAGGATAGAAATTGCTCAACTAATCCTCAATCCTCAAACCCTACAAGTTCATAAGCTGAAGTATTACTTTTGTAACACAAAGGGATCCAGGATATGTCTATTCAGGGTTTCTTTAAGCCAGAAACTCCTGTTCCTAAGGATAGAGCCTCATAGAAAGTTTTGAGCAGCTTCCAAAAATGTGAAGAATGCCTCAAGGCTCAGCACATGAGGAGCTCTCCTTGGTACTGAGACCTCTGCTTTTGGTTGATCTCAACCTTGGCTCTCTGTGCCTGCAAGCTGCACTCCTCTGCCTTGGCCCTGTCTATTTGTTCTGCCTGAACACACCCAATCCCATACACTGTTCATAGCTCAATCCTTGCACTCACCACACTCTATGAGGGTATGTTTATTTACACACTCATCTCTCCCCCTGGACTCAGCTCCTTGAGGCTAGCAATAACATTCTATATCCATCTTCGTGCACCAAGTACATAAGTCGGTATAAAGTAGGCATTCAATAAATGAATACAGTCCTAGCTAACTTGTAATTGTGGCACTCTATGATCTGCTATATCTCCTATGTTGGGATGCACCAAGTATAGGTTAGGCTTTAAAAAAAAGATTTAAGGTGGGGCATCTCGGTGGCTCAGTCGGTTAAGTGTCTGCCTTCAGCTCAGGCAGTGATCCCAGGGTCCTGGGATTGAGCCCCACGTCATAGGGCTCCTTGCTCAGCGGGGAGTCTGCTTATCCGTCTCCCTCTCCTTTTGCCCCTCCCCCCGACTCTTTCAGGCTCTCTCTCAAATGAACAAATAAAACCTTAAAAAAAAAAGATTTAAGGTGTAATTTTTAAATTTTTTTGCAGGCAGAGGTGTGTGTGTGTGTGTGTGTTTGTACAATGGGAAATTCGAGGAGGGGGAGAAAGAGCAAAGAGTCAGCAGAGGGGTAGGAACAACATATATTCAGAGCATGAGAAGATGAGGGTCGTGAGGCGGGGGTGAGGGTGGCGGGAGTAGGACATAAGCCTTATCTAGCAACTAAGGAGATTGTTATCCTTAGGCAAGGAGTAAGAGCCTCAGAAAGATTTCATTTAGGGGACTGATAGGATAAAAGGAGTATTTTAGGGAACAGTGTGCTGTGGGGGAGAGGATCAAAGGCAAAACCAGCAATTAAGAAGTTACTGGGATAATTAATAAGTGAGGAGGAAGGGCATCTTGGGCTTGGCTTATGTGGGCAGAGTCTATAGAAGTTTAGAATCGGGAGGGAAATGAGCTATCTCATGTGAGGGATGTATTAGTAAAAGAGCATTTGGAGAAGTCTGGGTATATTATGGGTAAAAATCCCTATGCACAAAAACCTAAGTACATTATTTTTTGCAAATTTTGCAATTGGGCTGATGTTATTCTATGGTCTAAAGACCGGCCAAGGAGAGTACTGGCTCACCAGGTTTCAGGTTGGTTGCATTACATTTTTATTACTGCTCTAAGCCCCACCTCTTTCAACTTTTTGCATATTGAAGTCACTATCCTTTTTACTGCTCTTTAAATGTGTACATAGTTATTAACTCTTAAATCTTGTTCTTAGTCAGTGATCCAAGCTATTTTTGGATCCTGTTTGCTATATATTGCATCCTTTAATTATGAATGGTTGGATACCACTTTTGCATGAACAGTAAGTACTCCCCTGTATTTTAAGAACATTTCTTTTTTTTTTTATTTATTTGAGAGAGAGAGTGAGAGAGAGAAAGAGCACAAGAGGGGGGAGCGGGAGAGGGAGAAGCAGACTCCCTGCCGAGCAGGGAGCCCGATGCGGGATTCGATCCCGGGACTCCAGGATCATGACCTGAGCCGAAGGCAGTCGCTTAACCAACTGAGCCACCCAGGCGCCCTTAAGAACATTTCTTATAATGAGATATTTATTTCTCTGCTCTAAGCCAAAACAGTCTCTCACCTGGATTGTTACAACAGCCTCCTAAACCACCACTTACTTCTACTTTTATTCTCATACAGAGGTCATGGATCGTTTAAAACAAAACCACATGGTACATACTGCTCAAAACCCTCCAATACCTTTTTATCATATTCAAAATAAAATCTAAATTTCTTGTCATGGCTACAAGGATCTGCATGATTGAACCCTTGTCTACCTGACCAAAGGCATTCCCTACCATTTACCCTGTTGCTGACTGTGCTTTATCCACAATGGCTCCTTGAATTCCCTGAACCTAACAAATCTTCTGCCCATCTCTAGGCCCTTAAACCAGCTGGTGCCTCCACTGGAGACCCTTCCCTCAGGTCACTGATGCTTCAATCCTCAATATTCAGGTTGCTGCTCAAATGTCAGTTTTTCAAATGCCCACCTCTCCCACCTCCCACTGAACTCTCTAAAATTCCATTCCTCTCCCCACCTCCACACCTTTCCTCCAATTTCCTTTCTTCATAATATTTATTATCATCTAAAATTCCTGTTCAACAATCTGGAGGTGCTCATTGTAACAGGACACTGCTGGTGCTCCTCTGGTGTCCCTGTGGCACTCATCCTCCCAGGCACACTGATGGCTTCCTGCTGTAGGGATCTGCCACTCTCCACCTGAAGGGTCGCCCTGGAGTGCTTGGCCACTGTGTGCTGCCCCAGTGTGGGACTGGACTAAAGAATGGGGAGTTGACACGTTGGCTGGGTTGACACCTCAGCCAATGACAATTGGAGTTGGTAGATATACGTCCCAGCCTCTTGACCACTTGGGTAGGACAACGCTGAGATATATTCTAAACAATCTCCCGAAGTCATGGTGGGACTGAGTTCCAATTGCCCACAGTGGTCACCTGCTCATTACTACACCCTGATTGGCTTTCTCTCTTCCCAATCTCACATAGTTTCTCCCCTGTGTGTGCTTCCTGGGACCAGCTCCCAGATAAACTACTTGTACCCAAATCCTCATCTCAGAGTCTCCCTTTGGGGTTACCCAGGTTACCTTCTTTTTTTCCTTTTTCTTTTCCTCTTTTCTCTCTCTTTTACAATTTTAAATCTTTGCAAGTAGAATCACCTTTCGGTAGATGGTTATTATAGTTTAGACAGTGGTACATAAAATAGATTACTTGTCAGTTACTTGTTGACTGGGACCCCCAATAGAATATATGCTACCTGCTTGCCTACAAGCCTCTTTTTTTTATTCTCTACTATCTTCCTGGTGTGCTGAACAGTGCCTAGCTCAGAATAGGTGCTTTATTACACACTTGATCAAATGTGGTGTTGACATGGTAATATTGCTTCCCTTCAAGAGCCACAACTTACTACTCAGGGAGATGAGACATCAAGGTCTCTTCTAGAATAGACTATCCTCATCATTGGACTGTGGAGGACCCAAAGGCAACACTGGTAGATTCGAGGAGCAGCAACACCATTGGATTAACTAGAGCTCTCTCTCCACCAAGCACAGAATTTTGAATAGACTTCAGGATTAGAGTATATAAGACCCCATGTTTGTTTCACTTCAGTTTGTGACAACTCAAAAGGAGAGATGAATCCGTGGGGGCAGAATATGAGACTTATTGTTAATATGACAGGCTTAAACAATCAATGAAAGATTTATAGAGAGGTGCAACAAATTGTACCTCAAGACTGTAAAGCAGGTCATGCTTTGTTTTCTTTTCTTTTTTTTTTTTTTCATGCTTTGTTTTCAATATGCTAGTTAAGGTTCTTTTTGGAATGAGATGGAATATAAGTTTAACAAAAGAAAACATTTGTCTTTTTGTATTTCCAGTGCAAACACTGCAGTGCAATTATGTGAATTGTAGGAACCCATTAGTCATCCATAGTGAGGCCCCTAAAAGACAATGTCACATAAAGCAGAGACAGCTGTGCCATCACCCTGAGAGTGCCTCGGGGCCTCAGGGACCCCTCTCAAAGCAGAGATGAAAAGACCACTCCCTCCCTGGCTGTGGAGTCGTTAGTGCTTGAATGGCACTAATAATAAGGCCACCATTACATGGATTATTACTATTATTATTATTATTATTATTTGTAAGAATGGTCGGTCCTCTAAGGATTGATTTGAGACTACTTTTTCTACCTAGGTCCTCAAAAGCTTGCAAAGTTAGGTTGTCAAAGAGTCAAAACTGGGAATTTTGCTAATTTGGAATACAAGATGTTGCATCCTATTATCAAATCCCTGGAGCCCACCAGTCCATTAAAATAATGAGAATTGTAATGTTTCCCCTGCAATATTAAGAGCATCTTAATTACTTAATCTCCAGTGAGTGGCATACATATAAATTTTATGCATAATCCAATCAAAGAGCTACTGAACAGCGCTCTGTGTTAAAGTCAAAGAGAATTTTCCTTCCAAAGGTGACATTTGGTTGCCAACATCAGAACCACTAAAGAAAGTGTAAATGCAGACTGCCCGTTGTCCCTGCGTGTTGGAAAGGCCGCTCTGCCTTTACTATATGTCTCCACATATATGGTTCTATGGAGGAAATAGATTTTTCATGTGACATTTTGGGACTTGGGATTAAAAAAACCTCACATTTAGCAATAATTCTATATTATTTTGCAAAATTTTTATTGACAATATTTTACTTGACGGGTAAAAAAATAAATTTAGGAACAATGCTTAGGCCAGTGGTAATTAATAAATGTGCGTATTTAGACACATATACTTTCTTTTGGTAAACACCATCCTTTCGTACTTTTGCATGGCCCCCGTATTTTAAAATATTCCATATTTTTATAATAAGAAACTACAGTTGAAAATAAAAAGAAAATTGATTTGTCAACCATATAGCTCCACTTATAGTTTATATTTATTTTTAACAAAAACTTTATTTTTGTTCCCTTTATGCAAATTTATAACTATTTTGGTTCATCAAAAGAGAAGGCTCAGAATATATTCCAAAAACTGAGAATAATGGTGGCTCATTTTTACTGACAATCAACTCATGTTCCCCCTTGAGGCAAAAAATCAATTCCTCCCCTACACATTTGGATTTCAGTGAAGAGCATGACCTGGTTGTTCAAATAAAAAGAGTGGGAGTCATCTTGGATTGTTCTCTTTTTCCACACCTGTTTCTCTCTAGTAGCCACAAACAGCTATAAAATGTAAGCTTAAAAAAACCCTATCATTCACCTATGCATCTAATCCACCAGCAAATCCCATTGACTATGCTTCTAAAATATATCTCAGAATCACCCATTTCTCCCCAGTCTGCTCGTACCACTTAGTCCAAGTCACTGCTGTGCCTTGAGGACTATAACAGCCTCCAGTCGGGCCTCCTACAATCTATTCTCCACTTAGCACTAAAGTAATCTCTTTAAAATGTAAACCATGTTATGCCACTCCCATTCTGCAAATCCTCCACTGGTTTTCCATTTTCTTCTGTATGATTTGTTATCTGTCCCTCACCATTAGTTTACCAGCTTCTTGAAAGCAGGCACTTCTTCTGTCTTAGTTTCTCCCATACCCTCAGCTCCTGGAACACATGGCACGTGTGCAACAATTATTTGCTGAAGGAACGAATGAACAAGTTCTTCACCATGCTAGGCACCGTGCAAAGCACTTTACATGCATTGTTGCTTTGAATCGCCAACAACTACATGGGACAGGGGCTATTATGATCTCCACTGTACAGAGGAACACAGGGTTCATAAACTAGTAGGTAGCAGAGCTGTAAAAGTCCAGTAAGTACAAACACTTCACGTAACTCCATTTCCAATGGTGATGTTAGATTGCTCATTTAGGGTTTTTGGATCTCAGTTTCCTGAGGGAAAAGGATCGTATACATGTCCTTTCCAACATTTTCTATAAATCAGAGACTCCTTGAAAATAAATCACAGAATCATGAAGTCACAGGTTACACTGGACAGCTTTCAAAAGTCTACTCCTAATTCCACTAGATATTGCTAAATGAAATATCCAACGATGCATAAAAATGTACCATATATGCATAAACTGTAAAATACATAAAAACATATAATGCTTAAAATGTATAGATAGAGTCCACAATAGCCAAACTATGGAAAGAGCCCATGTGTCCATCGACAGATGAATGGATAAAGAGGATGTGGTATATCTGAAACAAATACATTATATGTTAAAAAAAAAAGATAGCAGGAGGGGAAGAATGAAAGGGGGGAAATCGGAGGGGGAGACGAACCATGAGAGACTATGGACTCTGAAAAACAAATTAAGGGTTCTAGAGGGGAGGGGGGTGGGGGGATGGGTTAGCCTGGTGATGGTTATTGAGGAGGGCACGTTCTGCATGGAGCACTGGGTGTTATACGCAAACAATGAATCATGGAACACTACATCAAAAACTAATGATGTAATGTATGGTGATTAACATAACATAATAATAATTAAAAAAAGAGGATGTGGTATATACTTATACAATGGAATATTACTCAGCCATCAAAAAGAGTGAAATCTTGTCATTTTCAACAATGTGGATGGAACTAGACGGTATTCTAATGAAATAAGTCAGTCAGAGAAAGACAAATGCCATATGATTTCATTCATATGGGGAAATTAAGAAACAAAACAGATGAACATAGGGGAAGGGGAGGAAAAATAAAATGAGATGAAAACAGAGAGGGAGACACAAACCCTAAGTGACTCTTAACTATAGGAAACAAACTGAGGGTTGCTGGAGGGGAGGGGCTGGAGGGATGGGGTAATAGGGTGAAGGGCATTAAGGAGGGCATGTGATGTGATGAGCACTGGGTGTTCTATGCAACTGATGAATCACTAAACTCTTCCTCTGAAACTAATAATATACTATGTGTTAACTAAGTTGAATTTAAATTTAAAAATATATATATATATAAAATAGGTTTTCCCAGGAATATATAAAAGGTTTGACATTAGAAAATACATTAAAATAATCCATTATATCAAAAGATTAAAGGAGAAAAACTAAATGCTCATTTCATTAACTGCAAAAAAATTCAATAAAATTTAATACCCACTCAAGATAAATCTTTTAGAAAACTAAAAAGAAAAGGAAACTTCTTTATCCTGATAAGAGAACTTTATCAAAAACTTAACAGTAAAGATCACAATTTACAGTGACAAGTTAGAGGCACTGCCTTTAAAAATCAAGAATAGGACAAGGATGGCCATTATCATCACTTCTTTTTTTTAAATATTTTATTTATTTATTTGAGAGGCAGAAAGAGCACGAGAGTGGGGGAGGGTCAGAGGAGAAGCAGACTCCCTGCCAAGCAGGGAGCCCGATGCGGGACTCGATCCTGGGACTCCAGGATCATGACCTGAGCCGAAGGCACTCACTTAACCAACTGAGCCACAAAGGTGCCCCTGTTACCGTCACTTCTACTCAAGCAGTGTACTAAAACCTTAGAGCAGTCAAGTAAGGCAAAAGAATGAATGGTAGAAATAATGGAATTTAAGGTACAAAACCAGCAATTCACAGATAGTATGATTTTTTGCAAAGAAATCTTATGAGAATCTACAAACATAACAAAGTTCATAAAAATTTCAGCAATTTTGGTGGGTATCAGAATGTTCTTAAAAAGCAATTTCATTTCTGTATGCCTGCAACAAATAGTTTAAAAGTGTAAATTAAAATAATATAACACCATATACAAGATACCTAGGAATAAATATGATAAAAGATGTGCAAAGTTGTTGGGTAGAAAATTATAAAACCTCATTTAAGAATTTTAAAGAGCTCTGCTCATTAAAAGAAAGCCTCATTGTCATAAAGATTATATCACTGACTTCCAAAATAACCTATAAATTCGGCAAAATGCCAAACAAAAGCCCATGTAACTTATCCATGAAATTTGACAAGCTGATTCTGAAATGCATATTTGAAGAGCAAAGGGTCAGTGCATTTCTAAATGTATAAATATGATGTGAAGGTAAAGATAAGATCCAGAAGAACAGATAGAAGATTGATGACAGTTGTTATCTCAGGGGAGGAGGGTAAGTTTAAAGAGGGTGAGGGCAACAGAGGTGAAAAACTTTTATATCTCGTCTGTATAATTATGGATTAAAATTTTTTAAATAACACACATTTACATATTGCCTGAGTAATATATAAAATAAAGGGTGAAGAAAAATGCATGTATGATTTATAAAGTAATCAGCTAGAAGGCCAAATGTGAAGAGGAAAAATGATGTATATACTCCCTTTTTGCAAACGGCCCAGCAGCAAAGTGTTATGTGGCTGTGGTCTGAAAATCTGCTTAATTCAGAAACTGCAAAAAGATTATTTTTTAAAAAAATGAATCTTAGGGGCGCCTGGGTGGCTCAGATGGTTAAGCGTCTGCCTTCGGCTCAGTGCATGATCCCAGGGTCCTGGGATCGAGTCCCACATCGGGCTTCTTGCTCAGTGGGAAGCCTGCTTCTCCCTTTCCTTCTACTGCTCCCCCTGCTTGCGCTCTCGCTCTGTCAAATAAATAAATAAAATCTTAAAAAAAAAAAAAGAATCTTACAGCCTGCCAAAATATAATGATACAGACCAAAGAGGAGCCAGAGGGCTTGACTCTGATTGGTTTATAAATCATATGCACAACACAGCGAGGTGCGTGGAGGCTGAGCGCGGAGGCTGATGGTTCCCAGTTCAGGAAAGCACCGAGTCTGCGTGGAGCTCCTGCAGAGCTTGGGCTGTAACACGGGCCTCCCTACTTTACTGAGTCATCACTCCAGCCAGGCAAGTATGGCAGAAAAAAAGGGGGTATAAAGTCTCAGTTGGGAACTTTACTTGGCAAATAACATTGTAAGTACAATATAAATACTTTCCGGTCTTTGGGTTTTTTGCCTTTTTCTAAAGCCCTTCCAAGATCTTCTTTGTTCTTAAGCCCTTTCACAATGGAATAGTACTTTAAAGTTTTCTTTCATTAAGTGGAGCCAACATTTTAGCAAAATCAAGCTCTTTTATCTCTTCATTGGACTTAGAAATTCATAGGTATATGTGAATATGGTATATGAATATGTGTATGTATATGAATGAAGCTAAAATAGTGTTCTTTTGGTTATTAAGATCTCCACCCCTTGAAAAAAAGTATGTATGGCAAAGAAGATCGGGGAATCCAGTGGATGACAGGGATCATCCATAAGAACTGGCTTGTCCTGACAGACTGTGTATAAAATCCCAGGAAAGAATTCTATGAATGGAACCTTAATAAGCCAATGATGAAAATCACAAATAGTCCTTTTCCCCTCACCAAATGTTCTTTGGCTATCCTTTCTTTTTAAGGGTTTAAAAGCCTGCCCAGGATTCCTCTATTCTAGTTTTTAAAAAGCAGGTGGAGGGAGTTGGCTTTAGTTGGTAAATTTCAGATGGCAGCTTTGCGAAGGTCAGGTGATGTCAAATTAGCATTCACATAGATTCTCATGACCCACGATGCCCCAGCCTCTCTAGAAAGCTTGCATCTCTTGAGCTGGAGCCAGGCTTTCATGTCCAATGACTGCATATACACCAGATCTCTGCTTGCTTCAGCTTCAGTGTCCTCCCTGCACATTGTAAGTCACTCCCTCATGTCAAGGGGGGTTTGTTTACCCTATTAGCAAAACGAACTGAGTACTGCCTCTGGGCACATCAATGTGCCAGATGCCTTGGTTGGGAATTGTTGCCCGAGGACAAAGTCTGAAGGCATTGCCAGGATGACGACATCATAAAACCCCCAGGAGCTGGGGGATTATAATGGAGGAAATGACTTAATAGACTGCACAAAAACCTTTAAAAATCATTCCAGGGGCTGTCATGTTTTTCAGATTTGCATAGATATGTTTATAAGCTCAGGACTTGGCTGACAGTCACCAAAATTTTATCTCCTGTCACACTGTCTCATTCATTATCCCTTACAAGTAAGACATGAGGTATGTTAGAGATTTTTAAAGATGCTTAGATGGATCCCCCCCCCAATATTCCCCACTGTCCCATACCCTCCAATTCATCCATCCATCCATCCACCCATCCATCCATCTACCTCCATCTATACATCCATCCATTTAATAAATGCTTATCTAGGTCCTGGGGTGACAGAAATGAAGTAAATGGAAGTCTTGCCTTTAATGGGATTTATAGGCTGACATGGGAGTAGGATGTTCATAAACAGTGCCAGGCACACTGTAAACACTCTACAAACATAGCAATATAAATAACTATAATAAAACCAGGGGAAAGGCATGAGCACCATAAGAGAAACACAAAATGCTGCCAGGATAGGTGTGTAGAGAAGGAGAATGGCTTTTGTTATGGAATTTAAGGGGAGATCATTTTGATTC
This sequence comes from Mirounga leonina, assembly GCF_011800145.1. NCBI lineage: Eukaryota > Metazoa > Chordata > Mammalia > Carnivora > Phocidae > Mirounga > Mirounga leonina. The sequence continues at coordinate 836,031 of NW_023270451.1, read as the reverse complement.
AAGGTGATTGGCTGTTGGTGACATTCCTGACTTAGGGAAAGGTGATAGCAAAGAATTGGGAAAACGTGGTGCATGTGAAGAAGAGAAAATTCTATTTTGCTGGATCACAGGGCATGGAAGGGAAGGGAAATAACAAGAGAAACTCGGTAAGTTATATAGATGTCAGATTTTCAAAGTCTCCAAATGACAAGTTAAAGAGTTTGAAGAGTTTGAAGTATAATCCTATAGAGAAAATGTTCAGATCTTCAGTGTCCAGTTTAATGAGCTGTGACAAAAATCTGCATCCATGTTAACAAATGACCCAATCAAGATTTAGAATACTTCCATTACCCTAGAAAATTTCCTCTTGTCTCATTCAAATCGGAATCCAGTGGCAAATATCCTGTGGCAAATGATGTTCTGAATTTTATTCCCATAGATTAGTTTTGTGTGTTCTTGGACTTTATAAAATACAGTCATTCAGTAGGTACTTTTTTTGTGTCTGGCTTCTTTCACTCAATATAATCTTTTTGAGATTCATCCATGTTCCAAAATGTTTTTAGGCAGGAAAAATAATACGACAACTATGCTCTGGATAATTAATCTGTCCCTGTATGGAAGTTTCTGAAGACAGAAAAATAATTTCAGCAGCATACTTCAGATAAGCTGGATCTGTAGAAATGTACAAAGGGATTGAATGCAAATGAATATTGGAGTATGTGGAGGGTTAAGAACTTGTCAATTAACTGGAGAAGGAGAAGGGGGAAGGGGAAAAGCCAAAGATCACTATAAACTTATCTTCCCCAGTTGAACTCTCTTCAAGGTTCAAGTTTGATCAGCTGGTATTTCCAACAGGATTAATTAACAGCTAGCTGACTGGTCCTGAGAAATGGGGCCAGGTAAGTGACTGGCAAAGAAGGGATAGGAGCAAATACAATTTAACATTACATAGGACGATAAAAAGGAAGAAAATAAATAAAAGATAAATTTCAAAGATTAAAATATTTCTAAGGCTAAAATTCACATGGAAATGCAAGGGACCCACAATAGCCGAAACAACCCTGAAAAAGCAGAACAAAGTTGAAGGACTCATACTTCCTGATTTCAAAACTTACTACCAAACTATAATAATCAAGACAGTGTGATAGTGGCATGAAGATGGATACATAGATCAAAGAAACAGAATTGAGAGTTGAGAAATAAACCCTTACATTTATGGCTAATTAACTTTTGACAGTGGTGCCAGAACAGTTCAATGGGGGAAAGAATAGTCCTTTAAACAAACAGTGCTGGTATAAGTAGATATATATACTGTAAGAGAATGAATTTGAACCCCTACCTCAAACCATATACAAAAATTAATTCAAAGTGGATAACAGACCTGAATATAAGAGCTAAAACTATAAAACTATTAGAAGGATGTATGGATTAGGAAGTAGTTTAGATACAACACCAAAACCGCATATGACAAAATTTTTTTAATTGGAGTTCAAGTAAAAACATTTGTGTTCACAAATGTGATTGTTTCACAATCAAGAAAGTGAAAAGACAACTCACAGAATAGAAGAAAATATTTGTTCATCATATATCTGATAAGGGTCTTATATCCAGAATATAGAAATAACTCTTCAAACTCAACAATAAAGAGATAATAGCCCAATTTTAAAATGTGCAATGGGCGCCTGGGTTGCTCAGTCGGTTAAGCATCTGCCTTCAGCTCAGGTCATGATCTCAGGGTCCTGGGATCGAACCTGCATTGGGCTCCCCCTCAGCGGGGAGTCTGCTTCTCCCTCTGCCCCTCCCCCTGCTTGCGCTCTTGCTCTCTTTCTCTCTTTCAAATAAATAAATAAAATCTTTAAATAAAATAAAATAAAATGGACAAAAGATCTGACCAGACACCACACCAAAGAAAATATACAGACAGGAAGTAGACATGTGAAAAGATGCTCAACATCACTTGTTATTAGAGAAATACAAATGAAAACTACAATGAGATGCCATGCACACTTATTAGAAGGGCTAAAATCCAAAAACTTGACAATACTAAATGTTGATGAGGATGCAGAACAACACACTCTCATTCATTGCTAGTGGGAATGCAAAAATGGTAAAGCCACTTTAAAAGACAGTTTGGCAGATTTTTACAAAGTGAAACACAGTCTTACCATGCAATTCAGCAATTGTGCTCCTAGGTATTTATCCAATTGAATTGAAAACTTATGGCAATGTAAAAACCTGCATACAAATGTTTATAGCAGCTTTACTCATAATCATTAAAAACTGGAAGCAACCAATATGAATGGATAAGCAAATGCTATGTAAAGGAATATAATTCAATGATAAAAAGAAACAATGAAGCCACAAGAAGATACAGATGAATCTTAAATGCATATTGCCAAGCAAAAGAAGTCAGTCTGTAGAAGCTACTTATATATATTCCAATTACATGACATTCTCTAAAGGCAAAAGTAGAGAGACTATAAAAAGATCAGTGAATGCCAGGAGTTTGGGAAGAAGGGAGAAAGGGTCCAATAAGTAAAGCACAGGAAATTTTTTAGGGTAGTAAAACTATTCTGTGTGATACTGGGGATAGACTACATAATATTATGAATTTGTCAAGACCCACTGAACTTTATAAAGAGTGAACCTTAATGTACAAAATTTTTTAAAAATCATTTAGGAGGCCAGGGGAATCCCCAGGATGAAATGCAGAATATGACAGAACAATCTGACCATATTACAAATGCATCACACAACCTCAGTAAGTAGGAGGAGAAAAAAGGTGCTGACCAGAAGTCACTTTGGAAGTGGGTAGAGTCTATAAAACTAAAGGCCAAGGAAGCTGAATATAAGTACTATATTGTTAATAGACATAGCGCATGGGAATTGGGGTTAGCAATTCTGATACTTCCATACATATATACTGGAATTGGACAATTATTTAAATGGATGGCAGGTGACAGGAGTCAGATTTCTCACTGTGGGAGTGAGTTTACAGATGAGCAGGGGAAGAGACTAGAATGGTCCATGTGGTACTGGATTCGAGTGAAAGACACTAGTATGAACTCAGGTTTAGCTTCCTATAGATACAGATGGTTACATATAGGAATATTTGCAGATATGTATATAACACAGGTTATTATGCACCCATGTATTTCCTTGCTCTGTCAGCTGAGACCTAGGGGCAATGCCATCCCTAGTGGCAATGAACACATCTAATGAGCAGATCTGGATTCTAATACCATTTTCTAATAAAAGGAACCAGAACTCCTGGGGAAATGGCTGATTCCAGGAGCAAGGCAGAAAATAGAAAGGATGAGCCTAGAGGACCTAGCGGTGACAGAAACTAAGAAGTCTTAAAAAGAACCCATCATGGGGCGCCTGGGTGGCTCAGTTGGTTAAGCAACTGCCTTCGGCTCAGGTCATGATCCTGGAGTCCCGGGATCGAGTCCCGCATCGGGCTCCCTGCTCAGCAGGGAGTCTGCTTCTCCCTCTGACCCTCCCCACTCTCATGCTCTCTCTATCTCATTCTCTCTCTCAAATAAATAAAATCTTTAAAAAAAAAAAAAAAAAAAAGAACCCATCATGGTAGAGCTACATCAAAGGGACACAGGAACCAACTGAAAGAGCTCCTGATAGCAAAACTGGAGCAACTGGAGAAATAAGATAAATAAAGTAGTATTGGATCATAACCTAAAATGTGCAATAAATATCCATGAGTGCCTACCAACATAAATAAATAATTGAATAAATTAGAAAATGAGTAGAAAGGGACAAATCTCTTATGTTGAAGAATTCCAAATACTTTATGTAGGTATTCCACCCTCAAGGTAAAGTCTAACTCCCTACTTCTTCTTTAAGGTTTTTATTTATTTATTTATTTGACAGAGAGAGAGAGAGGAGAAAGAGCGCGCACAAGCAGGCAGAACAGCAGGCAGAGGGAGAGGGAGAAGCAGGCTCCCCACTGAGCAGGGAGCCCGATGCGGGACTCGGTCCCAGGACCCTGGGATCATGACCTGAGCCGAAGGCAGACACTTAACCAACTGAGCCTCCCTACTTCTTAAATATGAGCTGCTCATAGTGACTTCCTTCCAAAGGGTGCAATATGGAAAGAGGGAGGATAAATAGCCGAGAAACCTGACAAACACTCTCTCAGCCAAGTGATCAAGGTCAACAGCAACAGTGATGTTGTATTGATGGTATGTACCCTTGATATGATGTGTGAAAATAGTCCTCTATCATTGTGGTGTTCCTCCCAAAAACCCATAACCCCAGTCTCATCATGGAAAACCATCCCACAGATCCCAATAGAAGGACATTTTATAAAATATCTGACCAGTGCTCCTCAAAACTGGCAGAGTCATCAAAAACAAAGAAAGTAAAAAAAACACATTATGGCCAAGAGGAGCCTAAGAAGACACGACAACCAAATGTAGTGTGGTATCCTAAATGGATCCTTGAACAGAAAAGTAACAAAATCCAGGGAAATCTAAGTAAGTATAGAGTTAATAATAGCATATCAATATTGGTTTACTAATTGTAACAAATGCACCATACCACTGTGAGATGTTAATAATAGGGGGAACTGGGTATGCTGTTTAAGGGAATTTTCTGTACTACTTAGCAATTTTTCTGTACATCTAAAACTGTTCAAAAAAATAAAATTTATTGGGTGCCCAACTTTTGGCTTCCTAAAACTAAACAGTTGGATTTAACTCAATGATTACACAGCTGGACTTCAAACCCAGATCTGTCTGACTCCAACTTATTGTATTGTACCATACTATACTATTATGACCCTGTACTGTCTCAGAATGAAGGCTGAGAGATCATTAAATAAACCTGGTACAAAAGGCTCAAGATTTTACAATCCTAGATCAAAATGCATTATCTTCCATATTATTGTTGTACCCTGGAGTGACTGTATCCAAGGATGAACAAGAAGGACTGCTGAAGTGATTGTTGGGGGAAGATGTCATACACCTGATCACAAATGTTCAGATAACACCGACTCAATTCTGTGGCAGTCAGCCTCTTTAACGAGGATGGGAAATAAGAAGGTGAAGGTGGCTTTCTCAATCCACGATAAGTATGGAAAAGTGCCTGCTTGGCTCCAGTCAAATTATTTGACTACTATACCCAAAAAGCAATTGTCTTGAAATAGTATCCTGCCAAAACTGGAGGTTCATATTTTTAACACATAAAATTGAATAATCATATTAGATAGAATTTATATGCATAGCATTTTCAGCTTGAATTGATACCTGATTTAAGCCCGAAGAAAGTATTTGATTTATTATGTAGCATCTTACAAAACATCTGAGTTTTTAAGACTGATTAATTTCAAAATTAATAACTGAGGTTCTACCTGTGGGGCTCTTACAGCACCCACTAAGATTAAAATAAATAAATCCACTGTTTGCTCAGTAACAGAATTATCTATACTGGAACCTTATAGGAATTTTAGAAGGAAATTTCATAAGTGGAGTTAGGTTAGATTTGGGGCATTTTTCATATTTAATATTTTTTCAAAACATGATCTCATCTCTAAATTCAGTTTTCTTTTCTTATACATCTAAAGGAGATTCTTAACAAAGAACCATGTGAAAGAAAGATCATACTTTGTAAGTAAAAATACTTTGAGGGATAAAAACAAAATCTTACACAAATGCAAGGTGTTATATCCATTTATCCAAAATGGTTGGGACATGAGGAAATCCAGTTACAGCAAATATTTTCACCTCTGCAAGTTATCACACAAACCACATATTGTTTATCTATCAATGACAAGCAATGATATAGCAAAGACCCAAGCACTCACATACTGTGCACTTTCTTATTTTCTTTTCACGCTGTGGGAAATAGTTTTGGGATCCTAACCTGCCTCAGTACCAGCAGTATGTTTTTCAGTCATCAATATATAGTTTTGTGAAAACACAATTATTATTTGAGCTCTGAGGTTGACTCACTTTCAGATAGACGGGGCTTAACAGAATTGTAATTTGTATCGTGATCCTCACCAGGTTTTTGATGTTCTGCCTAGATCCCACTGTGGTATATTTAGCACCAGCCCTCCCTGCCGCAGCCTCACCCATGGATTCATGCTTTCACACCCCCTTCCTCCTGCCGAATGCATAATCTAAACCCTGGAACACGGTTTCTGAACGATTAATTTCTGCACATGGAAATATGGGGGAAACATTTTTTTAAAGACTGACTTGACTTACCAAATGAAGTTTATTAAAACTTGTCAAAAGCCATCTAACTTGCTAAGTATACACACACACATGCACTCAATATCTCTGAAATTAAAGTAAAAAATATTCTCCCTGAAAAAGAAAAGATTTTAAGGGAATAGATGAGCAGCATATATTTTAAATGTCCCTTTCTAGATCACACTTATGTGTATGTTTGGTTTGTAAAAATAGTAGCCCAGTAAATGTGACCAGACATATATTTTACTCAGATGTTGCTATGGAACTCTTTCCTAACTGAAAATTAAATTTCTCCATCTGTTTGCATGACTTTGTATTCACTGCAGTGCCGAGGGGCAGCTGATCTAACAAACATGCCACTGAACAGATTCCTCAGACCAGAAAAAAAAAAAAAAGTGTGAAATAGAGCAAATACCATGAGAAACCACATAATTCTGAGAGATTCACTCTCCAAAAGGCACACTAGTGTTGATAAAACTGGTTGAACTTAACTTAGACACTCTCACACAGGCAACCTATAATATAAACTTCTCAGCAGTACAATAAGTCCAGCCAGTTTGGGAAATGCTATAGATCCAAATATTAAATCATCCTATGGTCAACTTAAGAAGGGGCACTTAACAGACAATTTGGTCCTGATCTGTGCTGTATTTTAAAAGTACCCAAAAAGATAACAAACCATATTTTAAAATACTAAATTTATCCCATATGTTTTTACCCTTCGTGAAGCTAACTTAAAGATTCTTCAATAAAACAGAAGACTGTGATACAGACCATATAATTTTAGCTTTATTTTAATTGTTTAACTTACCACACATAATATCATTCATGTTAACAAGTGCCAGTATTTTCGAACGCTATAAGCTATTCCAATGAATTCTAATCATCTGCTAACTTTATATTCATAGGATTATAATTACTAAACTTATCTGCCCACAAGCATACATTTTATGACATCAATTTGCAATTATTTACATCAGTAAATTTATAAATGTATCAAAATATTATATAGAATGAATTACTGATATTTTCTTGAAAAATTTTATAGTATTTTATGAAGGATAGTCCACTGAAAAGTCTTTGAAAGCATTTTCCTTCAAAAAAAATAAAATTTTAAACTGATTTGATTAAATTCTATTTCTAAAGAGAAATCAACAGATGCTGTAGTTCAGTATTTTTCTCCTCTTCAATTATTCTTTGTTACCAAAGAGCTTCTTAGTTATTTGTTCATACCTTGCTTATAGGATTTGTGTCCTTTTCTGTATTGCAGGCAGTTTTACTTGTGGGCAAGTGTTCCTTCCCCAAGTAGACTAAAAAGACCTGAGAGCAAAACATTATTGTGCCTTACCTAAAATGTTTATTAAAACGAATTATCCATCTTTGGATTCTCCTATATCAGTAAACCTGTTTTCTTATAATGAAATATCTGTGTGATGATTAGCTTTAACATATACTAAATTTCTCCTCTGAATCCAGAAGAAACAAAAATTTGAATTTTTCCAAGTGTTGAACGTGACTGTTGGCATCATTTGGAGAAAATGCTATCTGATAAACAAAATAATCAATCTTACTTGCTAATTTTGTAGTAATGAAAATTAAGCATTTTTTTTTTTTTTAGATTTCTTAACAGACTGTTAAGATTTAAAAATTAACTCCAGCTATCTGAAAATATTTAGAAATAGAATTATTCATTCTGGAGGTATTGCTGACTTATTCTCTAGACCTGGAGAGAGATTCAATCATATTTCTCTCTACCCTACCATTATTTTTCTAACATAAAATTATCTTAAAGATAGGATGGAATTGAGGTAAATAATTACTGAACAGGAATTCAATATAGTACTATAATTTTGGGGGAGAGCCAACCTTGAGCCAGTATTTTCCAAAGTCCTGGACAATCTGAGATTGGAGTACATTATTGCATACTTGGAGGGCTTTCTTTTCCTCTCACTTGCTACGTCAAGTGTCTCAGACCCCAGAAATAAAATCAGAGAGTAAGGCAGCAGGGAATGTTTTCCTGCATGGCTTACAGTCTCCTGTTGTTTTCTAGTCCCACAGTAAAAACATCATTTCCAAAGGTAATAGGCATGGATGATAAAGAAAAATTATTCAGATAAGAGTGATAAGTAAATATAAGAAGAACACTTTGTCAAAACTTTCTAGAACAATAAATTAGCAATCATCATGCCACTGGCACAAACATTAATAAAGTCATAACGTTTTCCAGAGAGCCAATTAGTTCATCTAGTAGCCCCCCTTTCCTTCATAAATAGCTCTTTCTATGTGTTCCAAAGTAGCAGCAAAAGCAGAATGGGTAGAAGTCCAGCATTTGCTGTATCTATTTCTGTAACACATCTCCCACATGATACATACAAGTTAAAGCTTCAAGACTGTGGTTAATTTTAAATCTAGTCAAGATGGCAGCACACCCACGTTTCCAGGCTTAAAATGTAACATCTTTCATAACGACTTCGTACCTTGAAGAATTCATATATGCTTGCAACCATACCAATGATACTTCTCCAAACTGCTTTGGCTTACATCAGCCTCCAAAGAGTTGCTTGGTTTTTATGCACTGATATTATCCACCAGAATTGGATTTCCTTCTTGAAAAACAGAAATCTGTCACAGACTATAGACTTACACAAGACAGAATTATAGAACCGCCTACTGCCTCCTCTAAAGACAAAAAAAAAAAAAAAAAAAAGTTTTTCAGATTAAAAACAAAAGTAAAACCAAGAATAATTCAGATTTACTACTTTTTGCAGAGACTCTGAGGCCTTAAGCAAACATGTTATAAGACGATAATTAATTGTACCTAGTAGATGTTAGACACTTGAATTGTCTCAGTGGAATTTAGGGTAAGAAAGCAAGGAAGAAAGGGAAATTGGGCTAAAATTTATTTCCTTGGACATTTCTTGAGAAAGTGGGAAGAGGAATATTGTTGTTTTAGTTCTTGATCAGCAACACCCCTCATCCCCCAAATCTGCCACTACATCTATTTTGGGGGGCAGGAGGAAAGGGGAGAGGATTAAAAGATCTTTGGCCCTCCCTACATTTCTGCATGTGACCTGCATCAGTAATATCCTCAGGTCCTGAGGTTGTAAAAATTGAAGCAAGAAGCCTGTGGGCTTGATCCAAGGTAGGGTAGATCTTTATTCACATGCTTTTGTTTCTTGTGCTGAGACAGCCCTTAGGAGTGTTATAGGACGCCAAGGCTATATCCCAGTGTTCCAACATGCCTGCCATAAACCATCAGACAGCACTCTAGTCCCTACTAGGACCAAGGAAAAGAATCATTTTGCTCTTCCCCAAAGCAATATATGTGACCATCAGTCACAAAGGCCACATGGCCAGCCAGTGGGCGGTGTGGGTACCAGAGCCCAGAGGGCGTGCTAATGCACATGTCTCCAGGGCAGCCTGGAGGAAATGATACGTTTCCTTTGTAGGTTTCAAGGGAACTTGATGCTATAAAAGCATTCTTAAAAGTCTGGGTAAGTAAACATATTTTTGTAAATTATTGATAACTACTTAACGAACATCCCTAGGTGTAAGGCACTAGAATGACCACTGGGGATATACTGATAAGACACCACCTCTTGTTCCAGAAGCTTATCCAGCTGGAGCAGGAGCTCCATTAATATAAGTTACATACTTCGGACAAAGGCAAACGTTTTTAGGGCCAAAGAAACAACCAGATAAACAAAACTGTTTAAAATCACAGTTTAAATGCACCAAGCAGTCTCACTCTTTAAAGGAATTTGTTCATGCATCTTCTGGTAAAATGTGAAACAGCCTCTTCAAAAAGAGGCGCAAGGACACTGTTGTGAACAGAACCTGTGCTGGGCCCCAGACGTGTCCAGGGGACGCGGGAGCTGCTGCTGCCTTACTTTCAATTGCAGACCCGAATCTCCCATAGGGAGTAGCTGCTCCCCCACAACAGGTGGATGTGAAAGCATGGAGCCAGTATGGCAGAGAATGACACGCATTTGTGGTTGCCAGTATACGGGTGTTGTTTTAGCAAATCCAGCAGGAGACAGGCAAGGAGCCATCAAGCATGCAACTGCCCTATCCTTGAGCATTCCGAGTTGCCCCAGATAATGCCATGAGGGCAAGACTGTGAACCACAGAGCCAATCATTTCTACTGGGATGTAAGTGGGGAGGCCACGGGCACTTGGCTTGAGGTAACTGAATGGAAACTTCCTAAGTTACCTCAACGTGGGGGATGTTTAATGATGTTATATGGGGGGTGTCATGGCAACCACCTCTATTCCAAATTGGGGAACACATTTAAGCTCAGATTTTAAGATGATAATTCTTTTTGCCAAGCATGTTTTATAACGTCCTTCCCATCAGTAAAGAGTGCAAAAGGATGGTGAAGCCAGCAGAGAACACAACCAGCAAACAATTAAGAAGCAGTACATCCAGGCCAGAGAGTTAGAGAAGTGCTTCGTATGGCCATCTTCAAAAGCACCAATATTTTGCCATGCACATTAGGGAAAAGGAAAGCCTCCCACTGACATAATCTAAAACTTACACATAAATGGTATGCTTGAAAAGTGCATAGGTTAAGAGTAACCTAGGACTCATGAGTTACTCAATGACTAGTAATTGGGGCCCTGAATCAAGACGTAAGCATCCCAGTAGAACAAAATGGAACATGTAGGTCTGGGAGGAGAGTCTGGTCTGAATCAGACTTCAGTCACAATCACTAAAGGTCATCACAGAGCTTGATGAGGAACTGGTGACCGATCAAAATCTAACATGTATACTCAGAGTCTGTCCCAAATAGTCAGGCAGAATGTATCACTCCATTACCAAATCATCGTGTCCCAACATCCCAAGCAAAGAACCTCCGTGTTTAAGGCAGGCATCCTGGGAACAAGAAGAAGACAGCACCTGAATATTGTAATCACTGCTGTGTTCCCAAAGTGAACAGCGGCTGGCCATCTGAATTCACGATGGAGTGACCTCTTCATGAGTCTTGTTTCTCCCTGAGTTTGCTCAAATGAGAGCAGATATTAAGCAGGTGTAGAAAGATGATGCATCCAAACTGTCAAATGAGATTTCAGGTCAACAAACATTTATTGTAGGGTGTTTCTATCCGAACACTGGGGTTCCACAGATGGCATGAATTTCTTGCTCCAAATGCAAGGCTAGCCTTAAGCAAAAAGGCGTCATGAGATAGAATAGGTGTCATAGTAGAAGCAAAAGTCAGAACCCAGCATGAGTGTGTATGAATTCATGGTCAGTGAGGAGGGAGAGGGTAAAGAAGGTGTCTAAGCTTCAAAGAGAGCACAAATAAGGAGTTTTCTGCTTAGTAGTACTTTTAGGCAAGAGGCATCTTCTTGTTATTTTGTTCCTTAGTGATTACCAGGAGGGACAACTCTGCAGCTTTGGGATCAAATATTTATCAATAGTCAGTGCATGGGGTGCTGTAGATGTCAGGAATTAAATATATTATTTGTAACCCAGAATATCAGAAAGCTAGAAGGCAGGGAATGTGGCCACACTGCCCAGATTGCCTGTCTTGGTAGATGTGGCTCATTTTCAGTAATGATAAAACAAGGCCTCTCTCTCTCTTTCTTTCTTTACTAAGGAGCCCCTAACTAACAGTACACAGAACTGCTGTTGTGCCTACTTCCTTCCATGAGCAGCCTGAGGGCAGTGACATGCTACATGACATACAGAAGGCGCTCAATATCTGAGCGTTGAATGAATGAATCCCTCTATACCCAAAGCATCATTCTCTGCTCTCCTCCCCCAATAATTAATACCATCTTTAAAATCTTTCCAGCGAGAATTTGTCACAATTTCTTCTAAGAATCAGCATGTTCTTCCATGTGACACATCTAGTGAAAGACTGTTAGAACATTTCCTCATTGTATGATCTCTAAGGGTTTGGGTTTTTTTTTTTAAGATTTTATTTATTTATTTGAGAGAGAGAGAGCAAGACAGAGAGAGAGAACAGGAGCAGGGTGAGGAGCAGAGGGAGAAGCAGACTCCGCGCTAAGCAGGGAGCCTGATGCGGGGCTCGATCCCAGGACTCGATCCTGAGTCGAAGGCAGACACTTAACCCACTGAGCCACCCAGGTCCCCTGATCTCTAAGAGTTTAAAACTACTCAGAATGAACTTGGAAATAAAGAATCATGGTCCTGAAGACTCATTAAGACACTGCTTTTCTCTATCCTGAGATAAGAAATTCCTAAGGGAAAAAAAAAGAAACCGATAAATAAAGGGACAGCTGACCCTCTTGAGACATTTCAAACTTGATAAACTGTAGTCTACCTTGAGTCCTCTGTTGATCTAATATACAATCAAAGCAAGAATATCAAAATTAGTTAACTCCATAAATATCATCACACTGAAAAGATTCTTCATTCCACTGACGTTCAAACAATTTTTTCTATCTCATTTGATAGGCACAAACTTGTGAAGTTTAAAAAATGTCATCTGTCCAATCTCTTGCAGAGGAAATAATGTGAACTGAAGTAGCCAAAGGGCAAAAAAAATAGAGGAGGAGAAAACATACCTGAGAGCATCAGAGAATTTACTAATAAACGCCAGGAACATTTGACCGTATTACTCAAATGCACTGTGCGTGGCTAGTCTGATTTTGATCTTAAACTGCCATTGCACCAAACGTTCTGGTGATTCGCAGTTAACCTGAGATGGGCATCTGCTGGTGTTTGGTTGCCTGGTACCCATGCTCTGTTTCTAAGGGCACCACAGATTTCTTTCTGGGAGTGACTTCAACTTTAGATATCATCTGGATGGGCTCTGGATGCAGTTCCCTGACCCCCACTCCCAGCCCAGCCCTGGGGCAGCTATGTGCCCACAGCTTGATCAATCAGGTATCTACCTGCTTGGAATTCAAATCCTGCTCAGAGGGCTTATGAGATGAAAACAACAGGTTTCTCTGTGTGACCACTGTCATGCTAACCACATGGTTCCCACTTACGCGTCCTGCTTCCTGATCTCCAGAGGTGACCTGGTTCCTGCCAATATGCAAGTCTGCTCCCCAAGCCTGCCTGTGAATTCTGTGCTGTCCCCGTGGCCCTCCAATAAACTGCCTTTCGTTTAGGTTAGTCCAGGCTGGGTTTAGTTATGTGGAAGATTAGCGTGGGCTGGTACTTACTGCCCTCCTGAGAGAGAGTGAGTGCAAGGTGCTACTGCTGGAGAGGAGGGATACTTGTTCTCTCTCTCTCTCTCCCATTTTTTTTAAAGATTTTATTCACTTATCTGAGAGAGAGAGAGAGAGAGAGAGAGAACGAGCAGGATGGAGGGGCAGAGGGAGAGGGAGAAGCAGGCTCTCCCCTGAGCAGGGAGCCCGATACAGGACTCGATCCCAGGACCCTGAGATCAGGTCAAAGGCAGACGCTTAACCGACTGAGCCACCCAGGCACCCCGGGATACTTGTTTTTGTTACTTTAAAACCTTCTGGGAGCCCGTCTACCAAGGAGTATATGCCAGCCATGCCGGGGACTCCTGCCCCATTCTCTCTGCCTACTTTCTTTGTCTACCTCTCTCCCATGTAAGGTCCCGTGAAAGAGGAATATTAAGCAAGGTTCATACCAGAAAGCTGATGAGAGAGCAATCCTAATTTCTTCCTAAAACCTGTCTTAAATCCTAGCAAAAATCAATAGTGACGTAAAAGCTACCGTGGAGGAATTCTTTCCAAGATATCATGAGTAAGGAATCTCACAAGCAAGAGTTTGTGGCCTATCTTACTAGCATGCTCAGTGCACTGAAAACAGACAGCTAATACAACAACATTATTGGAAAGTGAACAGCCCATACAGACTGTAAACATGTCTGCATAGCATAATCCCAAAACAGAAAATCTGAGCATCAGGAAGCATCAAGTTAGGACCTCAAAAAAAAAAAAAAGCTACTCAGTAAACAAAGCAAATTCGAGAGCAGCTGTAGCACTTTCACACTTGGGAACCTGGTTTACAGTCCTGTGAATAGAAAGACATATGAGAAGAATAATTAAAAGACAGCAGAGACAAGTGTCAACAGACTTGGCTATAAATAGCCTCAATGAGAATGTTGAATTTCCTTAGGGAAATTATTAAATCGAGAGTGGATAGTATCAGTTATGAATGGGAAAGATCAAAATGAAGAAAATACTGCAGAAACTATAGCAATCCCAGGAGTCTCACAATAGAATTATGGCCCCACCACTGTTTCTAGATGCTCAGTAAGCAGGAAAGGCTTTCGGATGGATGACAAAACTACCACCTTCCAAACCACCCCAGAGCAAGAGTGCCATCCCTTCTCACCTTACTTACCAACATCAGGGCAGTACTGTTCCCAACATTGTTGAGAACTGGGAGCATTTAGTAATAAGTAATAAAAAGGGAAATATGAGGATAACAGTAAAGTGAAAACAGTAACTGTATAAGGCTAAGCCAGAAAACTGCAATCAATAGTTGCTTTAAGGGTATTTTTCCATTGCTAATTTCTGGGAAGGAAGGGGGAGTGATAAAATGTCAAGAGTAAAACTCCTGGGCCTGCATCAGGAGAGGTCAGAGTACAGGCAATTATAGGAAGCCTGGATCCCTAAGGGCTATGCCCTTGGGGGAGTAAAAAAAAAAAAAAGCTCACCCTATAAAGTGAGATGGCCAAGAAACTGTCCCCCTTGACTTTGATATTGAGTGAATGATAAGTTTCCTTGACAATATGTAATCAGAAGCCACATCACACACTCCTGACTTTTGGATTTTAAGTCCTGATTTACACCCTTTGCCTGATCACCCCAAATCCAAAAGTGACAAATTAATTTAAACCAGTCCTGTTTCTCTCTGGAACAAGCCTAAATCTTGTATAGAAGAAAGCATCCTCAAGCCAGAGACCTTACAGACAAATACAATTTCACAATTAAAAAAATTAGATTACATAAAAAAGCAAGACACCATGATGGAGAGTCAGCAGGAAGAATACACTGCACAACCTGCCAAGACCCCGTATGTTGGAATTATTGGAATCAAAAACAAATTGTCTGCTATTTAAAAAGATGAAAGAGGGAACTGAATACATAAGCAAAGAATATGAGACTATGAAAAAATGAAGCTGATTTTTAAAGAACCAAGTAGACTTCCTGAAATAAAAAATATACTGATTTGGGGCACCTGGGTGGCTCAGTCGGTTAAACGTCCAACTCTTGATTTCAGCTCAGGTCATGATCTCAGGGTTGGGAGATTGAGCCCCATGTGGGTCGGCACTCAGCTCAGAGTCTGCTTCTCCCTCTCCCTCTGTTCCTCCCCCTGCTTGTGTGCTCTCTCTCTCTCAAAATAAATAAAATCTTTAAAAAATATATAATGATTAAGTGAAAAATTTATTGGATGGGTCAACTAGTTAATAAGACACAGGTAAAAAGGGGGACGGAGCAAGATGGCGGGGAGTAGGAGACCTGGATTTCATCTCCTCTCAAGAATTCAGCTGGATAGGGATCAAACCATTCTGAACACCTACAAACTCAACAGGAGATCGAAGAAAAGAAGAGCAACAACTCTCTCATCAGAAAAGCGACCACTTTCTGGAAGGTAGGACGTGCGGAGAAATGAATCCGAGACAATATTCGGGAGGATAGACAGCGGGGGAGGGGCCTCCGTCAGCTGCTTCTGGCAAGTGATAGAGCCGTGGAGCACAAAATCGGAACTTGTAAAAGTCTGCTCCGCTGAGGGACGTCACTCCATTGGCTAAGCTGGGGGTGGAAACCTCGCGGGACAGTGTGGTGTCAGGACCTTCGGGGTCACAGAAAGACCAGGGGTGGCTGAGTGTGGCAGAGCTCCCAGATATCGGAGCGGGGAAGCCGACTGCAGAGATGGAGCCGAGGTGCGGGCTCTCAGCTCGGGGTTGCCATAAACCGTGATCCGCGGCACAGTCGGGCCACTGCTCCTCCAGCAGGGACCCAACAAGCGGCAGATCCGGGGAGACTCACCTTCCTCCACCAGGGAGGAGCGGCGCGGGAGCGCACCGCAGGGATCTGCTGGGTTGGAGACTCCACATGGGGTCGAGTGCTGGAGATAGAAACGCACGGTCACAGGCTGGGTGAGCACGGAGTGCGGCTGGAGACCGGGAAGACGGGAGTGATTGACTGCTTTTCTCTGGGGGCTCACTGAGGAGCAGGACCCCAAGTTCTCGGCTCCTCCAGGGCGGAGATTGGGAAGCCGCCATTTTCACTCTCCGCCTCCAAAGCTGTACGGAAAACTCGCAGGGAACAAAAGCTCTGAGAGCAAAGCCGAACAGATTACTTAGGCGGGAGGGGGCAAGGGCGGGGCCATTCCACCTCCGGCAGAGACATTTGGGAACCACGGCAACAGGCCCCTCCCCAGAAGATCAGCAAGAACAGCCAGCCAAGACCAAGTTTACCGATCAATGAGAACGGCAGAACTCCAGTGCTAGGGGAATACTACACATAGAATTCATGGCTTTTTTACCATGATTCTTTAGTCTTTCAAAGTTAATTTTTTTTTAACTGTCTCTTTTTTTTTTAATTTTTCTTTTTCCCTTTTTCAACCAACATCTTAACAATCCCTTTTTTAAAAAACATTTTTATTTTTCATTTTTAGAGTCATATTCTATCCCTTCATAGTAGTTACCTGTATTTTTGGCATATATATATAAGTTGTTCTCTCTTTAAAAATTTGAGATAGTTTCTTCTAACATCAAAATATACCCTAAATCTCTAGTATATGGTTTTTTTCCTACTCCCCTGCCTGATTACATTCTCTCCCTTTTTTTTTCTTTTTTCTTTTTTTAAATCCTCTTCTTTCTTTTTTCAAACAACTTCTTATCAATTCCTTTTATAAAATTTTTTATAATTTCCATCTTTACAGTCATACTCCATCCCTTCATCATATCAACCCTTATTTTTGTATATATATAAGTTTTTCTTTCTTTAAAATTTTGGGAGGCACTTTCTTCTAACAGACCAAAATACACCCAAAATCTAGTGTGTGGCACTGATCTATATACCAGCCTGATCATATTTGATCACATTCTGGTTTTTTGTTGTTGTTGTTTTGTTTTGTTCTGTTTTTGTTTGTTTTTATCTTTATCTTTTTCTTTTCCTTTTTTTTTCTTTTTCTTTTTTCTCTCTTTCCCTTTCTTTTCCGACTGCTTCAGGTCTTTTCTGATTTGTTTAGAGTATATTTTCTGGGGACGTTGTTACTCTGATAGCATTTTGTTCTCTCATTAATCTAATCCCCTCTGCACAAAATGACAAGATGGAAAAAATCACCTCAACAAAAAGAACAAGAGGTAGTACCGACTGCCAGGGACCTACTCAATACGGATATTAGTACGATGTCAGATCTAGAGTTCAGAATCATCACTTTAAAGATACTAGCTGGGCGTGAGAAAAGCATGGAAGTTATTAGAGAAACCCTTTCTGGAGAAGTAAAAGAACTAAAATCTAACCAAGTTGAAATCAAAAAGGCTATTAATGAGGTAAAATCTCATTGCACTCACTGCTAGGATAAATGAAGCAGAAGAGAGAATCAATGAGATAGAAGACCAAATGATGGAAAATAAAGAAGCTGAGAAAAAGAGAGATAAACAACTACTGGATCACAAGGGCAGAATTCGAGAGATAAGCGATACCATAAGACGAAACAACATTAGAATAATTGGGATCCCAGAAGAAGAAGAAAGAGAGAGAGGGGCAGAAGGTATAATGGAGCAAATTATAGCAGAGAACTTCCCTAATTTGGGGAAAGAAACAGGCATGAAAATCCAGGAAGCACAGAGAACCCCTCTCAAAATCAATAAAAATAGGTCAACTCCCCGACATCTAATAGTAAAACTTACGAGTCTCATAGACAAAGAGAAAATCCTGAAAGCAGCTCGGGAGAAGAGATATGTAACCTACAAGGGTAGAAATATTAGATTGGCAACAGACCTATCCACAGAGACCTGGCAGGCCAGAAAGGACTGGCAGGATCTACTCAGAGCACTAAATGAGAAAAATATGCAGCCAAGAATACTATATCCAGCTAGGCTGTCATTGAAAATAGAAGGAGAGATAAAAAGCTTCCAGGACAAACAAAAACTAAAGGAATTTGCAAACACAAAACCAGCCCTACAGGAAATCTTGAAAGGGGTCCTCTAAGCAAAGAGAGAGCCTAAAAGCAACATAGACCAGAAAGGAACACAGACAATATACGGTAACAGTCACCTTACAGGCAATACAATGGCACTAAATTCCTATCTTTCAATAGTTACCCTGAATGTAAATGGGCTCAATGCCCCAATCAAAAGACACAGGCTAACAGACTGGATTAAAAAACAAGACCCATCGATATGCTGTCTGCAAGAGACTCATTTTAGAACCAAAGACACCCCCAGATTGAAAGTGAGGGGGTGGAAAACCATTTACCATGCTAATGGACACCAAAAGAAAGCTGGGGTGGCAATCCTTATATCAGACAAATTAGATTTTAAACCAAAGACTGTAATAAGAGATGAGGAAGGACACTATATCCTACTTAAAGGATCTATCCAACAAGAAGAGCTAACAATTGTAAATATCTATGCCCCTAACATGGGAGCAGCCAATTATATAAGGCAATTAATAACAAAAGCAAAGAAACACATTGACAACAATACAATAATAGTGGGGGACTTTAACATCCCCCTCACTGAAATGGACAGATCATCTAAGCAAAAGATCAACAAGGAAATAAAGATTTTAAATGACACACTGGACCAAATGGACTTCACAGACATACTCAGAACATTCCACCCCAAAGCAACGGAATACACATTCTTCTCTAGTGCCCATGGAACATTCTCCAGAATAGATCACATCCTAGGTCATAAATCAGGTCTCAACTGGTACCAAAAGATTGGGATCATTCCCTGCCTATTTTCAGACCACAATGCTTTGAAACTAGAACTCAATCACAAGAGGAAAGTCGGAAAGAACTCAAATACATGGAGGCTAAAGAGCATCCTATTGAAGAATGAATGGGTCAACCAGGAAATTAAAGAAGAATTAAAAAAATACATGGAAACCAATGAAATTGAAAACACAACTGTTCAAAATCTTTGGGATGCAGCAAAGGCAGTCCTAAGAGGAAAGTATAGAGCAATACAAGCCTTTCTCAAGAAACAAGAAAGGTCTCAAGTACACAACCTAACCCTACACCTAAAGGAGCTGGAGAAAGAACAGCAAATAAAGCCTAAACCCAGCAGGAGAAGAGAAATCATAAAGATCAGAGCAGAAATCAATGAAATAGAAACTAAAAGAACAGTAGAACAGATCAACGAAACTAGGAGCTGGTTCTTTGAAAGAATTAACAAGATTGATAAATCCCTGGCCAGACTTATCAAAAAGAGAAGAGAAATGACCCAAATCAACAAAATTATGAATGAAAGAGGAGAGATCACAACCAACACCAAAGAAATACAAACAATTATAAGAACATATTATGAGCAACTCTATGCCAGCAAATTAGATAACCTGGAAGAGATGGATGCATTCCTAGAGATGTATCAACTACCAAAACTGAACCAGGATGAAATAGAAAACCTGAACAGACCTATAACCACTAAGGAAATTGAAGCCATAATCAAAAATCTCCCAAAAAACAAAAGCCCAGGGCCAGATGGCTTCCCAGGGGAATTCTACCAAACATTTCAAGAAGAATTAATACCTATTCTTCTGAAACTGTTCCAAAAAATAGAAACGGAAGGAAAACTTCCAAACTCATTTTATGAGGCCAGCATTACCTTGATCCCAAAACCAGACAAAGACCCCATCAAAAAGGAGAATTACAGACCAATATCCCTGATGAACATGGATGCAAAAATTCTCACCAAAATACTAGCCAATAGGATCCAACAGTACATTAAAAGGATTATTCACCACGACCAAGTGGGATTTATCCCTGGGCTGCAAGGTTGGTTCAACATCCGCAAATCAATCAATGTGATACAATACATTAACAAAAGAAAGAACAAGAATCATATGATCCTCTCAATAGATGCAGAAAAAGCTTTTGACAAAGTACAGCATCCTGGGCGCCTGGGTGGCTCAGTTGGTTAAGCGACTGCCTTCGGCTCAGGTCATGATCCTGGAGTCCCGGGATCGAGTCCCGCATCGGGCTCCCTGCTCAGCAGGGAGTCTGCTTCTTCCTCTGACCTTCCCCCCTCTTGCGCTCTCTCTCTCACTCTCTCTCTCTCTCAAAGAAATAAATAAAATCTTTAAAAAAAAAAAAAGTACAGCATCCTTTCTTGATCAAAACTCTTCAGAGTATAGGCATAGAGGGTACATACCTCAATATCATAAAAGCCATCTATGAAAAACCTACAGTGAATATTATTCTCAATGGGGAAAAACTGAGAGCTTTCCCCCTAAGGTCAGGAACGCGGCAGGGATGTCCACTCTCACCACTGCTATTCAACATAGTATTGGAAGTCCTAGCCACAGCAATCAGACAACAAAAAGAAATCAAAGGCATCCAAATTGGCAAAGAAGAAGTCAAACTCTCACTCTTTGCAGATGATATGATACTTTATGTGGAAAACCCAAAAGACTCCACCCCAAAACTGCTAGAACTCATACAGGAATTCAGTAAAGTGGCAGGATATAAAATCAATGCACAGAAGTCAGTGGCATTCCTATACACCAACAACAAGACAGAAGAAAGAGAAATTAAGGAGTCGATCCCATTTACAATTGCACCCAAAACCATAAGATACTTAGGCATAAATCTAACCAAAGAGACAAAGGATCTGTACTCAGAAAACTATAAAATACTCATGAAAGAAATTGAGGAAGACACAAAGAAATGGAAAAACGTTCCACGCTCATGGATTGGAAGAACAAATATTGTGAAGATGTCAATGCTACCTAGAGCAATCTACACATTCAATGCAATCCCCATCAAAATACCATCCACTTTTTTCAAAGAAATGGAACAAATCATCCTAAAATTTGTATGGAACCAGAAAAGACCCCGCATAGCCAGAGGAATGTTGAAAAAGAAAAGCAAAGCTGGCAGCATTACAATTCCGGACTTCAAGCTCTATTACAAAGCTGTCATCATCAAGACAGCATGGTACTGGCACAAAAACAGATACATAGATCAATGGAACAGAACAGAGAGCCCAGAAATGGACCCTCAACTCTATGGTCAACTCATCTTCGACAAAGCAGGAAAGAATGTCCAATGGAACAAAGACAGTCTCTTCAACAAATGGTGTTGGGAAAATTGGACAGCCACATGCAGAAGAATGAAACTGGACCATTTCCTTACACCACACACAAAAATAAGACTCCAAATGGTTGAAAGACCTCAATGTGAGACAGGAGTCCATCAAAATCCTAAAGGAGAACACAGGCAGCAACCTCTTTGACCTCAGCCGAAGCAACTTCTTCCTAGAAACATCGCCAAAGGCAAGGGAAGCAAGGGCAAAAATGAACTATTGGGACTTCATCAAGATAAAAAGCTTTTGCAAAGCAAAGGAAACAGTCAACAAAACCAAAAGACAACCGACAGAATGGGAGAAGATATTTGCAAATGACATATCAGATAAAGGGCTAGTATCCAAAATCTATAAAGAACTCATCAAACTCAACACCCAAAGAAGAAAGAATCCAATCAAGAAATGGGCAGAAGACATGAACAGACATTTTTCCAAAGAAGACATCCAAATGGCCAACAGACACATGAAAAAGTGCTCAATATCGCTCAGCATCAGGGAAATCCAAATCAAAACCTCAATGAGATACCACCTCACACCTGTCAGAATGGCTAAAATTAACAAGTGGAAACGACAGATGTTGGCGGGGATGCGGAGAAAGGGGAACCCTCCTACACTGTTGGTGGGAATGCAAGCTGGT
>NW_023270451.1:809568-813969 GCF_011800145.1 Mirounga leonina | reverse complement strand
TGGTGGGAATGCAAGCTGGTGCAGCCACTCTGGAAAACAGTATGGAGGTTCCTCAAAAAGTTGAAAATAGAGCTACCATATGATCCAGCCATTGCACTACTGGGTATTTACCCCAAAGATACAAAAGTAGGGATCTGAAAGGGTACGTACACCCCGATGTTTATAGCAGCAATGTCCACAATAGCCAAACTGTGGAAAGAGCCAAGATGTCCATCGACAGACGAATGGATAAAGAAGAAGTGGTATATATATACAATGGATTATTTTTTTTTTAAAGATTTTATTTATTTATTCGACAGAGAGAGAAATAGCGAGAGCAGGAACATAAGCAGGGGGAATGGGAGAGGGAGAAGCAGGCTTCTTGCTGAGCAGGGAGCCCGATGTGGGACTCGATCCCAGGACCCTGGGATCATGACCTGAGCCGAAGGCAGACGCTTAATGACTGAGCCACCCAGGCACCCTATATACAATGGAATATTATGCAGCCATCAAAAGGAATGAGATCTTGCCATTTGCAACGACGTGGATGGAACTGGAGGGTGTTATGTTGAGAGAAATAAGTCAAACAGAGAAAGACATGTATCATATGACCTCACTGAGAGGAGGAATTCTTAATCGCAGGAAACAAACTGAGGGTTGCTGGAGTGGGGGGTGGGGTGGGAGGGATGGGGTGACTGGGTGATAGACACTGGGGAGGGTATGTGCTCTGGTAAGCGCTGTGAATTGTGCAAGATTGTTGAATCTCAGATCTGTACCTCTGAAACAAATAATGCAATATATGTTAAGGAAAAAAAGAAGAAGAAGAAGAAGGTAGCAGGAGGGGAAGAATGAAGGGGGGGAAATCGGAGGGGTAGACGAACCATGAGAGACGATGGACTCTGAAAAACAAACTGAGGGTTCTAGAGGGGAGGGAGGTGGGAGGATGGGTTAGCCTGGTGATGGGTATTGAGGAGGGCACATTCTGCATGGAGTACTGGGTGTTATGCACAAACAATGTATCATGGAACACTACATCTAAAACTAATGATGCAATGTATGGGGATAATATAAGAATAAAAAAAAAAAAAAAACTAGATCTTAAAAAAAAAGACACAGGTAAAAAAGGAATTGGAGAACTAGAACCCAATGGTGGATAAATAACCAGACTGCAACTGAGACCAAAAATAAATAAAAAAGGAAGAATATGTAAAAAAAAAAAATGCCTCTTAAGAAGAACTGAAGGATAAAAATAAAGGACAAATATATATAAGAATTCCAGACTGAGATAATAGGATGAGGGAGAAACAATATGTGAAGAATTAATGCCTATGAGTTTCCAGAATGGATGTTTAATATACAAACTCTTAGATTCAGGAAGCAGAATAAATAACAAGCAGGATTAAAAGAAACCCTGAAAACCAGAAAACATAAACAGACTCCTGGACCTAGAATACAGGGAAACTTCAGAGTTCCAAAGGAAGCAGAAAATCTCAAGAGTATCCAGACAAGTGAGTACAATGAATAAAGAGAAGGCAAGTGTGGGAAGGAGGAAGAGGAAATAGAAAACAGAAGGAAGGAGCATCACAGAAAAAGAACAGAGAAGAAGGGAGGAAATGGGGTGCGGTGGGGGGGGGGGTCAGTTGAAACCAGAATGGTGCCAATTGACAAGCACGAAAGGCAGGCTTTCCTGAGGACGCTGCCCCTGAAATTCTGACAATAAGCCAGGAAGGTACTGTGGTTTCAGATTGGCAGGACCTGGAGGCCTGACACAAACAAATTAAAATCCTTCTTGAGATCAGCATCAGGATTTCCAGATATTAAGTTCATTCTATTACAGCCTCATAAATAATACCACCAGCATGTAGGGGAGCAGGCTTCCATGAAGGAAAATCAGAACAATAGCTGTAAATGCTCAAGGACTTCAAATGTGATCATTATCAGATACTAATAAAAATTACTATATCTGAAATGTTTTTTTTTAAAAGTATGGTAATAAAAATCACAAAGGAACACACAATGGAATATTATTCTGCCTTAAAAAGGAAGGGAATGGTGACACCTGCTACAACATGGATGAGACTTGAGGACATTATGCTTAGTGAAATAAGCCAGTCACAGACAGATACTGTACAAGTCCACTTCTCTGAGGTCCCTAGAATAGTCAAGTTCATGGAGACAGAAAATAGGATGGTGGTTGCCAGAGGCTGGGGGATGTGGGGGGATATGGAATTATTTAATGGGGATAGAATTTCCATTTTGCAAGGTGAAAAGCGCTCTTGAGATTGGCTGCCCAACAATGTGAATGTACTTAACTGTGCACTTAAAGATGGTTAAGATGGTACATTTTTATTATCTGTATTTTACCACAATTAAAACAGGTTTTTAATCACAAAAAATATATTATAAAAGTGACTAGGCAGATTTACAAAATAGCAAATGAAACTTTTGAAAATGAAAAATAAAATCACTAAAAAATGTTTTAAACACTCAATATATGATAAACATTATATTAGCCACAGCTAAAGCATTATTAAAAAGGAAATAGAGCTTAAAAAAAAAGAAAATAGAGCTAAACAAATGATCCATATTCTAGCACAAAGCAGAAGAAAAATACAAAAGAGAGGTTAAGTCATAGAAAATCAAATGAGAAGGGCTAAGGAAATGCAGTTAGAACCTCAAAGAAGAAGAACAGAAGTGAGGCCATGTTCAAAGAAGTAATGGCTGGGATTTTTCCAGATTTGATGGAGGACATTAATTCATTGCCATAGAAACCACAGTATATACCAAGAAGGATAAATGATAAAAAATACCACCTAGACATATTATAATAAAACTACAGATTTCCAATGACAAGAGACTACCTTAAAAACAATCCAAGAGAAAAGGCAGCTCATCTACACAGAGCAAAAGTTAAACTGCCTACAGACTTTCCATCTTTTACTCATCCTGGTTTAGGTATATATATATATACCAGTACCACCGTTTTGGAAAACAATCCTCCACTATCTGGTAAAGTCAAAGATGCACATACACAGCTACCCAGCAATTAGACTCCTCAAAAAAACAAACAGCAAAAGAAAACAACAGTAACAAACATTGCACGTGTGAATCAAGAGACACGTACAAGAAGGTTCATAGCAGCATTGCTTGTAATCAGCCCAAAGGGATAAAAAATTGTGACATATACTATTGGCATTGAAAAAAAAATCACCTTGAAGAAATCTCATAAACATAATGTGAAAAATTAGTATGACATTAATTATATGTGGTTCAAAATATGTAAAATTAAACAATGATTTAGGGTCATGTTTACCTCTTGGCAAGGGGGTGTGATCAAAGAATATAACACAAGCATATAATAATGTTAGACTTCCTATGCTAGTTGTGTTCATTTCTAATCTTTTCACCTTACATACACGTTATATTCATTTTTAAAAATATTAATAGCTAGCAATTTACTGTTTAATTCTAATAATGACTCTGAATGACAGAAGTACTGTTTTACCCCCCCCTTGTACATATGGGGAAACTGAGGCACAGACGATTAAGTAACTTTCCCAAGGTTCCAGGCTGGCAAATGGTAGAGCCAAGAGCAGAATCTCCGCACTTTGTTTCCATATTCTCTTTTTTGTATTTATGTAATATTCCATTCTAAAAATAAAAGGAAATGAAAAAGAGAAAAATGCTTGGCATTAATGCTTCAAGGGCTAATGCCATTAAAAATGTTTTGCAAAAAGCTAAATATGTTGTGTGTATATAGGTATGTGAGTGTAATAAGAAATATGTATCAAAAAGTTAATAATCGGGCGCCTGGGTGGCTCAGTTGGTTAAGCGACTGCCTTCGGCTCAGGTCATGATCCTGGAGTCCCGGGATCGAGTCCCGCATCGGGCTCCCTGCTCGGCGGGGAGTCTGCTTCTCCCTCTGACCCTATCCCCTCTCATGTGTTCTCTCTCATTCTCTCTCTCATTCTCGCTCTCTCAAATAAATAAATAAATCTTTAAAAAAAAAGTTAATAATCATTTTACCTGTGTAAATTTTTTCTTCATTTTTTAAAATTATCTGCAGTCAATATTTATTTTTACTCAATGGGGGAAAAAGTCAACATTATTTAAACAGACTCCTGCCTTTGGCTTTTAAAAAATAAAACACATACCCTAAATCACGTGGTAAATTGCATAGTCAGCCTAATTACATCTTCCCTGGCAGATAACAGATAACCATGAGTCTTACTGGTTCCAAAAAAGGGCCTTCATTTTGTATCCAAAGGCAAATAGTGTTTTAAATCTCAGCAAAAATTTTTAAGTCTGGCGAGGAGTTGCTGGGGGCTGGTCTTGACACGCACCTCAGCCAATTTCTGTGGCTTCAGGGCAACTCCAGCAGCACCCGAGGCAGAAGGGTACCTGCGTGGGGGGGGGGGGGGG
>NW_023270451.1:791016-804568 GCF_011800145.1 Mirounga leonina | reverse complement strand
CCACACCCATACCACACCACACATACACATCACACCACACTGTACCACATCACACCACACACTTACATCACACCACACACACACCACACACTACATGCACACACCACACCACACGCATACACCACACACATACACACCACATACATCACACCACACACACAACATACACACACCACACCATACACACACACGCACACACACCCACACACCCTGTGCCTTCTCAGAACCATGTAGCCTAAGAAAACAGCCTTCAAAGGTCACTCCTGTCTGGCTCATGACCTCCCAAATCAAGATTAACAACTCGAATGTATTAAAATGAGAATTGGGAGTTATTTTTCACTTTAGATTTCATTTAAAAATAACAAATTACAAAATAGTAGCTGGAAAGGGAACCTGCTAATGAATATTTACGAAGCCTGCTAACCAGAAATAAAGACAAAAGCTGCCTTTTCTTGTCACATTAAAGTGAAAACAAACAAGACCTGGAGGAGGCAGCAGGATAGTCCAAACGAAACTCTGATTGCAGGGATGAAGACAAGCAGTGCAAGTCCAATAGAATATAGAGCTGGGACTGGATGATGCACAATCCCAAGAATTCTAATGAACACAATCCAGGGACTTTCATGGCGTTCCATCTCCAACAAGGGCAGTCATTTGGCTCATGGTGAATAGCTCTAACTCTTGGCTTTTTAGCTAAAGAAGATGGAGAAATTTCAATAAAAATTAAGAACAAGAGGTTGAAAAATGCTCCTTTTTAATGAAATACAGTCTCATACTCCATCAACTCCCATTTCTGCCAAAGACAACTGTATGTCCTTCTTGGGGCCAATGACCTGGTGACATATGATGATAAAGGCTGCAATTTCTTAGTTATTTTATGTTGGGTATGTGTGCTTGCTTTTCACTTCTGAGTTTCAGTGACAGCTGAGTGGGGCAACCAAAGTTCTTACTCCCTGGTATGCCAGTAAGAGTCAGAGCTTAGAAGGGGTACATTTGGCTTAAGAGCAGGTTGACAAACAGGAAAAAAAATTGTTGAAGGGCACAGCTGGGCTGGGGGAAAAGCAAGCTTTCATTTCCATATGAGTCTGAAGCTTTAAAAGCAGACTAGAGTGCATGAAACTTTTAAAAACCTGAAAGTCACTAAAAATCTATCAGATCTGCTAGAGACCTCTTCAAAGGGAAGGGAGATTTGACAGCAACAATAGGAATAGTAATAAATCCCTTTCATGTTATTACCACAGGGGCTGAAATTGTCCTTAAATTACAGTACTTCACCTTTAAAGTACATGAATCCCTAGGCATCTTGTTAAAATGCAGATTCTGATTGAGCAGGTCTGGGATGGGGCCTGAACTTCTGCATTTTTAACAAGCTCCCAGGTGATGCCCTTGCTGCTTGTCTGTAGCCCATGCTTTTAGTAACATGCATGTACAACACTAAAATAGAAGCCCGAAGATCAGAGTTTTAGCACCTGCTGTGGGTTTCACATTAAGATTTGGAGGCATATCCCCAAGCGGTTTCCTTTTCTTTCTTTTCTTTTTTAAGATTGATTTATTTGAGAGAGAGAAAGAGAGAGGGTACATGAGCAGGGGGAGGGGTGGAGAGAGAAGGAGAGAGAATCCTTAAGAAGTTCCCCCCCAGTGGGGAGCTCGTCGATGCAAGGCTCGATCCCAGGACCCCAAGATCATGACCTGAGTCCAAATCAAGAGTCAGACGCTTAACCGACTGAGCCACCCAGGTGCCCCCCACCAAGCGCAGTTTTCTCATTTGACAGACACTCGCTTGCCCTAGTTACCACATGGGTCATCGTGAGGCTAGAACTAACAACATGCAAAGTGCTTTGTAAATTGCAAAGAACAAAGAATGGCAGCATTATCACCATTATTAAAAGGATCATGAAGCATAAATGACTGAAGGACCCAAAATGCAAACAATTTGGGACGATTCAGACATGTATTTCCCTAGGTGGGTGGTGGTCACTGTGACCACTCTCATACTCTCTGATGCCCCAGGGGCATGGCTGCACACGCAGTTCTACATAACACCACAGTCAACTGGGTAAAACGAAATGCAGACTAGTATAAATGCCCAAATGCATGAGAGGATTTCAGAGATGGACCAGATTGGTAGGGGCTAGAACAACCAAGAAAGGCTTTGTGGAGAGAGAGCATGTGTTTTGAGGTATGCTCAAAAGGAAGAGAATGGCTTAAGGTAGCTTAGAGCAGGGCAGGGACAATGCTGAGCAAAATCAGAGAGGGAACTCAATTGGATGAGTCATTCCAGCCGGCAGACAGCGCCAAACACTATTCTCATTGTGTTAGATTGTGTTAGATTCTCATGTGTTAGAACATTAAGGCCTCATCAACAGATGCAGGAGGGACAGTGGCCTGGAATAGCTGGGTAAGGACTGTGCACTTTTTCCTCATGACACAGAGAGTCATCTGAAGAGTTTTAGCTTAGCAGTAAGAGAAGGAATGAAATTTGGTATTTTAATGAGCTCTATCAGGGAGAATATTGAAGACACGGAAATCAGTAAGAATACCTTTAAAATTCAGTTTTCTAGCAGTGGGTCTATTTAATCAAGCGAAAAGTGAAATGAAATCTCTATCTGCCTATATATGTTTTTAAAAAATTACAAAATTAAAAAGAATGAAAGCAGAACTGCTTTAGGTCAGGAGGCGATGGGGCCCTGGGGACAAACTCTCAGGTCTGGTGAAGGTACTATAGTGTGATAAGCATCTAAGATAGGATGCTGGAACTGGAAATCCAAAGGAAACCTAGGTAGACATAGTTCCATGAGAGAAGAACAGTTTATCTGGTGGCTGAGGCTGAACCAGAGCCAGACGTTCTGGCTGCCAATCCAAAAAAGGCTCTTTCATCTCCATCATCTTGCCTCGGCTGATTTGTATTGACAAGATACGCCAAGGAGAAAATGCAAAATCCAATATACTTAGGAGTCATTTAGAAACTTCTTAGTGCCTTCCCCTTATCTTCTGACACTGAGGTCTTCAAAGAGCATTTAGTCCCATATCCACTCTTTAATCTTATCTCTGAGCAATTAATTGATTGCAAAACTTGTTCTCCAAAGCTCCAGACTTCCTGTTGTTGTCTAAAAGCCCTTTGTAGCGATTTCACACTCAGGAATATTTTAACAATGTCCTCCCAAGATCTGAGTTTCAAAAGAACTTACATTGGGTACAAAGGACTGTAGACTTTGATTTAATTTTACAGGTAGGCAGAGCGGTAGGCACAGGAAGAGGGAGATAAAAGATTTTAAAACATATGGAAAGACACCTATTCAATGAAAAAGATTTATTATCACAAAGCCACATAGGAGATCTCTATGGGCATTTTCAAAGATACTACAAGAGATTTTAGTTATAAAGAAAACAAATGTGGATAAATAGTTGTGATCTTCTTCCATTTGCAAAACAGAGCATACATGTTTGAGTTTCTGGAAAGATCATTTCTGAAATCTGAAATCACAGAATCACAGAGTTCAGAGTTCTCCATAAATGCTCTGGGGAGCATTTCAGGGATTCAAGACTGAATGCTATTTTTCCTTGCTTTGAAGATTTTTTTAACTGTATATTCCATAAGCTCTTTTCCATGTCTCATTGTCCAAGAGCAGAGGAATTCCCTTGATACAAATCCAACTATCTTCCTCCTTTAATTTATGTCCATTTTCTCTTGTTCTGTCTTCTGTGAACATGGACAAAACACGTCCAATATCTCTCCTCAAAAGATCTCCATTTACTTGAAGATAGAAGGGAGTTACATACACCTGAATCCCCCAATCTTAAACAATTCCAGATTTTTCACTTTTACTCATAGAATTTTCTTTCCATCTCTTTAATGACTTTAGGTTCCCTTTGGAACCTGGCCCAATTTCTCCATACACTTTATAAAAGGGGACTAACCATGTGGAAGAACAATTTCAATTTGCAAGTGATGCATCTTTTATTAACCTCCATTCTCTACCAAAGCAAATGTTGTAATAAAAATGACATTAAAAATGCATTCTGTATTATAACCAATTGGTCAGAAATTGCCGGTAATTACAATGAAGGTATAATTTAATGAACGTTGCCTGTATCCAAGCACTGAATACTTTGCTGCCAAATCCTGGCAATGACTCTAAGAGGTAGGTGTTGTCATCCCCATTTTTCACAGGAAGGGCCTGGGCTAGATTGTCAGAGATCTTGATTCTGATTCCAGAGCTATGACCTTCTCACAGTGCTATAAAGATACATAATCACAGACTCACACAAACACATGCATGACATGGACCATGGATGGCTGCTGTAGATCAGGCTTCCCTAGAGCTAGACTCTGAGATGGGGATTGCCACACAGGGATTTTATGGGGGAGGGCTCTTGGGCCTGAACAAAGCAGGACAAGGCAGTAGGAGAAGCTGGGCTGTGGGACAGTCACAACAAAAGCCCCAGCCAACCCTACCAGTCCTACAGAGTTGTCCTGAATTGGGGCAAGGGTCTTTGTGTCCCCAAACTGACCAGTCATTGAATGTACAATGCTGCCCCAGGTCAGGTGGTATAACCTTGAAGGAGGCAACTCTCTGTAGCCGAGGCCTAAGGACAAACAGCAAGGAGGGACCCAGCCTTGAGCTCTCAGCTGTCAACACCCCCAGAAGCTGGGGAAAGAGTGTCTCAGTCCTAGAGAGGGCAGGGCACTTGGGTGGCACATCACAGCTCAACTACCGTGAGTGTGTTCCGATCGCCAACTTCGGATACCGGTCTGTGTACCTATTTACAGGTTTGTAAGTAATAGAAATCACATAGCTTTAATGCCAAAGAAATAAGTAAGATTGAGTGGGGATAAAGGACCACAAATACTGCTTTAGCTCATGTGTAGGGAATGAGGAATCTATCTCTATTTCTGGGACTCTGTCCCTTTGCTGTGACACTTTCTCCATGTGATACACACACACTAAAATGGTGAGTCTAAATAAAACATGAAAACTTTGATAGCAAAGAGGGGAAGCAGAAAGGACAGAAAATAATTTGAAATACCGGTAACATAATTATTACCCAAGTGGATGTCACTGTGTTTGAATAGTCCTGGTTGATGAAAATATACATGTCCTCCAAGTGAAAGATGATATAAGGAATGAAAAAACCCTGTCCGTAGTTCTGCACCTTCAATAATTTTTTTTATCCTCAATCTTTCCTCACAGATTTTATTTTCTAAATGGCATTAAAAAGACATAATTGCCAGGTGCCTGGGTGCCTCAGTCGTTAAGTGTCTGCCTTCGGCTCAGGTCATGGTCCCAGGGTCCTGGGATCGAGCCCTGCATTGGGCTCCCTGCTCCACTGGAAGCCTGCTTCTCCCTCCCCCACTCCCCCTGCTTGTGTTCCCTCTCTCGCTGTGTCTCCCTCTGTCAAATAAATAAATAAAATCTTTAAAAAAAAAAAAAGACATAATTGCCTCAGGATGGTTCTTGCTTAAAAAACAAAGAAACAGCCCAAATACTTTGGCTATTGATCATGAAGTGGAAGTTGTGTTTCATTTTCCATTTTATAATGAGATCAGAAATGTTTTTAAAGTTTAAAATCAAAAGTATTTATCATTTATTGTTATCTATGTATCCATTACGCAGAAGCTTTTAAAAAGCTAGAAAGCCAACAATGAGCGAGAATGGCTTATCGGGGCATGAATTTGAAATAGATCCCAGGGGATAACGAATCCAGCTTATATGACGGGAAAATGTGAAGAGTCATTAATTCATATTATGCTGCCTTGCTATTCTATTAATGACTGCAAAAATAAATTCTCCAATCACTGTGCTCATTGTAACATGAGCGGTAAGATATCAGCACAGAAGCTGGAGTTCAAAAAGTTAATAACAAACCTGAATCAAGAATAATTTCCCAAATATGCAAACAACAAAAGGTAGTGAAGAGTGAAAATTCAAATGCAGCAACGTTATCTGATTAGAAATCCATCGTCATTGTCCTCCGCCAAAATGGCCCACAAATTGCTGATGTAGTCTATGACCTCTATAGTGGGACTGAATTTGTATCAAAAGTTGGTGGCTCAGCATTTCCTCTCCCCTTTCTTTTTAAAATCCCACACTACGGAAGGGTGTAGGGTAACACATTTTACTGTTAAATATGATTTGAGCCTCTTGGAAGACTGCCCGTTCAAAAGTCTCACCACGGCAACTCACCTATGGTTTCCACTTTCTGATAGCAGTGGTTCCCAACAGTCCTCGTCCAGCAGGATTCTGTGTTCAAACCACAGGGTGGAAGGAGGGCTTCAGTACTTGGATACGATGTCAAACTCTAAATACTTTTATTTATTTAATTTATTTTGAGAGAGAGTGTGTACCAGCAGGGGAGGGGGGAAGGGGAGGGACTGAGGGAGAGGGAGAGAGAGAATCTTAAGCAGGCTCCAGACCTAGCACGGAGCTCCACGCAGAGCTCGATCTCATTACCCTGAGATCATGACCTGAGCCGAAATCAAGAGTCGGGCGCTTAACCGACTAACCCGCTCAGGTGCCCCCAAACTTTAAATAACGTTTACGTGGCAACCACACAGCTAACATACTCTATGCAGTGCTCTGTTTGCATGCTAAACACTGTTGCATTCCGCACCCTTCCCACAGTAAGATAGTTCAGAAGAAGACCCTATGACGGAGCCAAACTACAGTGGAGAAAGGTTGGCGTGCCCTTTCCTAGCTATCCTACCATCCTGTGCTCTTTGTCTGTTCGTCCTTATTCATGCTGTTGTGCTGCCAATGTAGCCAAGCTATGCCCAGGGCGAGCCTATCGATGTCTCCCTACACCGGCCCCCCATCTACCAAATGAAGGGTGGTTCACCTGCTTCCCATATCCATGATATACCATTTCTACTGCCAGCTCCATAAACACAAACTGCCAAGGGCTGCACCTTTGGAGACATGTTAGTTTGTATCTCTCACGCACAGAACATGAGTGAGACAGAAAAAGAGACACAGAGACAGGCACAGAGCGAGAAAAGAGAGAGACCAAAACAGGAAGACTTGGGCTCTGCACATCAACGAGTGTAAACTCCTTTTGTTACTGGCAGCTTTCGGGATAAGTGAATCATGTTCTATACACGCACTCTGACGACTTACGGCCCACTGCTTTCACAGCAATGACTGACCACTCTGTGAATTTCAGAGAACAGTTCATTGTCCTTGAGACCACCTACAACTTGCAAGCACGTGCCATCAATCTAAGCTACACTGACTCAGCATTTCCATAAATTCATTTTCTATACATAAAATCCACTGGGTATTGCAATGTATTTGACCAAATCAGAAATACTTTGGGCTTAAAAGAGTTGGTTTTAAAATAATTAATGAGTGTCCTTTTTTTTAATGTGTGAAAGTTGTATTTTATTTAAAAAGGGGAAATGAGGGTGCCTGGGTGGCTCAGTTGGTTAAGTGACTGCCTTCGGCTCAGGTCATGATCCTGGAGTCCCTGGATCGAGTCCCGCATCGGGCTCTCTGCTCGGCAGGGAGTCTGCTTCTCCCTCTGACCCTCCCCCCTCTCATGTGCTTGCTCTCTCTCATTCTCTCTCTCTCAAATAAATAAATAAAATCTTTAAAAAAAAAAGGGGGGGAAATGAAACTGGAAACTGGGTTGTTCAGCCAGTACTTGAACTGTGTGTGAATGTGCCTAATACATTGTTACTGAAGGTACCTAGTAGGGAGGCACCTGGGTGGCTCAGTCAGTTAAGCGTCTGCCTTCAGCTCAGGTCATGATCCCAGGGTCCCTGCTCAGCGGAGAGTCTGCTTCTCCCTCCTCCCTGCTCTTGTGTGCTCTCTCTCTCTCTCAAATAAATAAATAAAATCTTAAAAAAAAAAAAAAAAGAGAGTACCTAGTAGGGAAAAATTGGCTGGATGACGGATGTTGAGATGATGGTCCTTTTTTAACTAGACCTGAAACATGGGTGGTTTTGATTCTCTACTGATCCTTCATTTCAGTAGTGGAACCAGCTTAGAGAAAACAAAAACAAAAGCCACGTTAAAAAAGTTTAAAGTTACCAAAATTAAACATAAAACGTTCATCAGGGCCTAAAATAAGAAAGCAAAATCTGCTTGTTGAATGGAGAGCAACTGGCCAAGGCAAATGCCATCAGTATGAATGGACTGACTTAATTCAATTTCTTATTACTTTAAGACATATTAGGTAACCCCACAGTGCTCTAAAAATGTGGAATAAAAGAAAATGAGTAGGTGGAAGGGGCAGCCTGAGTTTCAACAGACCAGGGCTCTGACTCCAGCTGTTAGCATTAGGTCAGTTACTTAATTTTGCTTCAAATTAATATTCTTTTGTGTAAAAGTGAAAGTGATAGATTAGTGGATCTGTAAAGTTTCTGGAAAGATGGTAGAGAAATGGACTAGAAAGAGTAAAAAGGGAGCATTTTGTGATTTTCCAACAGGTCTTAAGGAAAAAAAGTCATTAAGCTAATTAAGGCCATAGTAATCAAATAAAATTCACTCAAAATAGTACGATTGTCCATATTATTTGAATTTAAAATTTTTACCCATGACATTCCCTCAGAGAAGGCTCTGAGTAATGTCTAAGTGGGGTAGACTGCTCTGAAACAGTGAAGCCTCTGTTATAACAGCTCCTTTCATGACGTGCTGAGTGATGCTGGAAAAACCCAAAGGAGGGACCCTGACACACCCTGGAGAATGCAGGAAAGATCCTGTTCGATCTCCTGTGGGCAACGCTCATATCCTGGGCAGAGCAATGAAAATGATGACTAGGTAAGAAACCAGGAGATAAACAGAAAAACAAAGCATGTTCCTTACATAATTTCTGTAAATACTGTGAATTCAAATGAAGAATGGCACAGGCCTATACCTCTGAAATCTTAGGGTTTTCATTGTTTTTTTAAAGACTGACTTAAACTTCCTTTCATCAAACTAAAAAAAGTCCCCACATTTGTCCCTAAGAAAAGATCCTTATTTATTTATTTATTGAGAGAGAGAGAGAGAGAGAGCATGTACGCTCATGGTGCATGAGCATGGTTGGGGAGGAGCAGAGGGAGAGGGAGAGGGAGAATCTCAAGCAGACTCCCTGTTGAGTGTAAAGCCCAACACAGGGCTTGATCCCAGGACCCTGAGATCATGACCTGAGCCAAAACCAAGAGTCAGAGGTCTCAACCAACTGAGCCACTCAGGGGCTCCCTAATTTATTAGACTAAGAAAATAAAAACAACAAATACAGATATGAATGAAATGATAGGTCATGTCAAAATGAAATGGAAATTGAGGGACACCTGGGTGGCTCAGTCGGTTAAGCGTCTGCCTTCAGCTCAGGTCATGATCCCAGGGTCCTGGGATTGAGTCCCGCATCGGGTTCCCCACTCCGCGGGGAGCCTGCTTCTCCCTCTGCCTCTCCCTCTCTATCTCTCATGAATAAATAAATAAAATCTTTAAAAAAAAAAAAAAGAAATGGAAATTGAGAATGCAGTGAGTTGTGTTTTAAGTGTATGAACAAATAATTTTTTTATTGAAGTATGGTTGACATATTACTCTAGTTTCAGGTGTGCAATATAGTGATTCAACAGTTACATACAGTATGAAATGCTCAGAACAACAGGTGTAGTCACCATCTCTCACCAAACAACATTATTACAATATCATTGACTGTATTCCCTATGTTATACCTTTTCATCCCCATGACCTATATATTTTATTTTATTTATTTTTAAAAAAGGAGGGAGAGAGCGGGAGAGGGGTATGGGGGGAAGGGGCAGAGGGAGAGAGAATCCCAAGCAGGCTCCACGCCCAGCGCAGAGTCCCACATTGGGCTCAATGTCACAACCCTGAGACCATGACCTGAGCAGAAACCAAGAGTCGGACACTCAAACGACTGAGCCATCCAGGTGCTCCTATTTATTTCATAACTGGAAGTTTGTACCTCTTAATCCCCTTCCCCTATTTCACCCATCTTCCCACATCCCCCCATCTGGCAACCACCAATTTGTTCTCTGTATCTGTGAGCCTCTTTCTGGGTTTGTGTGTGTGTGTGTGTGTGTGTGCGTTTGTTCATTTGTTTTGTGTTTAAATTCCACATATAAGTGAAATCATATGATTTTTGTCTTTTTTCTGGCTGACTTATTTTGAAAGCTTAAGTACAAAATCAAAGTTATATTTCAAACAAGATTTTTAACTATTGCCTATAACTCCCAAATTAATGTTTCTAGCCTGGAACCTTCCCCTAACCTCCCCGCTTACACTTCCAGCTGCCCAGTGGACATTTCTACCTAGATGTCTCATGTATACTTCAAAGTCCTTTCCTCCCCAAGACAGGTCTGCTTCCCCCCTAGTCTCCTATGTCACCGGAGTCAGAAACCTGAGAATCCCAGGTCCTAACATTTTCTCACTTCCAATGCCCAAACCATTGCCAAATCCAGCATAGTGTAGCTCTTTCAAAGCTCTCTTCCTCTATTCCTCACTGCTTCTTCTCTAATTTCATCCCTCTCATCTCTTCAGTGCAAAACAGTGCAAAACAAATCTTCCCTTAATCTTGCTCACCTCCAGCTGTTTCTCTATACTCTCTCCGAGGTAACATACCTAAAATACCATTGACTACATCTTAAAACTCCTCAATGCTTAGACACACACACACACACACACACACACACACACGCCCTTCATACCTGTGGTTCAACAACCCTGAACAACTTATTTCTGCATGCAGGTTTCACACCCCTCTCCCACTGCTCCTGCTGGCAATACCCTCCTCCACTCCACCAGGCCAACTCCCAGTCATCTTTCAAGGGCTGTTTCAGGAGTCACCTCCTCCAAGAAGCCTACTTTTACACACACAATCTCTGGCCCCAGGCTGCATTCAATGTCTTTTTCATTCCTTAACGCACTCTCAATACATTTTCATCATATTGGAGTTGGTCATATCTACTTATGTGTCTGTCTCTTGCATTTGACAGATACTCCTTGAAGGTAAGGACTTATCAGTTTTGCTTCTTGAGATCCTAGCAAAGTTTACAAAAATCAAAATAAAAGTGAATCAAACTATAAAGAAAAACAGATTGGAGGATATAAGGGTATTTTGGAGGATTATAAATATTTGGAAATAGTAATTGTTTTTCTTACTTACGCAAATAATACTTCATGGTTTACAAAGTGCTTTCATATATATTGTTTTGTTTTATCCTTCAAAAATTCTAAAAGGCAGGGTAAGGCAAATATGAAGGCTCTCAGAAACCCTAAATACATAAGAAATTCCTCTGAGGAGAGAAATGTTATTGATTTTTTTCAAGGTGCGTGCACGCACACGTGTACATATATGTTTGTGTTCAAATAAGTCTTCTTAGATCAG
Organism: Mirounga leonina; assembly: GCF_011800145.1. Lineage (NCBI taxonomy): Eukaryota > Metazoa > Chordata > Mammalia > Carnivora > Phocidae > Mirounga > Mirounga leonina. The sequence continues at coordinate 793,228 of NW_023270451.1, read as the reverse complement.
AGCTACAACTTCAAATAAATTCCTGTTACATCAAAATAGCCACTTGAATTCCTTCGTAACTACTAAAAAATTCTCCTGAAAAAGAAAAACTCTCAATTCTTTGTAGAGAATTTTCAATTATCTATTCCCTTATTCACTCTTTTCCAAGAAGTAGATTTTAGAACACAGAACAGCTAATTTAGATTTCTAAAGACAAAGAGAGAACTGATTTGCTCTCACCTTCAAAAGATCCACTGGGGCCAAAAGTCTCCTGAAAGTTTCCCTGATGTTTGAAAGCTGTCCTTTTCTCAGAATGATGCCAACAGCTGAGAGCAGTTTTGGCCAAAGTCTTCAACAAACAGGGGTTGTGGGTGCTGAGGAAGAATATCACAAGGATTCCTGAATAGGAAAAAAAACAAACCACAGAATAGTGTAAATTGTTTTGGGTTAGTTAATTCTATTAAGCTGATATTTCATTCTATCATCCTACTAAATTCGACAAGGGGAACTAAATACATATTAAATTCCATGATTAATTTTAACAACACATTTCTGTACTTAAGAACATCAATGTCTTAAGACTTTAAACAATTTAATGGCCACAGGTAATGAAAACAGGTAACATAATTCCAATTACATTTTCGTGTAGGATAGGAGTCTGAATGACCCCTAAACAGCAGGAAACAACTGTGCACACAAATTAAAGAGGAAAAAAAGGCACTTGATCTTATTCTCCTCTAATACTTCATGGGAATACCGGTCGCTTTACAATCACATCAACACACAAGCTGTGGCTGGGAAGAATCTAATACCGACCGAAAAGAACAAACAGTGAAGAACGAAGTATTTGATCAAGGTTGACGATGTCAGGGAGGAACTCAGCAATGCAATTACATTTTAGAGGTGGCTTTGAAGTCAGTGAGAAAAGAAAGCATCTGGGAATAAAAGGGGGTTGCTAAACACATCACTGTAAGAAAACAAGCATATGGTTAAGGTAGAAAGACACGGAATGAAGCCTTCATTAAATGGAAACCACCTAACAGAAGTACTGAATATTGTGTTTGCTTAATACCTCACTTTTAAGAGAAAGGGTAAAAATCACAGAAAAGAGTATTCAGAAACCTCTTTTAAACCAAAACTTGGGGTCAGTGTGCAGCGAGGAGAGCTGAAGGCGGGAGTGCTAGACCTGCTCCCAGCACTAAGGGTCTGACCTTGGGCATGCTAAGTGCTTCTCAACCTTGTGGGCCCTCGGAGAGCTTGTAGAAAGTATCGCTGGCTTGGCTCCATCCAGGCCAAATAAATCTCTGACATGAAATGAGAATCTCAGGTGGGTCGGAGTCCAAGCACAGGCATTTTTTCCAAAGACACAAAGAGAAGATGTTTCCAGATGGTTCATCTAGCTCGAACATTTGGCCTCTCCCTAATGGTTTGCACCTGGTAATTCAAGTTTGTCTTAAAACAAATATGATTTAAATTAATAGTATCCAAAGTTTAAGACCCTATAAAATTAAATAGTGCCCCCAATTTTCGAGAAGAGGAGACTGGGGCTCTGAGAAGTACGGTGCCATAGGCAAGGTCCAAGCAAAAGAACACCACTAGGATGGAATCAAGTCTTCTGGGGAGATAATGTCAGATCCTGAGCGGGGGCTGGACACAAGTTTGTCTCCGGCTGGGCCGGGAAGACCAGAAGGCAGGGAGCCACACCCAGACTAGGGCCTGACGCCATAGGCTCTCTGGGCTCCCACCCCTTACAGAATGAGAAGGAGGAAAAAGAATCCTACTAGCTAGATCACAGCACTTCATATGAGCTGAACACTGTGCTAAGAAACGCTCCAATCCTCACAACATTCTCAGACCTAACTACTATTATTATAATAGTTTATTTATAATTTACAAATGAGGAAAGTGAAGCCAAGTGAGCTTAGTTTTGTCTCTAGAAAGGGGGAACTGGAATTTTAACAAAGCTAGTCTCTCCTAACCATGTATTTCCTAGTGGGAATACAGTTAACAGAAAGTTGGAAGCAAGGCTACTGCTCCGCTCGGTGTCGGCTTTGTCTTTTTTGGTCACACTGCATTCTCACACTGGAAAGTGGCAACAGAGGCATCCTGGAGTCTTCCTGGTGCTTTCAGATTTTCTCAGGTTAAACACCAATTTCTGTTGTTTGTGACAGGATTAACATTTTATGGAATGATTTTTATTCTCCCTTCACACACACACAAACACACACACACA
>NW_023270451.1:657197-790616 GCF_011800145.1 Mirounga leonina | reverse complement strand
ACACACACACCACACACACACAACACATACACACATCACACACCACACACACACAACACATACACACACCACACACACACACACCACACACTCTACATACACATATACACACACACTATATCACACATGTGCACACACATACTTCCAAATTAATAGAATTTGAACAGTGAGATTTAATTACACTACTTTAGAGACTTCAGTTGCGTGGGCAACTATCTGAAGATTCACCACCATAATCTGCCCTAACTGACTCAGGCCATCATGAATCTGAGTTTAGAAGCCTAACTGAAGTATCTGGAACATCATTTACAATTCATTTGGAAAAAAATTATCAAACGTTCTTATACTCTCCTTCAATCATCTTGGAGAAGTATCCCTGTTGTAGTTTGCTGCCCTGTTACATTTACATTATGTAAATTATCTCCTTTCTTTAAATGGCATTGTTATTGACTATAATAAAATCCAATTTACAAATATTCCACATATGAAATATATTTTATTTAAGAGGCTAAGGCAAAAACACTACTGTTTCTGACACCTTAGGCATAACCTAATTATACGATGGCAGAATTATCTTCATGGCTCATTTTAGTAATAAAGCAAAAAGATCATTTTCATTAGACCCTTCTGGGAAGAAATAAAAGAGTAGCAATAAAGATAAAAACACAATTTTGGGAATTGGAGGGGGCCTAGAAAGGTCACTGTAGCCAACCACCTATCTGCCCATGGTCTTTTCCATTTCAAGGGATTCTGTATGAGGTTGAACCTCGCTTCCTGCAGCTTTCACTCACTGGTCCCAGTTCTGGCCTTTGGAGACATATCCAGATTCACATTCTAATGTAAACTTCCCAACCACAGCCTGCTGCTCCGAAAAGCAGGGGTAAGCTGTGGTTTGAGCAGAGGTGGCCACTGACTGGACCAGGGATGGGCCTGACGCAGGGGTGTCCCACAGAGGCTGGTGGATGATCCATGAGGTAGCTTTGTGCAAGGATCCCGTCCCAGAAGAGAGATGACAATCAGCCATGTCAATCAAACCAGCTCTCTCTGGGATTTGGAGTGGATGTCAGGTGTCAGAGGAGAACCTCTGGAATATGCAGAGGGAAGCAGAAAGGCCAAAAGAGGGATCATGAGAGAGGAGGGGCATCCCTGAGGTTGCCTGACCCTGATAACGCCCCACTTTCCAGACCCAGACAAGGAAGCTGTGTGGTAAATCCTTACTCCTTAGGGGGCCCTGAGTCTCTGCTCTCTACAGCTCCAAACATGCCATACATATGGACTAAAATGGCAGCACCTCATTTACAGGCCATTCTTACAGCTGTGAGTCAGGTTGACAATGAAGATCTCCCTTATCTTTCTGAAGGTATTGTTAGAACCAAGCAAAGGCTTTATTTTCACCCCATTAATATTTCACCTTTTTAAAATGGAATTCATTATTCCAACTTGTCAAAAATTCTCGACTTCTCAATTCTGCCCTTCCAAAGTAGTCGTTATGCCTTTCACCTTCATGCCATTTACAATTTAGACAAGCATGCCATCTACATGATGTCCATGCCATGACAAAAACACTAAATAAGGCACTATTTCACAGAGTGGTATTAAAAATAGCAAAAACAAGACTGTTAACAAATAAAAATGAATGTGTTTATTTTATTTTATTATGTTAGTCACCATACATTACATCATTAGTTTTTGATGTAGTGTTCCACGATAAAAATGAATGTATTTTAGTGTCAAGGTCATTACCTAAAATTAATAATTACCAATTCTTAAAATTGACTGCAAGTCATCCTGAAGCTATAAATAGCTACATAAACTGACATGACCAAACAATTCATCTGCTGGATAAAGGTTTTAACGTTTAAGTTGGTAGAGACGGCAAAATCCAGAAGAATTAGATTCCAGCATCATTAGAGAAAATTAGGTCATAGTTGAGATAACTGGCAACATGAACTTTGTCGTTACAATAATTACCTGTGCAGCAGACCAAGAAGTTATGTTTGAGAAACATATTGCAAAACCTGAGCCAAGTTAGCTCCATCCTTCCCGGGGGCAATCATGGAAATTAGCAGAATCTGTCATTTTAGGTCATCTGGTGTGCCCATGCCAAAGTGAAACTGTTCCCCAAAGGTCTCAATTGCTTTGTCTAATTTAGCTTTCCGTAAGCCTCACGGGATCTCTCTTTATAGTAAAGAGCCCCACACTGAAAAGCTTTTTAAGTTCTCGAGTCTGCTTTTCTCAGTTTTTCTGTCTGCACCATTCCTGTCAGACCATGAAGCTGCAGTTTCTGCTGGTGGTCAGTGTGCCTGCCCGGAACCACCCAAGCCATCCTCACTGCTCTAACCGGACACTTCCAGTCCTCCCAGGACTGACTTTGTGAAGTAAGACTGGAAATCCTCAGAGGGAGAGCCCCATGGGCCCCGTCTAGAAAAAAAGCACGTGAGCGTGCGTGTAGATTTCCCGCCATCTCTGTTGAACACGCAGAGGCCTTCCCTGGCTTGCTTCTTTTTTCTCAGCTGTGTCAAGTTGTTCGACTGTTCATTCAACAATTACCGTCTGATCCACTGGGGTCAACGTACTGCCCAGGATGCCACGAGACACACAAAGACAATGAAGACTCGGCAGCTTCTGCTCCAAGACAGGGATGAGAGCTAATAATATCATCTTGTGTTGTATGGCATTTGCGATTTATTTTTCACAGAAGTCATCTCCCTTGACATTGAAAAATAAGTATTTTTCTTGCCATCTTACAGATAAAAACAAAGCTTCAGTAAGGTTAGGTGAGTCATGAGTAATTCACTGCAGCTAGTAAGCGGCAAAACCAGGACTCCAGAGGTGAGCTTTGGGATTCCCGGTCTACGTCACTCCCACCAATCCATGGGCGCATTCATTGTTTACGCAGATAGAATGACTACAGAACAACTTGTGTTGAAAGCTTACTCCATACTGGGTACTTCGGGCATATATCTGATCTAAATATTTGATAACGACTTTATGAGGTGGGCGATTTTATTATCCCATCTTACAGGAGGGAAAAGCGAGGACAAGGCGCAAAAAGGGAACAAATGGTCCAGCGTGGCATGGCTAGTAGGTGGCCAAGGGTGATAAACACCATGGAGCAGTGCCACCCGGAAGAAATGAGGAGGAAGTCACTGGATCTGTTGCTAGGAAGGACGCTAAGAAAGTTTGGGAACGTTTTCTAGCATTTCCAGAACAGTGAGACTTTTCTTCTCTTGCAAATCCTGTGAGAAGACACTGGCATCAGAGACGAGAAAAACACGGCAGTTCCAAGAAAAGAAGGCCACGTGGCACTCCCCTTTCCCTCCACCGTGGCTAGGGGCATGTGAGTCACTTGATGGCAGAGGGAGCTGCCAGCACATGAAGGCCATCTGCTGCTTTAATACTTGCAATGTATATTTTCTACTCTTTCACATTCTTTAGCTAGATCCCGCTGGTTAAGCAAAGCAGAGAGAAGAGACCCTTGGCCTCTTGTTTGTGACTGCCCGGGAGGCTCACCGAGTGTGACGCAGCAGTTTGCCAGGACACCAACTGGAAACATGCAAACCTGATGGCCGCCCGGCACCCACACCTCAATGTGGTTTCCTTATTCTTTTTTTTTTTTTTTTAAAGATTTTATTTATTTATTTGAGAGAGAGAGAATGAGAGAGACAGAGAGCACATGAGAGGGGGAGGGGCAGAGAGCACATGAGAGGCAGAGCAGGGAGCCTGATGTGGGACTCGATCCCGGGACTCCAGGATCATGACCTGAGCCAAAGGCAGTCGCTTAACCGACTGAGCCACCCAGGCGCCCCGGTTTCCTTATTCTGCACCTGATTTCCGGTGTGAAAGGAGGGAGCCAGGAACAAAGGAAGTGTGCGCCAGCATTCTGTGCGTGGCTTTCACGGCCCAGAGGAGGGGCTGAGGTTCCTACACAAAGCTTCGCTTAATCCCACAATAATCCCACAAAGTGGCCATTATTATACCGATTTTCTACGCGGGCATATTGAGGCACCATATGCATCCCGAAGTCAGAGAGCCTGTCCATGTTAGAGATGGGATTTGAATGTGGTCTGTTTGTCCCGGTGCTATGGCATCCCTCTTATATTTCTGCTGATGTCATCGAATGAGCAAACAAATAAACCAAAACTTTGTGAGGAGGGGAAGATGCTGAGAGATAAAACTTGAGTTAATGTTGGAAAGCCAATTAACTTTAGACATGAGGTACGGTCCCTGACTTACGATGGTTCAGCTTAGGATTTTTTGACTTTACGATGGTATGAAAGCAATATGCATTCCAAATTTTGAATTTGGATCTTTTCCCGGACTAGCGCTATCCTCTCGCAATGCTGGGCAGCGAGCCGCAGTTCTGCCAGCCATGCGATCACTAGGGTCAACAAGCCATACACGTGTAACCATCCTGTACCCACATGACCATTCTGTTTGTCACTTTCAGTACAATATTCAATGAATTACATGAGATATTCAACACTTTATTGCCAGATCGGCTGTGAGTTAGATGATTTTACCCAACCGTCCGCTAATGTAAGCGTTCTGAGCACAAGCAAGGTAGGCCAGAGGCTAAACTGTGATGTTCGGTAGATTAGGTGTAATAAATGCATTTTAGACTTATGATATTTGACTCACAATAGGTTCATCAGGACATAACCCCATTGTAAGTCAAAGAAGATACATATATGCCAAAAAAAAAAAAAAAGCACAGGGCACTTAGTGGAAACATGTGCCATGGGAAAAGCCAAACACGCTACAAATCTTTCCATATTCTTGAATTGAGAGATGCCCTGAAGCCTCAGAAATCAGTCCCCACGGGGCCTGCTGTGTTCCTGGGAATTCAGAGGTAGAGAGAGAATCGTGTCAAAGGCAGGAACAGGTCTGGCCTAGCAGCCGATGAAGCGTGTGACTGACACGCACGCTGTGAAGTGCCAATAAACTGCAGGGGGGTCCCCCAGGGGGAGAAAGCACCTCCGGCTGGGACTGGGCAGTAAGTACAGCCCACCTCACTGAGCCCCACGCAGTGAAAGAAAGGGGTGAAACTGAATAGTAACACTAGGGGGCAGCGGAGATGCGGGGCGATTTTAGGCCAGAGGAGATGTGAGCGCATGTGTACGCCATGAAGACAGTGGAATGAGGAGACCAAGCGGGGCAGGGAAGGGGCGAGGGGAGGGGAGCCACCGGTGGCAAGAGCGGTGGACAGAGTGCTGGCCGGGCGGGGCAGAGGGCTGGGTGCAAGGGAGGCAGGCAGGGAGCCCCCTGCCAGACTTCAACCACTTTACCTCAACATGAGAGGTGCGGGGGCCCATTTCAGGTCTTCCCCCACTTCAGAGAGAAGACTCCCCAGAAATGAGTTTTCAAGCACAAACGCAAGAGCCCCTCTGCGGAAACCTGCTTATTTTGCATATCACCCTGGCCTCCTACTAAATCACAGTTGGAGTCCGTCAAAATGAAATGAAATGCCAACACACTTCAACAGTAATACAAATGCCTTGCAACCTTGAACTTGAGTTTAATAGAATATACAAAACAAATTTGCTTTGATGACTCTGAAAAGCAACTGGGCCAGTTCCAACTTAAGCAGGGGTTTATTTATTTTGCGGAGCGCCATGATTATTCAAATCACTGGAGAAGCACTTAGTGGGCGCCTGCTGGGTAACGCAAAAGTTCGAAGCTGGAATGCTAATGATTTTTATTTTTGTACTTCGTTTTGACTGGATTGTTTTAGACAGGGTTTGATTTTTTATTTGGGGAAATTTTGCAGCTGATTTTTAGTGGCATTTATTTTTTCTGATAAAAAAAGTGTTTTCATTTTTCAAAATATGAAAAGTACAGAAAAATTAAAAGAAAAAATTAAAATACAATGTTTTCTCCAACCAACAGAAATAAAAATTGTCAATGTTTTGGTCTTTGTGTCTTCGTGTGTTTTATTTTTTCTGTATGTATGTGTGTCTGTGTATACATTTTCAAAACAGAAGTGGTGTAAAAAAGATGGAAAAATATTCCATGCTCATGGATCGGAAGAATAAACATTGTTAAAATGTCTGTGCTACCCAGAGCAATCTATACCTTCAGTGCCATCCCGATCAAAATTCCAATGACATTTTTCAAAGTGCTGGAACAAACAGTCCTAAAATTTGTATGGAATCAGAAAAGACCCCGAATCGTCAAGGAGATGTTGAAAAACAAAGCTGGGGGCATCACATTGCCCGATTTCAAGCTATATTACAAAGCTGTGATCACCAAGACAGCATGGTACTGGCACAAAAACAGACATATAGACCAATGGAACTCAATAGAGAGCCCAGATATAGACCCTCAACTCTACGGTCAAATAAACTTCGACAAAGCAGGAAAAAATATGCAATGGGAAAAAGACAGTCTTTTCAATAAATGGTGCTGGGAAAATTGGACAGCCACATGCAGAAGAATGAAACTCGACCATTCCCTAACACCATTCACAAAGATAAACTCAAAGTGAATGAAAGACCTCAATGTGAGACAGGAATCCATCAAAATCCTAGAGAACATAGGCAGTAACCTCTTTGACATCGCCCACAGCAACTTCTTTCAAGATACATCTCCAAAAGCTAGGGAAACAAAAGCAAAAATGAACTTTTGGGACTTCATCAAGATAAAAAGCTTCTGCACAGCAAAGGAAACAGTCAACAAAACAAAGAGGCAACCCACAGAATGGGAGAAGATATTTGCAAATGACACTACAGATAAAGGGCTGGTATCCAAGATCTATAAACAACTTCTCAAACTCAACACCCAAAAAACAAATAATCAAGTCAAAAAGTGGGCAGAAGATATGAAAAGACACTTCTCTGAAGAAGACATACACTTCTATGTAGAAGGCTAACAGACACATGAAAAAATGTTCATCATCATTAGCCATCAGGGAAATCCAAATCAAAACCACATTGAGATACCACCTTACACCAGTTAGAATGGCAAAAATTGACAGGGCAAGAAACAATAAATGTTGGAGAGGTTGTGGAGAAAGGGGAACCCTCTTACACTGTTGGTGGGAATGCAAGTTGGTACAGCCACATTGGAAAACAGTGTGGAGGTTCCTCAAAAATGTAAAAATAGAGCTACCCTATGACCCAGCAATTACACTCCTGGGTATTTACCCCAAAGACACAGATGTAGTGAAAAGAAGGGCCATATGCACCCCAATGTTCATAGCAGCAATGTCCACAATAGCCAAACTGTGGAAAGAGCCGAGATGCCCTTCAACAGATGAATGGATAAAGAAGATGTGGTCCATATTTACAATGGAATACTACTCAGCCATCAGAAAGGATGAATACCCAACTTTTACATCAACATGGATGGGACTGGAGGAGATTATGCTAAGTGAAATAAGCCAAGCAGAGGAAGTCAATTATCATATGGTTTCACTTATTTGTGGAACATAAGGAATAGCATGGAGGACATTAGGAGAAGGAAGGGAAAAATGGGGGGGGGGGAATTGGAGGGAGAGATGAACCATGAGAGACTATGGACTCTGAGAAACAAACAGGATTTTAGAGGGGAGGGGGGAGGGGGGATTGGTTAGGCTGGTGATGGGTATTAAGGAGGGCACATACTGCATGGAGCTCTGGGTGTTATACGAAAACAATGGATCGTGGATCACCACATCAAAAACCAATGATGTATTGTATGGTGACTAACATAACATAATAAAATAAAAAAAAAAAAAACAGAAGTGGTAATAAATTAAACTATTATTTAGTAACCTGCTCTATTCACCTACAACTGAAAATGAACATTTCCCCAAGTCATTAAATATCCTAGAATTTTGGTGTCTGGGTAATAGTCTACCATGTAAATAAATCATACTCATTTAACCAATTTCCTAGTATGGGCCATTAATCCTATTCCATTTGGCTTTTTTACATCATTTTCTAAAGATATACTATTTTACTAGCACTGGCTGAAAAACAACCAGTAAAGTTCTCTCTCTCTCTTTTTTTTAAGATTTTATTTATTTATTTATTTATTTATTTATTTATTTATTTATTTATTTATTTTAGAGAGAAAAGAGAGAGTACAAGCAGGGGGAGGGGCCGAAGGAGAGAGAGAATCCCAGGCAGACTCCAAGCTGACCACAGAGCCTGATGCGGGGCTCAATCTCACGACCCTGAGACTATGACCTGAGCAGAAATCAAGAGCCAGACGCTTAACCAACTGAGCCACTCGGGCACGCCACAACCAGTCAAGTGCTTACATGGTTGATACATGGAGTATTATTCAATTACAAATTCCATTTCCCTAACTGGGATTGGTGACCAGTTGACTTCAGGCTGGGTGCCTGCGCAAAGCAGCTCCAGCACACATTCCCGCCAGGTTCCCAGTGGGTCCTTCACAGCCCTGCCCCTGTCCCTGGCTGTACATCTGCAGCTTGGTAGCCTGTTCCACCAAGTTCACCCAGATTACTGTGAAAAGCTTGAATTTTCCAATGAACCTATCAGAGCAGGACCCACGGACAAACGGTCCCCAACCCCAGGTAATGTGTGAAGACAGCCCTTCCTGGGGCAGAGAGGTTGAGGGAAACACTGTTAGCCTGACATAAAAAACAGTAACATTTCTCATTGTCTTAATAGGTCATACTGTGTCTCAAAAGAGACAATGGGGTAGACTGGGAAGTTGTAAGTAACTACTTTCATCGATGTTATTATTAAAAATTAGATGAGAAGATCGTACCAGTGATACGCCTTAAGCAGCTCATGATTTTGAGCCTCTCCTGCGGCCCATTCTCAGCCCTGCTGGCACTTAGGAGTCCACGGATGGTGTGGTCATTGCCTTGATTACGGTGATGGTGACGCAGGGGAATACGTAAGTCAAAACTCCTCACACTGTCCATTTTAAACATGTGCAGTTTGTTGTATGTTAATTATACCTCAATAAAACTGTTTAAAAAATGAAGACCCCCTCCCAAGTGCCCAAAACCCACACCTGAGATTCTGATTTAATTGGTCTTGAGTGAGGCCCTTAACGTGAAGTCGAGAACCACTGATCTCATATATACTGGGGATGAAGAGTGCGCTTATCCTGATGAGCACTGAATACTGTACAGAATTGCTGAGCCATTATATTGTACACCTGAAACTAAGAGAATGCTGTATGTTACAGACCTCAATTAAAAAAGGGAAAAAAGATTCAATTATACTTTAAAATTGCAAAAAAAATGAACTGATAAATTGATGCGATTGATATGAAATTGGTAAGGATCTTTTTAAAGAAGTGATTTTTGTCACATTCAAGTGCAAACAATAACAAATCTGCTTTTTTAAAAAGTGCTCCCCAGCAAAGAAATTCAGAGGCTGGCTTTAATAATTTGCAGTAACTCCTTAACCAAACTTTTAAGAGCCTATGGTGTACGAGGTACTCCTCGAGGCAGAGCATAAATCATGTGTATGCGTGAAACTGGTAACTTTTTATGAGCCCAACGTTCTCTTGAGTGGATTCAAACTAAATTAAATTCACAAACTAGTTTAAACATTTATTTATCTAAGAAAAGCTAAAGACAGGAAATGTAAAAATGAACCTGTTACGGCCCCAGAGCGCAATCATGGATTCTCTATGAGAGTGGTTCAAATCCAGGAGGTTTTGCTCCATTTGCCAAGCCATGGAGCTACCTACAGGCTTTTAGCAAGAATGTGGGAAAAGCTGTCCCAGAAAACTGGAAGCTTCCTGCCAGAGGGCACCATCATCCCCTCCTGACATTTGAGGCTCCGTGTCACGGCTCCGTCTATAGATACCAAGACGGCTTCACATCCATAATAAGATAGCCAAGCCCTTTCATTAGAGAAAATTAATATTCAATATTCACTCATATATGTCTTTATTCTATTATTAATAAGAAACTTTGAACATAATTAGTATTGGCTTTGAGTGCAGTTCAGAACTGCACCCAGCTGGAAAGGAGCCATGGAGCAGAGTTTCATTCCTCTCCGAGGCTGAACACTCTCTGAAAGGGATTAGAAGAAAAAGAAATGGAACTGTTCAGGAAGAAATGGTCTCCGTGAGTTAACTGGGATGATGGTGTGTGGTAGGGGAGACAGAACTGTGGCTGTCCAGGGCATGGCCCTTCTCGGTCCTTGTCACCTCCAGTCTCCATAATGTGCCACAAAATGCAATCAGAGCAATGAAGCCTCTGGGTCAGGGAGCAGGAGGTGTGACGTGTCCGGGGAGCAGCTCAGGGTGAGGCAGGATGTCGGACACCTGGTCAGGTGAAAAAGGAGAAAAGCAGCAGACTGCCGTGGAGGGACATGACCCCTTCCAAAGAAATGCATAAACGAACACCAGGCAGGAAGTCAAGAGCAAAGTCAGGGTCGATAAGTACAGAGTAGTATAAGAAATGTGAACAGGGATAAGGTAGGATTTCCAGACTGCTGACCACTATCACCACTTCAGCTAAAATGAAGCCATATTGAACTTGTTTTTTCCTCAAGAGAAATGGATGAAATATTTTATATCCCTTACAGGAAAAAGATAAGATCAACTTTCAGTAAGCAGCCTTTCATAGCTCCCTCCTATTAACAGCCTTTGACAACTATACTCATACTAAAACCTGGGGTTCCCCTCGATACTTCCTCCCCAAATTTCCCCATCTGACACCCACTATTGGCCTCTTTAGATCCATTGCCTGGGGCACACTTCAATTCCATTTCATCCCTGACACCATCTCTCAGCTCACCCCAGGCTCCAGGCACTGTGCCTGAGGACCAGGTCACCCCATCTTCATCCCAGTGCCCAGCTAGGGGTCCAGGAACATGATGTTCTCTGGAGGGCGGCACAGTGCCTTAGCCCCCCCACCCCCAACACATACACACATACACACACACATTGTTCTAAATGTCCCCTTATGAGAGACCTGTGATGGTGATAAATTCAACTTTAACACAATTTCCCCCAAGCAAAATTAATCCTCACCAATCAGAAACTGTGAATAGTTGCCAGATAAAATAATATGCATAGATTTCTGGAGGGAACTGAGATTGTACACTATCCTTATCATAACTCTTAGTGCTCACCACCAAACTCAAAACCAAAAAGAAAAAAAATCATATTCTATTATACTTTCTTTAAAAAAAAAAAAAAACCTATATTTGGTTGACTGAGTTCCCACTAAATCACACCAGGTGTGTGTCTCACCTTTGGCTTATTTCTGCCACCACCCTGAGTTGGTTTTTAAATCATTACAAAAAGCAGAGTGCTTTAAAAAAAAAAAAAAAAAAATACAGGCAGACTCACAAGAACCTGCTCACCACACAGATTTCTAACTCAGGAAACTCCCAAATCTGTAGTCTTATGTTGCATTCTAGTCCACCTGCTACAACTAAGTAGACCCTACAATTCAAGTTAACAAACTTTATTAAAGTACAGATAAAAAATGCAAGCCCATGTGTACATACTAAATAGTCCCTGATCAAGTTTTGGTCTGTGTTGTTGTAATATGACTCATGTCACTGCAACTGTATTTCCCCAACTTTCTTATAAAGAAAAATCCTCTTAAGAGTGATTTCAACCTAAGCTGATACTCACCATACGGACCTTTAAAACATTACAAGCCATCTCACATGAAGACTGGATGAGAATTTTCTTGGAGAAGAGATGAAGGTGAAACATGAGAGCGTGCTTTTTAAAAATCTGATGGGTTTCCAGGAGTGCAATGGTTGGCAATCCTCACTGCACATGCAACCCCCTGGGGTACTTGTAGAAATGAGCTGATGCTTGGGCCCCATTCCCAGGGACTTAATTGGTCCAGGGTGGGGACCAGGCCTTGATCAATTTTTAAAGCTCATTCTAATGTGTATTAGAGGTAAACCTTCCCCCCAGGTGGATTTTACTTCAATAGAGCACTAAGAACTTTGTAATCAGCAAAGCTGTCCAAGGAAAGACCAAGGTGGGGGTAGGTCCTGTCGAAGCAAATGTGGGAGGAGGGGTCACATGTCTGAGCCCCTCTCAGACACCGGGCAGAAAGGGGTCCTCAGGTCTCTGATTTTTTTCTGCATACTAGTTCCACCTGGGATCAGTATTTAAGTTAGAGTAAGAAAAGAAAAATGTCTCATTTGCAATGTCCTGCTTATAACAAAACAGGTTTTCTAAAATCTTTCATCTTGTCCACATAAAACTTGTTAATCTGCACAATAAAATCAAAATGTTATTCTGTTTTCACTATTCATCTATTTTTTAAAAAACCTTTCCTTGTACAATGAGTTACATTATTATATTCTGATTTTTTATACTCTTTTCTGACTTTCCACCACTTCTGCCTGTAAAAGGCCTTTTTAAATCAGCTGGCATTTGTTTTTCTTCAGTTCATAAAAAAAGAATTCCTTATCCTAAGTGTTCTGTGAAATGTCATTGGTACAGACTACCTATGGCTTCCTTCCCAATTATCCTTCCATTTTCTTCTTCTTTATTCTTAAGCATCAACATGAACATTTCCTCTGACACTTTCTGGGAGATGAACTTCGGTTCTTATTTGAAGGATGATACTTTTGCAGGGTTTTCCCCCCTTAAATTAGGCAAGGGAATACAGACAGAAGCAGAGAATAAATGTCCCAATCCTTAGGTTGGGATTTTTTTTTTCTTTTCTTTCTTCTTTTTTTTCTTCTAGATTTGCTCTTTGTTGTTTCTTATATCACTGGGCTGATACTATGTATGCTCTTTTACAACTTGCATTTTCAATGTGTCTTGAGATCCTTCCACACCAATACAAACAGGTCTATTTCTTGTAACAGACACGTAAAATGATGCGCCCGCAGGATACACCTGTTATCCGTTCCACTGTGGACAGATATTTCAATTGAACTCATTTTAACTACTAGAAACAAAATTGCAATGAATAACTTACAAATATATTACAAATTCCCCAAAAATGGAATTTCTAGGTCAATAATTTGCATTTCAAATTTTGATAAAAATATCGAACTGACTTCCAAGAGGGCTGTCTTTAAACACAAGAATGTATAAGAAAATTGTTTCTCCACTTCTTTGCCAACACTAAATACCATCAACTTTAATTTTTTTTAATCTCAAAAGCAAGGCCCCTTTATGTTTTGCCAAAATTTGGATTCTGAGCCAAAGTAGAAATAGCAATTTTCTAGATTGTTATTACATTTATTTAAAAAGTAATGAAGTTAAACTATCATAGCAGATGTCTAAAATCTACCCCGAAACCTAGCATTTTGCTTAGATTCTAGGATTCTGACCTTTACAGATAACTCCCTCCTCCTTACAAATCCTCACAGTTATAGCCCTTAAAAGACAACTCAAAATTCACCTTCTCTAGGAAGCTTTCTTTGATTAACTCCCTTGATCTCACACTTTTTTTTATCTTTCCTCTACTCTGATACCTCAGTACTTAGTTAGTTTGTGTTAACTCTTAAATCCCCCTTTGTCTATCCCAATAATACCAGTAAGGTAGAAACACAGAAGGCCAGTAGAAATGAATAAAGGTTTATTCAGTATTTATTATATTTAGTTATTACACTAATACCTATTTATTGGGTGCATATCAGACCCACTTTATGTGCTTTTCCACATCTATCTGCCCCTCCCCACACACTGTTCCTCTGGCTGCTTGCTCTATGTAAAGTCCCTACCCTTGCTGCCCTCTTGTCTCCTAACACTGCCCCATGTCTCAGTCTCTCTAGAGGTGATGGCTCTGGCTCAGTCACGATTGTGTCATGATTGTGTGACAATGCCCAGCAGAGCGGGCATCCCAGTGCACCTCAACTGGTGCTGTGGAGGCCCAGGCTCCTCCCACCACGTCAGGATTCCTAGGGAGCACCATGCTGTGGGGTAGAGGATCTGGCTGACCCCCAGGCTGACCACAGGGGCTGGGTAACACCACCTCGAAGCAGGAATTAAAGCCTAATGGGGTCCCCTTGGCCAGTGATAGACAGGAGACAAGAAGGACCCAAAAGACCAATTCCTTGCCTTTCCTCCCGTGACAGACTATTGTGAGGGACAGGGCTTCCAAAGACCTGTCTGCAAGTCAATGTATGTCACAGAGCTTCACTAGTTGTGTTTTCATGAGAGGTGCTGAGCAGTGTGGTAGCTCATTACCTTGCTTCCCCTAGTCCCTCACCACTGCTGTTCTGGAACTGTACCTCCTCCTAACACCTTCCCATGTGAGTTCTGCCTCAGAGTCTGTTTTCTGGACAACTCAAGCCAGGACATACCAATACCTACTATCTACAGAAACACCGCACTATACATTAGCCTAGCCCCCGGAAGGGGGACAAAAGACAGACAGAAGCAACCAATTCTGTCCCCAGCAATCTAACTGGAGAGGCAAGACAGCCACACACGTAACCATAAATGAAAAAGACATGAAGGATGGGAGAACCCAGAGTGAATGGAATAAAGGGATAAATTGTGCAGAGGTTTAGAAAATGGGAACTATTTTATAGTACTCTTTGAACGGGGCGTACAATCAATACGAAAAGTATTCACAGAGAAGAGGGGGAGCCTCAGCCGATCCTAGGGAGGAGGGAGGGGGTAAGCTGCGGCAGGGCTGTGCTGTGCAGAAGGGCGAGGACACCAAGGACGGCGTCTGGTCCAGCACACGGGCTTGGTGGGCAGTAGCAGGACAAGCCCCGGGGTCAGAGCTGAGGACCGTGGAAGCACAGCACAGGGGTCTTGAGGGTAAAGGACATTTCCACAGTAGAGCTGACATTTGCATTCTCTCTGGAGGGTAAATAAAGTCCATGTAACCTCTCTAGCCTCTCCCACTCCCTCCCTCACCCCTGAGTCATCAGCAAGGGGAGTTTGCGAGATAAACTGAGCCTTTCTGCCTCTCTCGTGGATCTCCCAGCCAGCAAAGCGGGGGCCTTTACTGGACAGGCTCTGCCTGCTGTGGGCCCAGGAGGGAGAGAATGTCCAAAGGAGGGAGGAGACTGGGAAGCCCTTGGGGGCTGCACATCTAACCGCTTCTCACATCAGGTCGGACTGTAACAAAGCTAGCCTTTCTTTTTCCATCTTTCTGGTTTTGTGCCGTGTCTCTCAACTGGTGCAAACTTGGGCGGTGGGGGAGGGGGGGATGCGGCAGGGAACAGGAATATTATTTAATGACTCCCTAATTGACTTAGACCTTTGAAGCATGATGCAGTGAAAAACGTGATAAAAGAGATAATAAACACTTCTTAATGACGTGGTTGTCCCACATCCTAATTTCTGCCCATCAAAAGGAAATGAGTTGGGCTCTGCAGCTTCCATGTGGTTTCTCTCATGTGGTTCTTGTGCCCTCTGGGGTTTTTTGCAGTGGCCTTCTCTGGCTATACTTCTGCCGTGGAGTTTCTTCTTCCCTCTGAGAGACACCGCAAGCATTTCAGAAATGTTCTGCTGGTTTTCCTCACCCCAGAAGAATGACTCTTCCCTGACGGAATGGGGCGGGCAACTCACGTGAGCCCATCCCTCCACACCAGCACGACCAACATATTCATCTTTATCTAGCAAGGATTACTACTGGAGATTTAAATCACAGGTTTGCTTTAAATAAAACTGCAAGTGCAATTCTAGGAGTAAGACAGAGACACAGAAAAGACAACACATTTCTGTGATAGTACCATAGTGTCTATTTTCATCAGTACCTTACAGATGTTTGGAGACATTCCAGTAAAATTGACATGGTTGTCAATGCTAGATGGAATTGCCTCTGGGGGCAAAAAGAAAAGATTAACCTTTAGGCAGGTGGTGAAGAAACCTGCTTTACCAGCACTCTGCTTTGTCATCATTCCTCTGATCAGAGAGATGTTTCTAGGGCAGCAGGTCACACATTCTGGCTAGAAGGCAATCACAGAGGGATCTTTTTTCTTTCATTTTATATCCAACTGCCTACCTCTCTGGGAAAGAAACAAATAATAATAATAATAATAAAGTCTTTCTTAACTAGATAGATTAATATGCAAAGGAAAATCTTGGGCTTTTGTAATATGCTTTTCAAAATCTGAATTTCATGTCCACGTCACTGAAGGCCTGGGACCTCCTCCAACAGAGCAAATGAAACCAGTCAATGGGGAAGGAAACCTGCATGACATCACAGGGGTGCTTTACAACAGTCCCCTCCCGTTTCAGCTCCACGCCGTTCACTTCTCTGTTCAATTAACTGACAACATTACCAACATGCATCCTCCCGGGAAGTCTCCTAGTTTGGGGACATCCATTTTCAGGTGTTGCTATTGTTTCCACTGATCATTTATTTCAGTTTCCCATCTTCCCTTAAGAGTAACTGACTTGAGAGGTGCCTGGATGGCTCAGTTGGTTAAGTGTCCAACTCTTGGTTTCTGCTCAGGCTGTGATTCAGGGACATGAGATCAAGCCCCATGTTGGGCTCCAGGCTGAGAGTGGAGCCTGCTTAAGATTCTCTCTCTCCCTCTCCCTTTGTATCCCCACCCTGCCATGTGCACTCTCTCTCCAGAAAAAAACAAACAAAAAAAGAGTAACTGACTGAATGCCTCCCGATTTCTTTGCCACACAACATGCTTCTCACAATTTGATCAAATAACATTGGTGCTTCTAGGGATACTTAAATCTAACAGCCAACAATAGCCTATTATAATTGCTCTGGAGAAAAGAATTTTCTGGCAACTGAAGTAAATATTCTAGCAATGCAATTAACTGGGAGTTCACGTCACAATCACTTACAGAATTGTTTTTCCTTTTTACTCAGACACACAGACCTCAACCTCAAAATCTCTGGGCACTTCGTTTTCTTGTCTATTCTTTCTTTACTTCTTTTACAACTTGCAGAGCTGATGCTTCTGTACGTAGCTGGTTAAACACCTGGTGACAGCCACTCTTTGTTTTGCTGATATTATGGCAGCCCTTGAGCCAAACTGACCTTCCCACAATGTGCACCCGACGTGCGGCCATTCTCAGTGTCTCCCACTGGACGGCAACCACACCAGTGCCAAAAGCTACCGTCACTCACACTGAGCCAGTGGGCTTCACACAGATTTCAGCAGAGACACAAAAGCATGGCCCTCTGGAAGCCACATCCACAGAAGCTACACCTGGGACACACGCAACAAGAAACCACCTCCAAGTGATTGGGAGAGGTGGGCTCTTACCTCCTTGAGGACCCACAGATCTGCACTGCACTTCTTCAGTCTTCCCCAAAGTTCAAGGCCGGGGCAAGAGGACTCGCTGGCTTATGTTTCTAACGAAACTAGAGAATCTGTCACCACACAAAAAATTTCTGTGTTTCCATGAAGCATACACTCCCAAAGCATATTTTGAGAAGAAAGACAAGCCAACTCACGGAACACATGCGGATGAGCTTCTCCAGGAAACCAGTGGCTGGTATGATCTCAGGATGAGAGTTACACTGAAGAAGATGGTAATGTATGGGACGCATGGTGGTGCTCAGTCTTGAAGTGGTCAGCCCCACAGCCTGAGCCATGACAGCTGCATTGGCCTGACCACCCCTACTAGGGGTACTTGTCTAGTCCATATCTGGTGTATGTGCAATCACTTGCTAAACACCGAAGCACTTAGTACACTACCAGCCTCATTTTCCAGTTAT
Source organism: Mirounga leonina (assembly GCF_011800145.1). NCBI lineage: Eukaryota > Metazoa > Chordata > Mammalia > Carnivora > Phocidae > Mirounga > Mirounga leonina. Next base: position 773,059 of record NW_023270451.1, on the reverse strand, counting down.
AGTCAAGGCCCATACTTAACTTCACTGATCAAAAACATTTAACATAATGTTTTTTCAAACTTATTTTCCAGGATGAAAATTTATTTGACCATCAGTCTAATGCCTTCTGATTATGACACAAATACTTTCCAGCAACTCAGTGGCAAACAAAAATCATCTTAAAAATGCTCTGATTTTGAAAATTACTTGGAGAGTTTTTCAGAAGTGATTCTACCCTACCCATAACCTCTAAAAATATCTCCCAGCCCTTTTGATAATGAGAGGCACTATGGATGCTTAATTAGTTTTGCAAAAAAACTGCAGTGTGTCTATCCTGGTTAGTGCTTATCATATGGATTTTTTTTTTTTTATCCTTCTCTGATTCATTGGTTCACTTTTTTTTTTTAAAGTAAAAGAACTGCTGTCATCCCATAACTGTTCTTACAAGATAACGTTAGTCATTGTGTCCTCACAATATGCTTCTCATCTGGCAGCTAATTTCCCCAGGGGGTCCTGGGATGTTTTATTTTCAGATAATCTCCAATTAGCTTCTTCTCTTTATAATCCTGCTCAGCTCACATTCACAATTTTCTCCTGTACAGCCCCCTCCTCTTAACATACTTCTCTTCCTCTTAATGTACTTCTCCTCTTAACATACTTCAAGGAAGACATATGATTTACATTGTTTATAATTCTGCCTCACTATTTGCTCGCTCACCTACTTGCAAGAGATTTTAGATTTTAATGCCCCAAATCCAAATCAAATAAAATAGAACATCAGGTTTATCAAATGTTGCTCTTCCCAGGTAAGCTCACTCAGCATTCAATCTCTTTATGAGTTTGAAAGGGGATTCCTGAGATCCATATTAAATATGATCCTGATAAATAAGACATGCCAAGGACAGAGAAGTGAGAGTACACCCAAGTGCTCCCACTTCAAAAACCCCCCCTTCTCCCCAAGTAAGTTACATGTACCCACTCCTGTGTCAACACCAAAAATGTCTCCAGATAGGACAAAAAATTTTTATGTCCAGACTACAGATACGATTTAAAACAGGGCAGGTAAATAATGACTTAACTTTGTGCTAATGGATTAAAGTTGGGTCCTTTCTTGAGAATGGGTTGTGATCCTGAGGGCATGTCTGGTGGTATCAAGTCCCTCCAAGAGACCCAGAGAGGAAGACAGAAGAGCGAAGGAAAGGGAAGCTGGGGCCTGGGAATGAACTTCACTTCATTTTCCATTTGTATGAATCACAGACCATCTTCCAGTTATTCAGTAACAAATAAGGTACTTAAGTATTTACATAATGCTGCAATTTCATATATATTACATATATTTAAATTTGTAGGCACTTGGGTCTACAAAAGTTGTGTCCTTTTATAACATCTGTGCAAGATTGAGGAATCTGGGGGAAAAAAACAGAAGTGGCCTGAAATGTATTGATCTTATCTTTCTTTGGCTTTAGACAATATTTACTTCCTCCATCAATCATTAAAAATACCTGTTTCAGTAGATATTGCTGCAGAGATTCTGCTTTCTAAATACACACAAAATAAATCTTTGCAGATACTTAATGACTGGTGAGCATCTCCTCTATGCATTTCCACTTCCTTATGCTTTTCTACATTCCCCAATAGTGAGCAATCCTTTGCTAAATGAAGAAATAATCTGTGTGTTTTGAATGAATTCAAACCTCTTAGCAATATATGACTTGTCCCTTTTTAAAGTATAAAAGTATACAAATAAATTTACCTTTCTTGTGGCCATCTATTTTAAGGGAATCCTGAAGTCCCACATTGGAGGAGTTTCTCAGCTATCTAAAAAAAAAAAATTTAGAACAATTCTCCCAATTCACAAAACACTTCCTACCTCTAATAGTACCTACACCTAACTACTCATTTTGCACTTATTCTGTGTGAATTTATACTGTGACTTGACTTTTTAAGGTGTCCAGGGTCTCTCTCCCCAATTAGTCCACTGACTTCTTTTCTTTAGTCTGAGTCTCTCACAGCCCATAGTAGAAACATAATAAATACCTGGATAACCAAGATGTCTCCATACCCTTAGTCTTATATCCTTTCTACTATATGACACTGTCTTACAGCTCTCTAAGAAATGGGGAGCGGGGGGAGCATCTGAGGAAGAAAGAATGGGAAGAAACTATCCATGGTAAATATCTCCTTAATTTAGTAAGAGCATTTTGGTAAAAGAAAAGTACCTGTTAACGAAAGGTTAATGAAAACCACAACTGAAGACCTAACTCCGTTCCCCAACATAGCTAAAATAGCACATGTAGAAAAGAACCCCTACACAGACAGTGAAGAATTCATTACAATAGGGATGCCTGGGTGGCTCAGTCAGTTAAGCGTCTGCCTTTGGCTCAGGTCACGATCCCAGGGTCCTGGGATCGAGCCCCGCATCAGGCTCTCTACTCAGCAGGGAGCCTGCTTCTCCCTCTCCCTCTGCCCCTCCCCACTCATGATCGCTCATGCTCTCTCGCTCCCTCTCTCAAATAAATAAATAAAATCTTAAACAAAAGAATTCATTACAATAGTGCTATGACCTTGCGGTAGGTGCTAGGAAAACAAGACTATGTGTGTGTGTATTAAACAACATAAAAGAATCATAATCTTGTGTTAGATGGAGTGGAATGGTTGCAACATTATGAGAGAAGTTAGTGTGAGCTAGATATTGGCATGCTCTGGTTTCAGTAACAAACTCATTCTTAACATGTCATACTAAGGTCTTGCCCACAATATCAGATGCCATTTATTAATGTTCATGTGCTTCATGATCATATATTCAAATATTTGAAAGTATTCCATATTAGACCATTGCAATCATATTATAATACACAAATGTTAACTTTTATTTTTTTTTTAAAGATTTTATTTATTTATTTGACAGAGGGATAGAAGAGCACAAGTAGAGGGAATGGCAGAGGGAGAGGGAGAAGCAGGCTCCGCACTGAGCAGGGAGCCCGATGTGGGACTCGATCCCAGGACCCCAGGATCATGACCTGAGCCGAAGGCAGATGCTTAACCATCTGAGCCACCCAGGCGCCCAAAATGTTAACTTTTAAAGGGTTTGAAAATAAGTATTATTAAACTTTGTAATAGTATTTCCAAGCGTGAGTGAGAATTTATCCATCAATAGCAAAACATGTTAATACTTTCTGGTGAGTTGTTTCCATTACTGTAATAGCATTGAGAAGCAAGGAAATATGTAAAAAAAAAAAAAAAACAATTTCACCATTATCTGCCTGCTGGATTTCAATCCTTCCCAGATTCTGCATAATGACTATAGAAAGGAAGAACACATTTATGAAATTTTTTAGAAAAACTAAATCTTTTTTATTTCAATTCAATTCAATTAACATACAGTGTATTATTGGTTTCATAGGTAGAATTTAGTGACTCATCGGTTTTATATAATACCCAGTGCTCAAAACTAAATCTCTCTTAATGAGAAATGTAATTAAAGCCTATAAACACCAGGTTTCTGAAGATGAACTCGGAAAGAGTATGAACACATTTTGTACATGGAAAATCATCATCATGAAGGTATTAGAATCATCATTATCATTTCAGGTACAAAATTGCTGGGAAAAAAAAAGCAGAACACAAAGTTAATATATCCTAACCCAATTCTATTGTGTCGTGTTCCTAAAGCAGAGTTAGGATCCACAACTCGAGGAAAATCAATGGGGTAGTAACCACTGACAGAATAAATCATTTTGCTCTTCAATCAGCTTGCTTCCTGATCAATCGGCACAGCTTATTTTGAGAACTCCGTGGTTTTAGCTACTGTTAGGATCTCAAGAGTTTACAGAGCCTTCTGACCTGCCCTGAAGAGGTTAATGACACACGTAATCACATTCTTTCTAACAGGAGGAAAAAGATCTGACAGATAAAATGGCGGCCAACCTCCACAGAAAATGAGGTATGTGTATGGCATGCCAGGCAGAGTGGACCAGTAATAAAAACAGGTGTATGGGAAATGGGGGTTCCAACCTCCTCTGCAGCAACATGACAATTCACAGAGAAAGCCTTCTCCTGTGGCCACTTCATGAGCTCTTAGGTCAGAAAAATGTTCTTTCTATGCCTGTAAGGGTCAGAGAATGTCTCTCCTTTCTCCTATTCCTACCTGTTCTGAGCTGCCATACCAACCATACAGCCTGAAACTCTGTGTTCGATCCTAAATTAAGTGCTTCAAATAGATTCTATCTCAACTTAATGTTCTAAGCTCAAAACCCTATGTTACTGTAGCTAACATTTATTCAGTGCTACATGCCAGGCTCTGCTGTAAGCACGTCACATGCGTTATCTCATTTCATAAGCAGCTTTGAGAAGTGATACTATCATTACACCCAGTTTTACATATTAGAAACCAAGGCTGGGGCGCCTGGGTGGTTCAGTCGTTAAGCGGCTGCCTTCGGCTCAGGTCATGATCCCAGAGTCCTGGGATCGAGTCCCGCACCGGGCTCCCTGCTCGGCAGGAAGCCTGCTTCTCCCCCTCCCACCCCCTCTGCTTGTGTTCCCCCTCTCACTGTGTCTCTCTCTGTCAAATAAATAACTAAAATCTTAAAAAAAAAATTGGTGATGTTCTGTTTCATAGCTGGGCAGAGAAGACAGTGATGCTCCCTGTATCATTCCTTATATGTTGTATGTATGAAATAATTACATGCATATGGAATACGAAGGGCAGAAGTAGCTGAGGGAAAAAAGGAATTTATAGTGGGTCAGAGAGGGAAGTAAATGAAAGCATAAGAAAGATAAAAGGTAAGAAGGGAGAGAAAGTGAGGGAAAAAAATCACAGTGGAGAGGGGCCCCTGGGTGGCTCAGTTGGTTAAGCAGCTGCCTTCAGCTCAGATCATGATCTCGGGGTCCTGGGTTCGAGTCCCGCATTGGGCTTCCTGCTCAACGGGGAGTCCACTTCTCCCTCTGCCCCTCCCCCTGCTCGTTTTCTCTCTCTCTCTTTCACTCTCTCAAATAAATAAAATCTTTTTAAAAAATCACAGTGGAGAGGGTAGGGAAGGAGGCTGAGGCAAGACCACAGGTCTCAGCAGGGCTCTCTTAACAAAAAAAGTAGGAGAAAAAAAAATCACCAAGGTCAAAGAGGAAAGAAAGGTATAAAGACATAAAAAATGAGGAAGTTATGAGCGGAAGATGGGATAAAAATAAAATAATTTAAAATGGGGTAAAAATAAAATTTTCAAATGGGATTCTATGCTTCGAGCTTGCTTTAAAGGGGAACAACTTCAAAGGGCAAACATGAACATTTTGATTGATAAGGCTCCAAACCAAAATGGACTGGTACCTCAGCCGTTGGGTAAGAGTCAGTATTTCTGATAACAGACTCATCGCTTTAAGCTCCGAACCTTATTTTCAGTGGAAATCTTTGCTAAAACACATTACACTTTGCAGCCTTCTTAAATAGAACCGAACCTTTTCTCTACCACTCAGGGTCATCACCAAGAACATAGGGATTACATGCAGAGGCTCCTAGCGTGGGAGGGCTGGAGCCCCCTCCTCTAAGCAGGGGCAAGGGTGGGCAACCCCAGAGGATGGACACACTGGCTACAGTGAAGCCAAATAATTGATACATGTTGACATCAGAGTGTAGAAATCCCCTTCCTGTGCGCAGTGAACCTTCAAATTTTCCTCTGCAAAACAGTCACAAGTCTCACACCTGATCTGCCCCTGTCACCAGCTCTTCTCCGTGTGCTTGCCCCCCTCCACCCCAGAGAAGCAGCCATCACACAAACCTCACAAGCACCCCAGGCAGTTGTTCTGATCAGCAATCACGTGCCCCTGTAAGCCCATTGCCTCCTGAGATTCATGCGCTCAAACCAAAGAAAAGAAGCCTCACCCCTTCACAGCCACAAATCTTAGGACCCCAACTTAGCCCAGTGTTGGCTGACTGGCATAAAAGCATATGGTGTTTCCTACCAGGAATGGAGCTTCAGCTACTCAGCGAGAAGGGAATGAGCTGGAATGAGCTAGAAATCGCTGCTTCGGCCCCACGTGGGCCTCCCCGTAAAATCACCGAAATGGTAGCCATCCTGTCCACAGAGAAAAAGGAAGCATTGGGAAAACCACCTGTGCTGCGGCCTTCTAGAAGCTCTGGAGAGAATGAAGTCAGTCAGATGAACAGTTGGCATCTCAAACTGACAATTACTGCGTGTCTACTACTTATTTGAATGAAGGGATGGGTAGCCTGTTGGGCAAGAAAACAAGGAGGTAGGGAAGCAGAAAGGGATCCTTTACTTAGTACGTGAAACACATCATCTTCAAACTTCTTAGTTTTTGTCAGTGGGGTTTACACTGTTATTCCAGATTCTAAAAACTGAATGTAGGGTAGTATTATCTATAGCTAGTGTGCAATGGTTCTCAAAAGTGCAAAGTAAATAGTCATTACAGTGAAATTGAACATAATTTATTCTAACATGAAAATATTGGGGAAAAGGACATGCAGGAAATTGATCCTTCTCTGAAATGTATAATTATTGGGGGGGGGGTCATTTAAATTCAAGTTAGTTAACATACAGTAAATTATTAATCTCGGGGTAGAACTTAGTGTTTCATCAGTTGCATATATGAAATGTATAATTATTAAATCTCAAACTTGTACATTAGTTTTGAGCAGTAGGATGACTATAAATTTAGCATAGACACTGTATTGGGATTTTGTTTTGTTTCACCCACAGCCTTTCTCAATCAGGGTTCCACCTAATTTAATCCTGAGAGAGTTACACTGTATAGAAAATGATTTACTTTTTTTTTAAAAGATTTTATTTACTTACATGACTATTTTCTCAATATTCTCAAGGATGGTACATAGCTAGTACATTATATTCCATGAATGCCTTAAGATATTAGGGTTTGATGAAGCTCATGAACCACCTCCAAATGTCATGGAAATTTTTTCTAAGGATGTGCACATGAGCAATTTTCTGGGGTGAAGGGTCATAACTTTCACTAGATTCTAAAAATTATCATGACCCAAAAGGTTAAGAACCACTATCTTAGAATATTAGTAAGAGCACACAAAAAATATGATGTTTATGGTAGAGGGTAACTCAGAGAAATGAAGCATTAAAGGGTAAAGTTTCATTTTCCCAATGTTTATTTCATATATCTTTCCAAATCCATACCTCATTAGCTTCTCTCTACATAGGGGGATTGAGACCCCTGCATAACTCCAACCCCTGAAATTGCTTTCCTATCACCTTGCAAGGTGAAATTCTAACCCTGGAAGAGATGACACACATGATTTTTTTTTTTTAAAGATTTTATTTATTTATTTATCAGAGACAGAGCACAAGCAGGGGCAGCGGCAGGCAGAGGGAGAACAGGGAGCCCGATGCGGGACTCGATCCCAGGACCCCGGGATCATGATCTGAGCCGAAGGCAGATGCTTAACCGACTGAGCCACCCAGGCACCCACATACAATGTTTTAAACAAGCAGGTTTTATCTGTGGTGGTTCAGGAGGCTTCAGGGTTTAAATTTACAGTGTATTTATTATACCTGCAATCTATTAAGTGAGTCTGTCAAGATATGTAAACATAGGGCAGCAACACTGCTCCCTCACATACTTGCCCCAGATTTTACAGTTCTTAGATATATTTAAAACATATACCCTCCCCGCATAATCAGATCAAAATTTGAGGTTACAAAATAAAATACAAAATAGTAGCCACCCCGCGGCACAGAATTGTCACATCAGCCTGTCTGGCTCCAGGGACCTGTACTAGCAAATCATGTGCTGTTCTCATCATGACAGCAGGTGCAACTGTTGCCACTGGACACAGTCCAGGAACAATCGTGCCCAGAAATGTGTGGATAACAGACCAGAGCTCAGGGAGCAATGCAATTACTACAGAAAGCCTCAACTTCCCCGAAGCACTGAGGAAAGCCAGGCTCCACGTTCTGGCAGCGTCACTAATACCCTAGTGTTCTTTAGCGTCCAGATCAGGTGGCCTAAATTGTTGTCTTCCTGATGATGTAAGTGGTAAACTGTCTACCACAGAAGGATGGCACTAATGCAGTAATTATGTTAAAAAGTGAATTTAAATCTTCCAGAGGAGATGGTGGACGATTCCAGGTGTCTCTGAAGCAGGGCTGATTATGTCTGTCTAGCTAAAAAAATGGGTGCATTTCTTTCTTTTTTTTCTTTTTTTAAAGAGAGAGAGCAAGAGCGCAAGCAGTGGGGAGGGGCAGAAGGAGAGAGAGAGAGAATCTCAGGCAGGCTCCCTGCCCAGCGCGGAGGCAGACGCGGGGCTCGAACCCATGACTCCGAGATCCTGAGCTGAGCTGAAATCGAGAGTGGGATGCTTAACCAACTGCGCCACCCAGGCGCCCCAAGATAGGTACATTTCTGTCATCAGAATGAGATATCAAGCAGAATGTGGTTACATTTCCAATTTTATGTTCACTTATGAGCTGAAGCTACATAGTTATTTCTCATTTTCTGTTCTCTTATGAACGTCTACATACACCTGTCTCCCCCAAGACTAGATGCCACTTGTGGACAGTATCTTAGTCATGGCTCTGCCCGAGGCACAAGACTTAAACAGTAAGCACCTGATATTTTTTCCTCTTTATTTTAATTATATAAAATAATTATTTAACCAAATGCTTTTACAGTTGATAAAGCTTTTGATAGCATGATGCCCATATGGGAAGGCCATTTTACTCTGACCAGGTGAAGTGTGCACCATCGTCCTTTCTCTGAGCAGAGCCTCATTCGGGGCAGGATCGAAGCCCCTCTAGCTACAGAGCAAGTAGCCCATGAAGCAGGTGCAGGGCCAGCTGTACTGATCAGAGGAGGCCTTGACTTCTTTCCCCCATCAGCCGAGCACAGCCACTTGTCATTTCACTGGGACAAATGGTGCACCAGCTTATTATTCCATTAAGAATCAAAACGTGAAATAAGACAAGCAGAGAAAGTCAATTATCATATGGTTTCACTTATTTGTGGAACATGAGGAATAGCATGGAGGACATTAGGAGAAGGAAGGGAAAAACGAAGGGGGGGAAATCAGAGGGGGAGACGAACCATGAGAGACTATGGACTCAGAAACAAACTGAGGGTTCTAGAGGGGAGGGGGTGGGGGAATGGGTTAGCCTGGTGATGGGTATTAAAGAGGACACGTTCTGCAGGGAGCACTGGGTGTTATACACAAACAATGAATCATGGAACACTACATCAAAAACTAATGATGTATGGTGATTAACATAACATAATAAAATTTAAAAAAAATCAAAACACATGATTATTGGGCGCCTGGGTGGCTCAGTTGGTTAAGCGACTGCCTTCGGCTCAGGTCATGATCCTGGAGTCCCGGGATCGAGTCCCGCATCGGGCTCCCTGCTCAGCAGGGAGTCTGCTTCTCCCTCTGACCCTCCCCCCTCTCATGCTCTCTCTATCTCATTCTCTCTCTCAAATAAATAAATAAAATCTTTAAAAAAGAAAAAAAAACCCACATGATTATTGCCACAACTCAAATAAATACTTTTGTATGATTTGCTGTTTTAAAAATATCTGTAAAATATTTTTTTGACTTGATTCAAAACCCACAGATATTTATGGCGGGGAAGGGTGAGCAATGTGCAAAATACCATGGGATGGTACACAGTCCATGTGGGTCCCGCTTACATAGGGCAGCTTAATATTCCTTCAACAGTGTTACACTGTCTCAGTTACTTCGTCAAAATCTATTCTCGTTCCCCACTGTCCAATATGGCAGCTTTTGACTAAAGCAGTTTATCACAGTGTGGTCCACTTGACGCATCCCATCTACCTTCTCTCTACTCCTAGCACAAAGGCTCTGCTCAACTCAAGCCAATAGTCCTTACGGTTTCACAGCCTCTCCTTTCTTCTGGAATTCCCGCTCTCTAGCCCCCTCACTCCAAATCCTAGGGCACCTCAGGGCCTGTCGACATTTCTTTTTCTTCCAAGAAGGCTCCTCCAATCCTGCCACCTCCAGGGATTACCCCCTTCCCTGAAGACGACAGCCTGAAGCTCTACCCAGCTGCCAGCTCTTAACTAGTGAGCAGCTCGGGCACAGGTAATTGCTTCAGGTGAGCGGGTCCTCTCTCCCCATCTAGATGAGTTCCTAGAATGCAGACACTCCCTGTGCCTCGCACAAGGCAGCCCTAACGAACAAATAACAGATGAACTGCCTCAGCCGTGTTTTCACTGGCAAAGAAATGTATTGTCGAGGTCAGTGGGTCTCAAACTTGAGCGTACAGCAGAATCACCTGGAAAGTTTAGCTCAGATGGCTGCCCCCCAACACACACCAGGTTCCGAGTCCCTAAGTCTGCAGTGGAGCCCAAGAATGTGCGTGTCTAACAGGTCCCCAGATGGTGCTGACGGTTCTAGTCCTGGGACCGCACTTTGAGGACTGCTCTGGTTCGCTCACTTGGCAGGAGAGGGTATGCAGCATAAAATCCTGGGGAAGGCACAGGATGGGAAGCCAGAAGAACTGGCTCCTTGGCTTGTTCTGTTACTAGCCACTATCTGCCCTTGACAAGTCCATAGTCTCAGTTTCCTCTCCCATCTGTCAAGTGGGGATAATACTGTTCATTGCTTGAAACCGTCATAAGGATCAAATATGATCGGTGGAGAATAATGAGATGCAAGTGACGATAAAAGCAAGTTGTAAAGTAAGTTGCTTTACAAATGCACCCAGCACATGACAGGCATTCCAGAAATATGTGTTGCATTTAACGACTATTTGGCTTGACATTTCAAATCTAAATCAAGTTTCTTGACATATGGACTGGTTTTGTCCTTCAGGGCAATTTCGCTGGTTAGAGAGAAATATTTTATGAGAATTGCTCCTTATACGTAGTACCAATTTTAGCTTTGAGAGAAATTTATGATCACCATGTTCGTTTCACTCAAAATATCTGAACTCCACCATATTTTCTTCACCTATATAAATGACTCCAAAAAAGATCAGAACCTTAGAATCCTTTACTCAACAGCAAGAAATGGTCACTAGTACAAAAAGCCTGCCAATTCTTTGTCCAGATAGAAATTATTAGTTGGCAATCAAAGTTATTATTTTAAAAATAAACAACAAGCCTGAGAAATCCTGCCAAACATAATCTGATCTTACTCTAGATTTATTGTTCTTAACTATTTTACTGCCGCATCTCATTTTATTTGAGTGATTAATCATTAACAAAAATTTAAGATTCCCCTGTGGTCTCACAACCTGCAAATTAGGATAATATGTCTCCTTTACCCCTGAATTAAGATCCATGACCTTCTTAAGTATATCTAATAAAAAGGGGTCACGGGTCATTAATGACAAATGGGGGTCGTGATGAACAACTTTTATTTTAAGAAGATCCTCACGTTTGCTGTGTTGAGAATAAAATGTAACAGGCAAGATGGAAATAGGACAGGAGGAGGCACTTGCAGTAATGCAGACAGCAGCTTGGTTCGGGGCAGGACTGGTTGGTGGTGTTGAGAAGTGGCTGGATTCTGGGTCTGCTTAGAAGGTAGAACAAACAGATTTCCTGACAAATTAGACGTGGAGTACGGAAGAAAGCAAGAACCCAAGCATCACTTCAAGGATCTGGTTTAAGCAACTAAAGAATCGACTGAGACAAAACAAGTCTGGGGTGGAAAGAAGAGCCAGAGATCAGTTTGGGATGTGATGGGTATGAAACACCTTTTTAAATCTATTTGGTGCCTAGGACACAAATGACTATAACTGTTTGATTATCTAAAACACTTGTATATAAGTCCAAGAGACTCAATTCTCTAGTGCCAAACAGTGGGAAACTAAAACATATTTGCTGAAGGAATGTGGTAGGCTGAGTAAGGGCCCCCAAACGATGTCCCTGGCCTAATCCCTGGAACGTACAACTATACTGCCTTGTGTGCCAAAAAGAAATTTTGCAGATATGATTAAAGATCCTGAGATGGGGAGATTATCCTGGATTATCCAAGTGTACCCAAAGTCATCACAAGGCAGGAGAATCAGAGACAGAGATTTGAAGATGCTACAATGATAGCTTTGAAGATGAAGGAAGGGCCATGAGCCAAGGAATGTAGGCAGCTTCTGGATGTTGGGAAAGGCAGGAAAATGATTCTCTTCTAAAGCTTCTGGAAGGAGGCAGCCCTGCTGATGCTTTGATTTTAGGACTTCTGACCTCAAAGTATTATAGATAATACTTTTGTGTCATTTTAAGCCACCCAGTTGTGATAATCTGTGATAGCAGCCATAAGAAACTAATATAATGAAGAAATAAATCCAAAAGTATGTAAGGACTGAGGCCACTGTATTCATTGTTGTTTCCCCAGCTCTTGGCCATGCCTAGAGGCGAGCAGGTACTCAGTGAGTATCTGCTGGGTCAATTTTAATTTGATGATAATGTTATGCACCCTCATACCTCTACGCCTTTGAACATGCTGGTCCTTATGCCGAGAATGCCCTCAACCCCTTCCGGTCAGGTGAACTTCTGGCAAGAGCCAGATCAGAACCCACTCTCTCTGCGATGAATTCAACAACAACCGTAGGCAGAGTTAGCAAGGGCCCCTTCTATTCTCCAACAGCATTTCAGAGCTGCTGAAGCTCGCAGACCCCACCATGCTACACCCTGAGGACGTGCTTGCTGGCTCATCTTTCCACCACACTGAGAATCCACGAGGTCCACTCACTGCTCACCTCAGTGTCTCCCAGTGTACTCCTCGGGATAATGTGTGCCCAGTGCATACGTGTTTGCTCAACGAACAGAGAAGCAGTGCGAATAGTTCCCAGCGTTTTCCACTTTTTCAAGGCACTTTGACTTATTATCCCAGTTTATCTCAGTCATAATCCTGAGAAGAGAGGGTAGCCTTGTTTCCAGCAATGGGGAAAGTGCTTGACTTGCCCAAGGTCATGTTATTCATGGCAGAATGAACCGCCAGCCAAAGCCTCCTGACTCTTCGCCCAGTGCTCTTTCCACCGGCTTGGGCTACTTCCACTGCCACAGGGTCCGACTGGGCTGCCAACATAAGCGCCCCCTTTGTTACACACACACTGCACTGGGCAAAGTCAGACCCTGCATGGCACTGTGGCCAAAGGCTGCGGCAACACTTCAACAATCGCCTACTGTCTTTAGTTTTGACCGTGACTCATAATGCCTGTCAAAAGAACAGTACAAGAGCAGCATCAACGTCACAGGATTTTTGCAAAATGCATAAGCCAAATCTGGGCAAGGTAATAGGCCAAACGTTAGTTTTAAAAGAGCTATTCAGGGCCAGGCGAGACAAATGGAGGGGGCGGCAAAGGTAACTTAGCTTTAGTGAGTCGAGCTGCTTTACGTACCTGGCATGGCTCTGCCTAACCTGGCAGTTTGGGAGTTAGCCGCCAGCTGCAAGCTTGGGCAGATGATGAGCAAGGGAGAGCGGGAGATAGGCACGAAGGAGACCTGCTCGGAAAGGTATCCAGATTTCTAGTGGCAGCCACTGGCCTCAGCTGCCACATTCGTTTGGTAAATGGCTTTGCATGTTTTGTCTTTATAGAATATTCACGATCTCAACCACTAGTCTTCGTCCCCTGTGTCCTGTCAGCTTTTCCACAAGCTTTGGAAAAGAATAAGAAACATACTCTTACCCTACAATCTCCAGCAATCTCACTCCTTGGTATTTATCCAAAGGAATTGAAAACTTATGTCCACACAAAAACCTACACATGGATGTTTAGAGCAGTTTTATTCATAATTTGCAAACCTTGGAAAGCAACCAAGATGTCCTTCAGTAGGTGAACGGATAAATAAAGTGTGGTCCATCCAGACAATGGAATATTATTCGGCCCTAAAAAGAAAGAGCTTCAACCATCACAACACACGGAGGAGACTTAAATGCATACTACTAAGTGACAGGAACCAATCTGAAAAAGCTATAAACTATGCGATACCAACTATATGACATCCTGGAAAAGACAAAACTACAGAGACAGTAAAAAGATAGTGACTGCCAGGGCTGGGGATGCACAGGCAGAGCACAGGGAATTTTTAGGGCAATGAAAATACTCTGTACGATATGACAATGGTAAGTAGAAATGCCATTACACATTTAGCCAAATCCACAGAATGCACAACACCCGGAGCAAACGCTAAGGTAAACGAACTATGGATGTGTCCAAGTGGGTTCATCCTTGGTAACAAATGTACCACTCTGGTAAGCGATGTTGATTGTGGGGGAGGTTATGCACGTGTGAGGCGGGGGTATCTCGGAAATCTCTACTTTCCTCTCAGTTTTGTTGTAAACCTAAAACTGTAAAAAAAAAAAAAAAAGTCTTAAAAAAATAAGGAATGAAGAAAAGATCAGTGGTATTGATCCTCTCTATGTGGATTATTTGAAGCGCAACTAATGGCAATTCCTACTGGCTGTTTCCACCCAATCTTCAGAGACAACATTAGAATCCTTTAAGTAATGCCAAGTGATACGCTGCTTCTTGTTCAAAGAACTGAAATAACAAGACTATCAATTTCCACTGAACAGTGAGCATATATCTTTGCACCAGCTACTTAGAAATTTAGGAGATTCTCAAAGTTATCAAAACACAACGAACAAACCTGTTGCAAATTTGTCAGCATACTTCAAATATTTAGTGGGCACAATGAAGAGAAAATAAAAGTGTTCTCTCAGACTGCCAAAGTGGCATGAAAAAAAAGAAAAAGGAAAACTGGAATCTGCTCATTTTGTGTTTAGGTCCAGAGATAAAATGATAAAAATAAAAAGAATGACCAAAGAATTTGAACCAAATCTTCCCCGAGGAAATGGAGGGTTCCCTTTCCTTCCCACCCCATCTGAGTCTGGCACCATGAAGGGCTTTATACTCCTGCGTATAAAACTCCAGCCGGAAGATCCAAGCTTTGTCTCCCAAACCCACCCGCTGGGCTATATTCCTATACTCACACACTGCCACCTCCCAGCTACCCCTTGGGTCTATGGACGTGCACACCTGCAGCAGTCAGTCCTTAGAGACCCATACAGGTCCTAGATATAGCTATAGCTCCTTAGATAGGGAATTCCAGGCTCTCTGGCACTAAGAGCCAGGTCTAGAACCTTGCTAACCAAAGCGTGGCCTGGGCATCCGCAGCATTACTGGCATCTGGGAGTTTATTAGAAATGCAGAATCTTGGGTCCCACACTAGCCCTACTGAAATCGGAAGGATTTTCATAAGATCCCCTGGTGATTCAGGGTAAAGTCTGAGAAGCAAAGTGGATATCCACTTGGCCTATGGATCCCCCATCCCTTACAGAGCAGCCAGACTCAAATGAGAAGCAGAGCGGAGCCCACTAACCACAGGTGGCTGCCTAAGGCTAAGAGCCCTAATGCCCAGGCAGGGTTTTCCTAGGATATTCACTGGTAGTCCATACATGCCATTTCTTAGGCTTTAGAAATACAATAGGCTGCTCAGGAAACGGGATGACTAGTAAGTTCAATGTTACTTGTAGTCTGGGGGAGGACAGACGTGTAGTTATGTGTTGGCACTTGATCCTTGACCTGCTGTTCTAATCCACCTTCAGTTGCTGGGGGCTTTTATTGCATTAGCATCTGAGCAACCTCACTCCATCGCGTTTATTGACTGTCTAGTCAGTGTGTCAGAGACAACTGTAATTCTTTTCTAAATTAGACTACCCAGGGAACTAGACAGTCCCAATCTTTGTTGAAAATCCTTCTCAAATTCATTAGACCACTTTCCTGAAAAAATAGGCATCCTGCTCTGAATGTGCTCTTTGTTGGAGAGGAAAGATCTTCCAGAGGCTTGGAGTCATCATTCTGCATACCTGTCATCAGTATTTGGACCTGCTGCTAAATACTGTGAAAACCCTGCCCCAGCAGTTAGGCTGATCCGAAGGCAAATGACTGGCTCTGCCTCCTAACTGCTCTGGGAGCTTGGGCGGTCCGCTCTCTGGACCTTAGTTCTTATCACTAAAGTGGGGTTGTTCACGGGCCATCTCTCCTGTATCTCAGTGTCAGGACCTCCATGGCAACGCTGGAGTTGACCAATGACTCTTTCTTCTGTGGGGAAAGAAGCTAAGAATGTGACAAGACTGGCTTCAGAATACACTGTCGCTCTTCATCTTTGGGGGCCCACGTGGATGCCGACACGGGTGAGAACTTTAGTGAGAGCCTACCCCCACAGATCCATTCTGGACTGGGGAAACTGCCTAAGGCATGAGGAAGGAAGGCACAGGGCGGGAGCTGCCTCCTGGGGTCACGTCAGAGCACCCGCCATGACACAGCACTGGACACGGAGTTCTGAGGAGAAAAACGTGTAAAGCAGTCCTTGTTACCAGAGTCCTTCCTTACTAGACGGAGCTACAGACCTGTTGGCAGAAAGCTGTTCCTGGTCTTTCTTCTTTGTGTCAATTCTCTGGCTTTCTTTACAATCCAAGGTCCACCTCCAGCATTTCTATACATTTCTACATTTCTTAAGTCCGTGCCCTTCAGTATTAAGTCTCTCCCTGCTTTCTGTTCTTCTGCTGACTCAGTTCCAATTCCTTTAACCTTTCTTTTGATAGTTGAATTTTCCAACTGTTAAAAAATAGGTGCCAGAGTATCATTCTTTAAAAGAAAAAACTTCTGTAAAAGTCAGTGTTAATCACTTGTCAACTCTATACAAGGGCAATTGTATATATTGGGCTTTTACCTATGTACTAAGCCCTGTCCTAAGTATTTTTAATTATCTCAATTAACCAGCTCAACCTCATTATAATCTCTGTTTTACTGATGGAGCAGCTGAGGCTCCCAAAACTTAAACAACTAGTCTGAGGTTATATGAGTTGTAGCAAGAGTAGACACGGACTTGAACCCATGTCTATCTACACTTAAAGTCCTTTTATCTCTATTCAATATATACTATGCCTAAAAAAGTACATTTTAGAAACAAATCTATCCTTTAAATAATGGGACCATGTATGTGTCTCAAATGTATTCTTGGGTCCATTCGTTCTGATGAATGAGCCTTCTAAAATCAAATAAACAAGCAATTATGATGAGGACAGTGAGGAAGTTGACAAATTATCTCCCCAAAAAGCAACTATCCAACTTGACAAAACTATCCAAAAAACCCAACCTTTTAAGTGCTCTGGAAATTGACCAAAGGTGTACAACACTCTGAGCATTTATTCCTGACAACTTACCTAAAGTCAGGGTCAGAAAGTGAGTCTGTGGCCGTGTTTTTGCCTGGATCTGGTCCCATCTCCTGCCCCCCACTCCCCACCCTGGCTCTGTCATTGTGATATTCGTTCAACCAAGGCAGAAAAGACTGCAAAAATCAGCAGCTTCACTGCACTTGCCAGAGGGGGGCTCCCTGACAGGAACACTCACAGTTAAAGTGTACATTCTTACTGGAACACACACAGGCATACTAGCAGTTCGGAGAGCCTGAGGCTGAAGTCCCATTTAGGGCAAAGGACTGTGGGACTAATCAGGGACATAACAGGGAGTTTGGTAGGTGAACCAGACATAGGAGAGCCAGAAAAAGCCCTTCACATTTTCTGCGTTGACGAGAGCTGTGCAAATGCACAGCAGAGGCCAGAGGGGCCCAAACCACCCACACGATCATGGTCAGTGCAGCTTGCACACCCACACGGTAGACACACGAGAGTCCAGCAGAATGTAAAAGCTGGGGGGAAGACTTCAAAATGGTATGCAGCTTGAATGCGTTCCCCAGGCACACATAAATCCATCAGCAGCAACTCTTTATTGACTGGCGGTGTTTAAGCATAACTTCTGACCAATCATTGACTGACTACTAAGCTATGCAGACACATGAGCAAACCCCAAGAAACCAGGTGAAAGTTAAATACAACAAAATCTGGGGCGCCTGGGTGGCTCAGTCAGTTAAGCGTCTGCCTTTGGCTCAGGTCATGATCCTGGGGTCCTGGGATCGCCCGTATCAGGCTCCTGGCTCAGTGGGGAGTCTGTTTCTCCCTCTCCCTTTGACCCTTGCCACTGCTCAATGCTCTCTCTCTCTCTCAAATGAATAAATAAAAAAATCTTTAAAAAAATAAAACAAAACTGGGCGGAGACATGAGCAGTTGCACATTGCAGGGGATATATTCTACAGATTCGGTAGAAATAAGTTACTGAACAAATAAACAACTACAGAATGAAAATTTCCTCATAGGGAAAAAGGCAGAATCTACAGTTGCTACCATGTATCTAAAATGTCAGCAGCATTCAACAAAAACATATGCGACAGAGGGCCTCAATAAAATGACTGGAATTATAAAATAGCATCAAATGGGAAATCTGGGATTTGAAAAGTTCAATATCTGAAATGAAAATTGCTCTAGAGGCACTCATAGCAAATTTGAGAAGCCAGAAGAGAATGAGTGAACTTTAAACCAGCTCAATATAAATGACTCAATCTGAAGAACGGAAAGAAGGATGAAGAAAAATAAGTGGAGTCTCAGAGACTAGTGGGACAACATCAAGCATACCAACTTAAGTACAATGACAGTCCCAAAAGGAGAGAAGAGGAGGGAAAAAGGAGGCAGAAAAAAGGTATCTGAAGAAATAATAGCCAAAACTCGCCAACTTATTCATTCAACAAATGATGCTAGGACAATTGGGTATCCATATGCAAACAAAATAAAATAAAGACCTTAGACCCATAAGTTATACGATACACAAAAATTAACTCACAATGGATCCTAAAGCAAAATGGAAAAATTGTAACAGTAAAACTCTTAGAAGAAAGCACAGTAATAAGTCTTTGTGACCTTAGGTTAGGAAGTGAATTCTTAGATATGACACCAAGGGCACAAGCAAGAAAAGAAAAAGCAAATACCCAGGACTTCATCAAAATTAACACTTTTGTGCTTCAAAGGACACCATCAACAAAGCGAAAAGACACACTCTCTCTGGGTCTCTCTCCCTCTCAGATAGATATTTTCTAAAAACTCTTTAACAAATCAGTAAGAAGACAGATGACTCAACTGAAAAAAATTAGCAAAACACTTAGATATTCCATCAAAGAAGACGTATCAATAGCTAATAAGCATATGAGAAGATGTTCAATATTATTAATCGTTAGGGAAATGCAAGTAAAACCACAATGAAATACCTCTACACACCCTCTAGAATGGCCATAATAAAAAAGACAGGCAAGAAACTGGAACTCTCATACATTGCTGATGAGAAAGTAAAATGAAACAGCCATTCTAGAAAAGAATTCAGCAGTATCTTAAAAAGTTAAACATAAATACACCATGCAACCCAGCAATTCCACTAAGTGTGTACTCAAGAGAAATGAAAACATACATACAAAGACTTACACATGCTACTGTTCACAGAAGAATTGTCGTCATCATCCTAAATTGGAAATGATCCAAATGTCCATCACTGCTGAATACATAAACACAAGTGGTATCTCCATACAATGGAATACCACTGAAGCATGCTACCATGCGGACAAACCTCAAAAACATTATGCTAAATGAAAGAAGCCAGACACCAAAGATCCCATATTGTATGATTCCACTAACAAGAAATGTCCAGGAAAGGCAAATTTATACAGAAAGAAAGCAGATTAGTGGTTGCCTTGGAGTAGAAGTCTGACTGCAAAAGGCCTCAAAGGAAATTTGGGGGGAATAATGAAAATGTTCAAACCGGACTGTGTAACAGTTGCTGTGTTAGCTTCCTCTGCCACACAACAAGTTACCACAAACTCAGAGGCTTAAAACAACACATATTAATTATCTCATAGTTTCTCACAGGTCAGAAGTCGGAGTATGGCTGAACTGAGTTTATCAAGGTGTTAGTCAGGCTGCTTTCACATCTGGGGCTTGGGGTCCTTTCCAAGCTCCTTCAGTTCCTTGTGGTTGAAGGACTACCACTATCTTTTTCCATAAGTAATTCACAATATGGATGGAAGCTTCTTCAAGGACAGTGGGAGAACATCTCTCCTATAACTATCCCTTTTTAATGGCTTGTGTCTGATTAAGTCAGGCCAGCCAGCATAATCTCCCTTTCCATTAAGTCATAATTGAATGGCTTGGGACCTTAACTGCAAAATCCCTTCTCCTTTGCCATATAACGTAACCTGATTATGGGGGTACCACTCCATCATATATATTCACAGGTCCCACTCACATTTAAGGGGGGATATGACACAGGATTATGTATCCAGGAGAAAGAATCTTAGAGGCAATCTTAGAAATCTGTTTCCCACAACTGCAAAGTTTATACATTTATTTAAAAAAAATCACTGAATTATATACTTACCATGGGTAGACTTTATGATATAGAAGTTATACCTCAAGACAGATGTAAAACTAAAATGTCATGGAAAACAAAAAGTTGCCCATAGTACCATAATTCCATTTTTTACTTGGGCTACATTTTTAAAATTAAATGAACTAAGCCTATCTTTTCTAGGAAATGATTCAACAGAAATTTTTTTCCATGTTGTTGACCAAGCCCTTTATAATTTGTTACACCAATTAACTCACAGTAACCACTTTGCACAAACACGCAGTCAACTTTTCCCTAGTTGGGTTTTATTCCTCCGTCAGCTTTGTTAGTAATGAATAGAGGCTCACTTAAATTCAAAGGCCAGATTTCCAAAGACAGAGTAGGGTTACCTCCCCACAAGAGTTTCCACTCTCTGATTTCCCCACCAGGGAGTGGCTCCATTTTGAGTTTCCCTCAAACAAAGTACAAGCAACAATGTTTAGTCACATGAAGCCCCTGTTTTGCCAGCTGCATACTTCCTAAAATTTCATTCACCCAGAGGTCAGGAACTGTGAGTTCTGGAGCCCTTTATGGTGTCCTGGGAACATCTTTGAAGTTTGGCCACTCATGGTATTCTGTGCGTGCTGAGCGGCTGCCTAAAACTAAATGTTTCCTAACTTTGGTCTATTCTGAGAACCTTCAGCCTTTACATAAGAACTTGCCGTACAAAAAACACAGCAAGTCTGTGTAATTCTACTTTCTGGTGCTATCTCTACACCATGATGCACTGCAAATTCCCTAAAGGGGTGCCCAACAATGTCAACTGGACGGTTATCTTGCAGGTTTGTTGTTCTCCAGTAGAAACTTAACTATTACTGTGGAAATAAAACACAAAAGGAGCTGTCCATCCTGGAAAATAAAAACTGCTTAGAATTCTCATTCCAAGGTTTTATATTAAATGTGGAAGAAACTAGGGGCGCCTGGTGGCTCAGTCAGTTGAGCATCTGACTCTTGATTTTGGCTCAGGTCATGATCTCATACGTCATGAGATCAAGCCCCACACTGGGCTCGGCGCTCAGCCGGGAGTCTGCTTGAAGATTCTCTCCCTCTGTCCTTCTCCCTCACTCATGCACGCGTGCACACATGCATGCCCTCTCTCTCTCAAATAAATAAATAAATCTTTAAAAAAAGATACATGTGGAAGAAACTCTTCAGCATAACTTGTTTTTGTGAAAATAAAAATCTTTCTTGGGAATATGCCAGTTATCTTATTATACAACACATGGGCCACCAATGTGTCAGCAAATTTTTAAAAAGTAATCATTTACTCGGGTGCCTGGGTGGCTCAGTTGGTTAAGCGACTGCCTTCGGCTCAGGTCATGATCCTGGAGTCCCGGGATCGAGTCCCACATCGGGCTCCCTGATCAGCAGGGAGCCTGCTTCTGCCTCTGACCCTCCCCCCTCTCATGTGCTCTCTTGTCTCTCATTCTCTCTGTCTCAAATAAATAAATAAATAAATCTTTAAAAAAAAAAAGTAATCATTTACATATTTTTTTTTTAATTAAAGTATTTTTTCTTCTGCAATCCTCTTGATCAAAATGGCTACAGTATCAGGTCACTTGGAGAATCTTAAAAGCTTTGTTCAGTTATTGAAGGATGCGGTCCCATTACTTGAATGTGCTATAGATTAAACTATATACCTTTAATTAAGTAGCATCTTCAGGACTGGACTGATGCTCTTCCCTACACATCATTTCTAAGGGAAACAAAAGTCTCTCTTAAAAGTTTGAGTCATAGGGCGCCTGGGTGGCTCAGTTGGTTAAGCGACTGCCTTCGGCTCAGGTCATGATCCTGGAGTCCCGGGATCGAGTCCCGCATCGGGCTCCCTGCTCAGCGGGGAGTCTGCTTCTCCCTCTGACCCTCCTCCCTCTCATGCTCTCTGTATCTCATTCTCTCTGTCTCAAATAAATAAATAAAATCTTAAAAAAAAAAAAAAGTTTGAGTCATAATCTATAACTCACAGCACATGGAAACTAAAATTCCGTTCCTCATGGCAGGATAACATAGTAGCTGACAGGGGTTAAGACTAAGGGATAGGGGCCAGACTCCTTGGGTTAGAATCCCAGTTGTGCAACTTAACAGCGGTGCTATTTTGACCCATTACTTAAGCCTCAGTTTCCTTACCTATAAAATGGGTATAATAACATAAAGTAAGGGTTGGCAAATATGACCCACAGGCCAAATCTGGACACTACCTCTTTTGTAAAGAAAGTTCTATGAAAACACGGAAATGCCCATTCATTTATATATTGTCTCCGACTGTCTGGGGAGTGATGACACGTGTGACCTACAAAGTCTAAAATATTTATTCCCTGGCCCTTTACAAAAAAAAAAAGAAAGGTGCTAGCCTCTGACATAAAGGGTTGTTGTGAAGATCAAGTGAGATAATTCATGAGAGGCGCTCCATATAGTTAACCAACCAATAAATGCTGTGAATTATTATTTATTAATAGAAAAGCTATAAAGTCACTGTGATCTCATTTCCTAAGATTCGGAGAGACCTCTCTATAGCACCCCAGCCCCGGCCCGCCCAGGCAGCAACGGCTCGGGGTCAGCAGGCTCGGCGCCTTTCTTGGATGGAGGCGGCAGAGGCGGTGTGATGGGGGGCTGTGGTGAGCAGCTGTTACAGCGGGGAGCCTGCTGGGCCACACACAGCAGCTGCGACGAGTCATCCCTTGCCAGTAACTGATACTCTGCCCTTTCCTGATGGAGGCCCTCTTGGTCACAGGTGTGTGACGCATGCATATTCATCACTGGCCCCACGCCTAACTGTGGAGGCGATGCGAGGAGGGGCGGGGAGGCGGCGGGGAGAGGCTGAAATTAGGCTTCGACAACAACCGGAGCAGAACCCCTTTCCATTTTCCGTGGCAGTGACTGCTTTCCCGAGACGTATTCTGCTTGTCCAGAATCGGAAATTTTTAAATGTGAGTTGAATGTAATAAAATCTGGGCTCACCATTCCAAATAATAAAATGGATCTAAAGCTGGTCATTTCTCCTGGGACGGGCACGGCTAGCTCCGTATGAGTACGTGTGCAAATAAGCTCTGGGCAACAGCTGATGTTACAATGGCTCCCTTCAACCTTTCAGACAATCTTCACAAAATTGGCTTTTAGGCCAGTACTTAAAATATCTAAAGAGTTTACGTTGAGAGTGATCTTCCGAAGCAAACCACTGCCTGTTCTCCGCTCCTGTGTAGGGCCCTGGACGTTTCACTCCGTCAGTGTGTGCCTCGCTGCCTCGCACAGTAAAGGCAAGCTGTGACAATCTGCATGAGTAAAACGGCCATGATTCCAAAGTACTTCCTGCTAGGTACTGGTGGGTTTTCATGAGTCCCTCCTGACAGGGCCATAAATAAAGCCGAGTCCGCAGCAAGGGAAGCACATTAGCACCACGAGGAAACCCCAAATTGGCAAACGGTTTATACATGAGAATGGAATTGATGCATCGCACAAACTCAAGAGTTCTAGAGTCCTAGGTGCTTATCCCAAGAACCCTACTACCAAATTACCTCACCGTTCTTACTGAAAACAGCTGGGCCCTCCTTTGGCTGTGGCAGCCCGTCAAAGGCCCTTCCCAGGACCACCCAGGACTTCAGTAGGGCATCGCCTTGAAGGAGCGTACCGTCTAAGACAGGTAAGGCCGTCTCAGGGAACAACGAACAGAAACGCACACCAAGTGGGCAGACGTCATTAAGGACCAACTAAAATGGTTTTAGAGTTTCCAGTTCATTCAAACCAACGTTGAAGCTGATGAAGAGCACTTGGCAATCCTGCGTCTTCAGGCAGTGGTGCTGCCTGATGACAGCGCAGTGCCATCCTGCACCCCGTCCCACTGAAGCACGTTCACACCGTGTAGCTGGCGGCTCATGCCTGCCTTCACTCTCCTCAGCAGGAGGAAATACCGGCAACCATACCATTTTCCAAGTCAAAAGGCAGCTTCTGATTGGCAAGGAGCAGCAAGGGTACCTGCAGAGCCTTCAACAAAATATGCCCCCTTCGGTTCCCAGGTGACAACAATTTCCACATGAGAAAGGCAGCAGAGTTGGAGTCGACTGGATTACAACCAAAAAGAGTAATCAACTGAGTAAACTATCCACGTCATACATCCGTCCAGTTAATAAAACAAATACTCTCCCTACCACTCTCAGTATTTCTGGGCTTTAATTCAAGGTATAGAGACTTTCTAAATAACTGGTTTATACACACATACTCCCTTGGTCCACAAAGTAGACACTGATAGATACACAGATATATAAACATAGACACAGACATACAAACACAGAGATGTGGTGGGAAGCTCTATTTTCACCCTTTCTTTTTTTGTAAGAGGAAGGCTTAGAAACAGGAGACCTTGTTATTGCATTCTCTATTGGTTTTCTAGGGCTGCCGTAACAAAGCGCCACAGACTGGGTGGCTGGAACAAGAGAGATGTATTGTCTCACAGTCTGGGGGGCTAGAAGCCCAAGATCAAGGTGTCGGCAGGGTTAGTTCCTGCTGAGGGCTATGAGGGAGTGTCTGTTCCAGGCCTCTGCCCTGGCTTCTGCGGGTTCGCTGGCCATCTTAGGTGTTCCTTGGCTTACAGATCTTCACCTTCATCTCCACATGGTGGTCGCCCACTGGGCCTGTCTCCAACTTTCCTCTTTCTATAAAGACACTAGTCATACAGCATGACGGCCCACTCTAACCACCTCATTTTAACTGCAAAGCCCCTATCTCCAAATAAGGTCGTATTCTGAGGCACTGGGGATTAGGACTTCAACAGCTGAATTTGGACACAATTCAACCCACACCACATTCCCATTTCTAAAGCTCTGTGTCTATACCCAAGTCAAAGATAACTACTACTATTGGGGTACCTGGTGGCTCAATCAGTTAAGCATCCAACTCTTGGTTTTGGCTCCGGTCATGATCTCAGAGTTGTGAGATCGAGCCCTGAGTCCGGCTTTGCGCTCAGTGGGAAGTCTGCTTGAGATTCTCTCCCTTTCCCTCTGCCCCTCCCCTGTTCTCTCTCTCTCTTTCCCTCTCAAATAAATAAATAAATCTTTTTAAAAAATATAAATAAAATAAATAAGGTTTAAAAAGATAACTACTACTTTTAAGATTTTTATTTATTTGACAGAGAGAGACACAGCGAGAGAGGGAACACAAGCAGGGGGAGTGGGAGAGGGAGAAGCCCCGATGTGGGGCTTGATCCCAGGACCCTGGGATCATGACCTGAGCCGAAGGCAGGTGCTTAATGACTGAGCCCGATAACTACTACTTTTTAGTTTTATTGAGATATTGACAAAAGTATAAGATATTTAAATACACATGTGGTGATTTGATATACACATACACTGTGGAAGGATGCCCCCCCTCAACTAGTTAATGAACACATCCATCACCTCACTTTTTTTTTTTTTGGTGAGAACATTTACATTCTACTGTCTTAACAAATTTCAATTATACAATACAGTGTTACCAACAATAGTCACCAACGTTATACATTAAATTTCAGATATTATTTACCTTATAGCTGAAAATTTGTACCCTTTTACTAACCTCTCCCTATTTCCCCCACCCCCAGCCCTTGGCAACCACCTCTGTACTCTCTGTTTCTATGAGCCCAACTTTATTTTAGATTCCACATATAAGTGATGCCATGCAGTATTTGTCTTTCTCTGTCTGGCTTATTTCACCAAGCATAATGCCCTCCAGGTTCATCCATGTCATCACAAATGGCAAGATTTCCTTCTTTCTTGAGGCTGAATAATATTCCATGGTATATATACATACCACATCTTTATCCACTCATCTGCTGATGGACACTCAGGTTGTTTCCATATCTTGGCTACTGTGAATAATGCTGCAGTGAACACGAGAGTGCAGATACATATTTGAGATCCTGTTTACATAATTTCATGCCTGGATTCTCTATGGTTGTCATTTGCTTCCTGGTTTTAAATTAGGCACTCGGGCAGGCAGGCGAAATCAATGAATCCAGAAGGATACCCCATTTAAAACTGCTGCCACAGAGCTTTAAATGACATCTTTGTGACCGAAAAGAGGGGGTTGCTCGATCATATGGCAGTTCTATTTTTAGTTTTTCCAGCAACTTCCATATGTTTTCCATAGTGGCTGTGTAGCTACTATCTTAAAGTACCTATCTCTCCCCTGAGGTACAAAGGAACAGAATAAATAGAAACTATGATCCATACACAAACCTGCTCATAAGCCACGTTGCACTTTTCTCTGTATCATGCGTGTTTCTCTGTATCAAACCTCTAAGCATATGCCTTGTGTGAGCTAGATGAATTTAATATATTAAAATGGTTTCATGCTCTATTGGCTTGTGGGGTTGCCAGTTAGTCACGGCTGACACAAAAGATTACTGACTGTCCTCTTGAAAATTATGAATAGGCTATGGCTCGAAATAAAACACAATTAGACCTCAAAAGACTATTAATGATATTGAATACGGCTGGAAAAAAGTATTAATACTAAATTTACATCCTTTTTTAATCACATTGGCTCAATCGGACTTTTGCATATATACTATTTGTTGAAGGTTAAGAATGTAGTTTGTGTTTTTTGAAAACAGCCCCACCACGCAGCATTAAAAAGGGTATCAATCTCTTAGATTGCAGTGTGAGACCCCTTCCTCTCTTCAAAATCAAGCGGACATAGTTACTGCTAAGGATGTAGGATACATACAGATCTCTGAAGCAAATCTGAGAGAATATTATGGTGAAAACATGGCAGCTGCATTCTCCCTAAAGAACATCGACTGGTGCCATCCTTCTCTCAGTACTTTCATTTTTTTTTAAGGTTGTATTTATTTATTTGACAGAGAGAAAGAGCACAAGCAGGAGGAGGGGCAGGCAGAGAGAGAAGCAGACTCCCCGCTGAGCAGGGAGCCCGACGCAGGACTCAATCCCAGGACCCCGAGATCATGATCTATGAAGACAGACGCTTAACCGACTGAGCCCCCCAGGCGCCCCTCGGTACTTTCATTTTTATCTTGATTTTTCATAGTAACACCCTCTTGTGAGGTAGCATTGGATGATGAGAAAGGTCTGTGGTTTGTCTTCATTTTCGAAAGGGAGAAAAGTACTTAAGCAACTTCTCCAAAGCTGTACCATAAACTGAGCCTCCTCAGTCTATGCCGAGTAGCCAGGCACTTCTCAAATTTTCATGAATTACAAACTGCACACACAATTTTTGCCTACGTGTCTCTCACACATGACACCACCGCCTTGACCCCAACCCCCACAGAACCCACTAACTGGTTGGGAAGGACCACGCTGTCACTCCATTCACATCTGGGACTAGTCAGGGCCAGACAGCAAGGGGAGGAAAGCTGGGGTCTAAAGCTGCCCACCTGAGCGCTTCGGCTCGGCGTCCCGCACCAGCCCTTCAGTTCTGGGCGCCTCGCTCCTGATTCCTTCACAGTCAGACGGGGCAAAGCAATCTTAGAAAGTCCTTAACTCAATCAGCATGCAGCCACCCAGAGACCTCCAGAGGGAAGTGACAAGCACCGGCGTCAGACCCTCAGGGGAAAGGAAAGCCCGTGCAAATCTGGAATCATCTGCCGCGAGCAAAGGTAGAAAATTACAGAGCAACTCTTCGGGGTCACAGAGGTGTCATTTAGGGCTCCATGGCAGCAATTTAAAAAATGGTACCCTTCTGGACTGAATGATTTCACCTGTCTTCTCGGGTGTCTAATTTAGAACCAGGAAGCAAATGACAATCATACAGAATCCGGGCCTGAAATTACGAATGCTTAATTTCCTATGGTCTAGACCTCGTCTGGATCTTCAAACCAGGGTTAGGACCAAATTCCCCAATTTTCTCCAACAAAAGATCCACTTGACGTTTTGCAATATTCACATACTTGGTCATTCATTCTTGCATTTGCTCACCCGTCAAATATGGGCACACTCACATACATACCACCACCTACAAGCAGAAATGCAGCTCAGTCTCCTAATGGGACAGAATGAGTATGGATTTCCAAGGTTAGAATGCTGGGGAAAGCAGGCAGGATCTATTGTGAGCAAGGCCAAAAATGCCTTTATTACCTGGATGATTATTCTGTTATCTGCTTTCCTTATTATGAGAGACTTGGCCTCTCAGTGTTATCTGGAGCAAATATCAAGTATTTTCAAACAATTGAGGTACTTCTCTTCATTTACCACCTGTCCACCTCTTTATGGATTTTTATTTAGCCTTATTTGATTGGGTTTTGCTTGGTGTCAATGATGCTATGCTCTTTCAATAGAACAATCTGTCTACTCTGATATCCCTGAAAAGCTGTTCCCGAATTGGACTTTGCTACATTATAGGAGCTCATTCATTATATAAACCTTGTACAAAGGGAAGAATTCTGTTTAACATGCATAATCATCCAAATGTGTTTGGCAAGTTCTCACTTTTATATACCTCGTCTTCTCAAGCTGGGGCCATCTGTATATAAAGGAACAAAGTTGCTGGAGCGATGAGATGATCTAAGAATTTTACTGTGATGTTGAAATAATATTAGCTCTGACTCTTAGTAAATTCTTCTCAGTGTATTGCATTTGTTTTCAGTGTACATATATTATCATATTTCATTTTTTGCAGAGTGCTTTATAAGTTATTTCTATTTCATGATGTCAAGTGACTTCAATGACCTGAAGTACCATAAGAAAATCTCTTTAAAGTATTTCATATTGGATGCTATTGGCCAAAAAGTCACCACAAACATTTTTATCCTCATCCCTTTCTCTTTCTTTCAGATTTTAAGTTATTACTTTTACAGTGGTGTTCTTGACTCTCACCTCATTATTTAAAATCCCTCTTGCTCCTTGTGCCATAGGACACTTCTCCAGGATGTCACAATTCTCATTACCCACATGAGCCTTCCCGCTGTCTGAATCCCTTGCCCTCCCTGATCTCTGCTCTTCCAAACCTGGTCCTAGCAAATGAATCTGACCGTGACCTCACTCGCTCCCTGCTGCTTAATGGGTCCCCTCACGGTCCTAGGACAGCAATCAACCCTTGATATATTTTACTTTCCACTCTAATTTGGCATCGAGGTAACTGTTACTAGAAACATATGGCCATGGAGTTTTAAAAACCCTATTCCAACTACTAAAAGGCAAGTTACCTTAAAATTTGTGTGACATATGAAGTATGTATTACAATTTATGTAAAATACAACATGTGACATAAATTCATACAATCAATTCTGAAGTAAATTTGCTTTTGTTTATATTACAGTATTAATTATCTCTAAGTATCTACTATTTTTTATATTGTTGCCATGTCAATGTCATTTCTCTAAAACTAGAAATATTTGAAGGTATTAAATGCATAAAAAAAACGGCTTTTGGTCATCATGCTACCAACATCAGAACAAAAAACTATGTCCTCAAGTTATATAAATGGTCAAATGCGCCAAAGCAAAATTTTTCCAATTATGACTTCATGGGACACCAGGAAGTGTTTCAAATTACGCCAAATTATTTTTTATTTCACTGACATTTCAGTAACTGCGACCTCCCAGTAGCTGTTTTATTATTCTGGTTCTACACACAGCCAACTCCTCTTTCTGAAATGTTTTAAATCGGATGCTGCCTACCGCACTGAATGGGGGAGACATGTGCCCCATTAAAGACTTCAGTGGCAAATACAACAGTGATGGACTCCCCACTAGATGCAGGTCGCCACAATCACGCTTCACGAGTCGACTCATACAGGGGAAAAAAACGCGGCTAGTCAACATTTAGGACAGACTTATCCTGTCACATATCCAAACAATCTGTGGTCAACAACAAAACACTGTAATGAGACTTTACCTGGGGAGCAGCCTGGGCATTTCTGTATTTCCTCCAGTAGATACTAGTTGGGATGGCAGCAGAACAGTGAGAATATTTGCAATGCAATTAGGGGGGACAAGGGCATCTGAGAGTATGCCAGACGCAGGGGCCTCCCCCGAATTCACACAGCCCAATGTCTTAATGTGGCATACAGCATCAAACTGCACTTCCTACAGTTTCCAAACTTTTGTCAGTTAACTAGATGTTTACCAAGCGCCTGGCCCGGGCACTCCACTTTTTGGATGCACCATCCAGCCCCGTGTACGTTGTTCCCACACCATCTGTCACTGAAGCTTCCACAGCTTCAAAAATTTCAATTCAAACTCATCTACTCGGCACTCAAACTGAAGCTATAATTCAAATTTCGACATGAAGCTTGAATTCCTTTTCACTGTTCTTCAACTTTGACCCAGCTCCCCCCCCCTTCCTTCACTGAAAAGGGCCAAGACAAGAGCCCAGCAAGTGGGGCAGGCAAAACAGGCCTCCTTTGTTCACTTTTGTCCTTTTAGCTCTCTATTGAGGTGAGGGACTGAAAGGCCGCACAGGCTTTGGAAGGCAGCAGCGCTGCTTGCAAGCCGTCCTTCCTCGGAGACCACAAAAACTCTGGGACGGACGGAACTCTTTCCACCGTCCGCTTTTTACCTTCAGGCATAGGGAACGGACAATTAGGACTTTTTCCTTTCCCCTTCCCTTGGAGAGAATCTGCTAGTGGTGTTTCACGTGAGTGTGTAGCGTTGGTCAAAAATGTGTGCTGTAAATCGTGCCACTCAAACGTCAAGGTCATCTGAAAGTGGCATGAAATTGCTTTAAAGTTGAAATTTGGAGGAAAGATCACTACATACTGAATACATATACCAAATTTTTTGAATGCTCTCAGCCCACTTGAGAAAGATAAATCGAATTCATTGCATATTACACAGAAGACCTCCTACAGGATTCCCTCAGACTGCCCTGGGAATATGTTTTTCTGGCTGCAGTGGGTTTTGAACCAATAGACCATGCACATCATAAAATTTAAATATACATATGAATATATATATTTAAATTATTCTCTCCAGCCCTAGCACCATTTAATAAGAATTTCAGAAGTCTACAAATGTCCACTATGTTGTACACATGAAACTAATAAAATATCGCATGCCAGTTATAGGTCAATTAAAAAAAAGAATTTTAGAAAGGATCCTTTCAGTCTGAGAGCAACTACCATATTTTTTTTTTTTAAGGCAACTACCATTTTCATTCTGGTGTGAGTTAAACAGTGCTTTAATACACAGCACTGTGGAAGCAAATCAGAGACCACACAGGACAAGATTTATTCCTCATCCCTGCTTTTAAACCGAATAAGCCACCTGGACAGTATGTGCAGCAGTTGAGCACTGGTATTTGTAGATTTGTTCCCTTTACCACTGTCATTTCTTACAGCCACTAGTTTTTCAGTCACTTGAGGGAAACCCTCCACCAGACTTCTAAAAACTACCTTTTTCTAATTTGAAATTCTAATCTTGTAGGCCAGTAAAATAGGTCAATTAAGTTGACACCACATCTTTTTTATTAGCTCAGCTAAGCAATTATAACTGGGTAGTGAGGGTTTATATTGTCATCTTTGAAGATTCAATGGTGGGGAGAAACGCCCGCGCAGACCTGCAGAGCACAACTCTAGCATATCCCTAAACAGGACAGTCCTGGCTATTTCCAGATCTGAGGCCCATCTGCCCTGCAGCTGGGTTCAAATGCTAAGGTTATTTTTTTCAGGAAAATAAAATCCTACTAATATTTAATCTATCCTCGGAGCAACATCGCTTCACACAACCACCCTATAGACATATATGCTCTATTTCGACATTTAAAAAAACTAACATGAACGTCTGGCACCAGTGCTGGCTTCTCTTGGACTATGACTCACATACTCCATGGCATTTATAGCACGCTTTGCACAAAGTACGGGGTCAATGAGTCCTTGTTAAAAAACCGTACATCTCCTTGTCAATAAAAATTAAACCAGTAAGTTGGAAAATTTTGTGAATTACTTGTTCATAATACATAGTATGTTAATTTATAACTTTAAAGGGTAACAGCTATCGCTCTTTACAGCCATTAGGATGGCTATTGTCAAGAAAGCATAAAATCAGTGTCAGTAAAGATGTGGAGAAATTGGAACGCTGGGCACTCGGGAACATAAATAGTACATCTGCTATGGAAAACAGAATCGGGGTGCCTCAGAAAATTACAACAAATGCCTTACGATACAGAAATCTCACTTTTGGATGTATACCCAAAAGAGTTGAAAGTCATGACTTGAAAAGATATTTGTACACCCATGTTCATAGCAGCATTATTCACTGTAGCCAATAACCAGAAAGAGCCCAAGAGATGAATGAATTAAAAAAAATGTGGTATTACATACAATGGAATATTATTCAGCTTTAAAAAGGAAGGAAATTTTGACACATGAATAAGCCTTGAAAACATTATGCTAAGTGAAATAACCCAGTCACAAAAAGGACAGATACTGTATGATTCCACTCATATGAGGTACTTAGGGTGGTCAAATTCATAGAGAAGAAAAGAGAATGATCGTTGCCAGGGGTTGGGAGGAGAAGGAATGGGGAGTCATTGTTTAATGGGTACAGAGTTTCAGTTTGGGAAGATGAGGAAAGTTCTGGAGATGGACAGTGGTGATGGTTGCATCACATTTCGAAGTATTTAATGCCACTAAACTACATAGTTAAAAATGGTTAGAACAATAAAGTTTATGATACATATGTTATCGCAATAAAAAAGTAACTTAGCAAAAACATCACATTTTCTTTTCTTAAAGGATTTTATTTATTTATTTATTTGGAGAGAGAGACAGAGAGCGCAAGCAGGGGGTGGGGGAGGGGCAGAGACAGAGGGGGAAGCAGACTCCCCGCCGAGCAGGAAGCCCAACTCAGGGCTCCATCTTGGGACCCTGGGATCATGACCTGAGCCAAACTCAGACACTTAACCAACTGAGCCACCCAGGCGCCCCCTAAAAAATCACACTTTCTATAAACATGACATTTGCTCCCCCATTTAAAGACAACCTGATATTGAAGAATTTATACTTGCTACGACTGGAGGCAGAGCTCTTCCAAGGCTTTCCTCATAGAGCCCTGTTCTTCACATTTTGAGAGGAAAAGTAAACATTCATCAGTTCATTTTGGCACATTTTCCTAGACTTAGAAACTTTAGCCCTGATGGCAAGAAAGACTCTTTAAAGCTAAAGCGGCTTCTCATTTGCCTGGGTGAACGAAGGGCTAAATAAAATAAGCCGCTGGATTCTTGGCCCTAGCATCCCTAGAAGTCCTCTGTCCTCGCCTGGCAGAAAGGTGCAGGGCTCCTTCAGGTGGGGCAACATGAAACATAAAAGGGAAAATACATCTAAATGTATTTAGTGATTTTTAATCATTTTCAAATCACTTCCTCTTCCCCAATCACCTCAGCAGTTGAAGGCTGACCTAAAGCAGTCTACGGATGCGAACACAAAAAACTTCCTAGAGAAGAATACTATAGGAGCTCTATATTCTAGTTAGATTTGTTTCCGGTTACCATACTTCTCAGATGGAAACTGTTCTTTGGAAATGGGGGTGAGACTCTGAAGGCTGCTGACAGGGGCAGCAAATCAGGGCCGGTATGGATTGAACCGTGAGCCCGAAATTCATACATCGAAAACCTAACCCCTAATGTGACTGTATTTGGAGATGAGGCTTTGGGGAGGTGGCAATTAAGGTGCAATGAGGTAATAAAGGTGGGGTCCTAATCTAATGAGATCTGTGGCCTTATAAGAGGAAGAGAGGGGTCTCTGTGCACACCCTGTGGGGAAAGCATGTATGAGGGCACAGTGACAAGGTGGGCATCTGCAAGCCAGGAAGAC
Source organism: Mirounga leonina (assembly GCF_011800145.1). Lineage (NCBI taxonomy): Eukaryota > Metazoa > Chordata > Mammalia > Carnivora > Phocidae > Mirounga > Mirounga leonina. The sequence goes on along the minus strand of NW_023270451.1, from coordinate 739,082 downwards.
AGCCCTCACTGGACCTGACCCCGCTGACACCCTGATCTCAGAATTCCAGACTCCAGAACTTGAAGAAAGTACATTTCTGTTCATTAAGCCACCCAGTCTATGATATTTTGTTATGGCAGGCCAAGCTGACTAAAACGAAATCCTTCTGATTTCCTGGCGAGGATCTCAGGAAAAAAAGCATGGGTGTCTCAGTGCTTACCCTTAAGGGAGGGGGTAATGACTGGTAGGAGCCACAAGAGGGCTTCCTCAGACGTTCATAATGTTCTGTTCCTTGATTTGAGCACTAGTTATATGGGTGTGTTGGGTTTGAGCAAGTTCATCAAGCTGTACGTTTATGATATGTGAAAAAAGAGTCTATATGCAGAAGTGTGCAGAAGTATGCAGCCCTAGATGAGAAAGTTAGAATTAATCTTCCTGAAGGCTGGAACTCTGTTTTGTTCAACACTGTATCTCCAGTGCCTAGAACAGTAGGCCATGCATGCAGTACATATTTATGAATGAATGAATGAATGAATGAATGAATCTCTTTACCAGAAAAGCGTCCTGTGGGGTTCCTTAAATAGCTCCTTTGAACATACACAATATAATATCTGCATATTTTATTTATATTCAGCCAATTACACAAGGAAAACTCCACCTCCATGAGAACATTATTTGAAATGATTCCTTTTTTGAGAGAGAGAGAGAGGGAGAGAAAGAGCAAGCAAGGAGAGGGGCAGAGGGAGAGAATCTCAAGCAGACTCCACCCTGAGCAGCAGAGCCTGATCTCACCACCCTGAGATCATGACCTGAACAGAAACCAACAGTCTGACGCTTACCTGACTGAGCCCCCCAGGCGCCTGGGCACCCCTGAAATGATTCTTAAGGAAGTTTTCCGCAGCCCCTCTCACACTTCTGAAGCACTTATACCCCCGGCTATCTTTGTCACGGTCACATCAGCCTCACAGGAAGTACCATTGCCAAAGATGACTTGCTTTTCATTCACCGTCCCTGCTGCAGCAACAAAATGATGTCATGTCGGGATACTGGCCTGCCTCACTACCCTGCATGAGGCAGCTGAGTGACCTCTCCAAGCCCCACTGTACTCATTTTGAAACTGAAACATTTAAATACAGTGTTCTCTTACAGCTCTCAAATTCCTGGATGATGTGAAATGTTTTGCAACTTTCCTGTAATGAAGTACAAAGCAGGTTGAAGGAAGACCATGAGTCAGAAGGATTAAGAATGCACAATGAATTCACTTTTGCAGTTGGTCAATTACAATCATTCTAAAAGCCATCCCAGGAACAGCTTTCACTTTAGTTCAAACTCTTATTTAGTTAATATGGAGAATCTTTACAGTATGGAATGCTTTCCTAAAATTTTATACTAGAGTCCTATTCAAATTCAATATCCAATGTGAGGAATAAATCTTCTGCAGTCAAAATAGTCTACAAAGGAGAATCAGGACTGGGAGTCTACTAGAATCACTTGCCGAGTGGAAACGTTGCCCTTTTCTTTAAAAAAAAAAAAAAAAAAAAAGTTTTCTCAAGAATTGTGATGTGCCAGGAACCTCTCAGTCTCTGTAATCACAGGGGAGTCTGGTCACTAAAAACAGTCCAGTGACTGTAACTGCCTGGGCTAACACTTAAAAGCTAACAGGAATAAAAGAACATGTAAAGGAATTCGAGGGTGATACAGGGCAATAAAAAGGCTATTCCACAATACAATCTGCTGAGTTACAACATTGCCTGCTACTGTGGAGTCTGCAGGGGTCAGAAGTGAATGGGCTTATAATGTCCCTGATCACTTGGTGGTTTTAGGCTTGCCCTAAACTAATATGATAAGCCTCCAAAAGGCCCCATTTTCACAGTCATGGATGGTAAAGCGTAGGGGCAAAAACTAAACCTTGCTCCCCCACTTCCTAGCTATGTGGCTTTGGCAAAGTTACCTGACCTCTCAAGACTCCATCTCCTAATTTTAAGAATAGGGTAATATGTTGTGGAAATTAAATAAGATGATACCTGTACCATGCACAGCGCCTGGTACATACATCTGAAGCTCTCAAAAAATGTTGACTATCATTATCACTAAAATGGAAAGTATCCAGTGCTCTAATTCCATTTCACTATTTCCGGAAGCTCTCCTTTACTCTCGAACTATTACAATATTTTAATAACACGGCATGGTTAGCCTAAAGCAGTCCAGCCTCCGCAGGTCTGTATTCAGTAGCTACCGCGTTCCTGACAGCCCCAGGGGGAGCTCCTGGTGCAGAACGAAAGCCTCCTGCCCCATGACGCTCGCCTCCGTCTCTTCTCTTTGCCAGAGCCTCGGGCGAGGAAGGGCCCAGCCCCTCAGACCCGCACCTCTGTGCGTTAACCATGCGGGACCGAGAAGGAAGAGAACGCTTCCCTCTTAGGGCAAACAGCTACGGGGAAGGCAGAAGAGAGGCGGGGTGGAAGGAGGCTCCTCCACTCGGCGCCCTCCCTCCGCGCCCGCAGCTGCGCAGGGGCGGCCCCCGAGCGTGCGGGGGGACAGAGGATGCGGCCGAGGGCCGGGAGCCGGGGAGAGGAGAGGCGATCGGGAGCGAAGGGAAGCGGCCTAATCGCCAGCCCCCAGGGCCGGAGGAACCCTCCGGCAGCGCTTGCTGCCCAGGGTGCACCGCTCCGGGAGTGATGACGAGTCCCTAGCTCCGCTCGACCGCGGCACCCCGGGTCCCCTCTGCGCGCGGGGAGTTGGGGGCCGGGAATGGCCGAGCCGGCGAGCGGCCGGGGACCAACACTCGGCGGCGCCCACCCGCGCGGCCCGGACGGCGCCGGGGGCGGCGCACCGCGCAGATGGCGCTCGCGGCGAGATGGATGCTCCAAAGCCGGCAATAGCTCCCGGCTCAACACAGCATCCCCGGGCCAAGCTGCGGCCAGAGTCCACTCCTGGGAGTCCGGGCAGGGAAGGGGCTCTCTTCTGGGTCAGCCCCCAAACCGGTGGGCCAGCCCCCAAAAGTCCCAGCCTCCGGAGGCTGGGCGGGGCGCCGGGACCCCGGGAACCCGCACCTGTAGGGCCAACAAAACCCCGGGAAAGCCCCACCTTGCTGCCTTCGCGGTCTCTCCCGTTCCCCCTGATTCCCCAAGTTCTCCCCCGGGGCGGCGAGTGGAGGTCGCCTCGGCCCCGAGTACCAGCGATCGGCGCAGGTGTGAGCACATCCGAACAAAGCCCACGCCCAGATGTGTCCGCGGGGACCCGGACGCGCACTCGCCGGTGCGCGCCGGCCCGGCACCTGCGCTCCTCGTCCCGCCGGCACCGTGGCGTGACACCCCGCGCCCGCCGTGTGCATGCCCGGCAAGCCGCGGTGCCGGGCCCCTGCAGCCAGGCCCAACTGCCCACCCAGGGACCCCCGAGAGGGCTTCCCGGAAAGCGCGGGGCGCGGGCGCGGATGCAGAAGTTGGCCACAGACTAGAGGAGGTGAAGGGCCCGCCTGCGCCGGCCAGGGCTGCCGCATTTCAGCGTGCCCCCGCCCGGGCGCCGGTCCCCCGCCTCCCGCTCGGCGCCCGCGGGCGCGTCCCAGGCCTGAGGGGAGGAAGGGAGTTGGCGACCAGGTTCGCCCTGCCGCAGAGAGAGTGGCGCGGCGCTGCCAGCCTGGAGGGCGCTCCGCTGAACCCCGGGCCCGCGTCCGAGTGACAACACAGCAGCCCCCGCACCCTCCTCCGCTCCAGCCGTCGCCCCCGAGCAGGACCGAGTGCCACCGCCGGACGCGCACGGAGCTACTCACGTTCTTCCGCCGCGCCCACCGCTGCTGAGCCCCCGGAACCCTGGAGCGTGGACGGCGTCCGTTCCCGACGGAGCCGCCGCCTCCCGCCGCCCCGCGCTGTCCCCTGCGCCGCGCGTCTGAGGCTCCGACTGCGGCGCGCGTCCGCCCGCGACCCGGGCGAGGCAGGGCTGGCCCCGCGTCGGCGCGCGCCCCCGCCGCTCCCGCCCCTGCGCCCCCGCCCCGCGCCGCGCTCTTCCTCCTCGCCGCTCGCTTTCGCGTCTTACCCCCGCCCCGCACTCCTCCCCGGCGTCCCCCGCCCTTCCCCGGCTGGCCCAGCCCCTCCTGCCCCTGCGGCGGCGGCGAATGGGCTCCGGCCGCCGGCGCCGCGGGGACTGGGTGGCCCCCTCACCTGGGAGGCCGCGCCGCCGCCGACCGACGTCACCCTGCTAGCGTGTGCGGGCGGCGGTGGTCGGGGTCGGGGGCCGGAGGGCGGGAGCGTTCCGGGGACGAGGGCGGCAGGGATTTGGCTACAAAAGATGTTCCAGAAAACGGGAGGTTTTTAAATGCCACCCTCATGGGTTTAGGTTTCTGTCCGAGGTCTGTGGCCTTTCCATTTTCTTCTTGTAAAGCATTTAATTTCTTCTAAACTCAGCACTTGGATGGATGAGATGGGGGGGGGTATTTTTATTTTTTTCTCTGTATATATTTATTTTGCAGCTGTTAATTTCAAACAGCCCCCAGAAAGGGAGCCTTCAGCGTAAGGGAGAGACTGTCTATTTGCGGTAGGAATTGGGTCTTCTGGTCCCAGAGAACAGAATTAGTTCAAATTTGCTTATTTTCAGATTTGGGAGCTTTATGGAGAAGTATTTGCAAGGTAAAAAGAGAGTTAAGGTTTTCTAAGTGGGTAGTATTTTAGCAAACACACTGCGGGTTCATAGTTCAGGGTCGGGAGGACCCTCTCCGCTGTATCCTAGGTGGTGTCCAAGATCCTTAGCCCGGCACTCACGGTCTTCACTAATCCCGGGTCTGCGGCCTGATCTCTGAGAGATTCCTCCCAAACGCCAGGTATCAGAGAGCTTGCCTGACCATTTACTGCGGCTCCAGCTCTCACTGGGCTCTGCTGGAGAACCGTGTTTCCTTCCGTTCTCTAGTTTCATTCAAGAAAACTTTGGTGGAGCCCCTCCTCCCCGCTCCCCACTCCCAGGCTCCAGGCCCCAGGGCTAGGGCAGGGATTCAGGATCAAAAAAGGCGCCGGGCATCCTTCCAGGCCCTGCCCACTCCTCTGCTCTGCTCTAACTTCAGTTCGAACTTGACACTTCAACCCACCGCACCACACACACAGGTGAGCAGCCTTCTTTTCTTTCTCCTACTGCCACCTGATGTGCTCCCAGCCATGCAGAACCCCCTGTCCCGGAAACCACCGTTTCTGAAACAGTATTCTCACCTCTGGTCACTGGGTCTTGGCTCAGTCCCATCCCTCTTCTGACCCTGGTCCTTATCCCACCATCTGGGTACTTCTCACCTCTCAATGAATTCTCCAAATTTCCTTTGGAATGACCTTTCAAAAAAAAAAAAAAAAAAAGAATGTGATTTTATGATACCCTTATTTAAAAGTTTGGCCTGGCTCTCTGTTGCCTATGAAATAAATTCCAGATCTCCTGGCAGGCTCCTTCACGATCTGCCCCTAACTTATGTCTCCATCCTCTAATGAGAAGAATTGTCGAAACTCTAAGGCTCTGCACGTGAGATTCCTCCTATCTAGAATATTCCTCCATCCTTTCTTCATCTGGCAAACTCTCCTTCATCCCTCGGAGACTTGCTCACTTGTTACTTCCTCTGTGAAGTCTTTCCTGAGTCCCCGTGTATTTTACTGTAATAGTACCTGTCACATTGTTATGTCTGCATGTTTGACTACACAAAATTTCACTTCTTTGAGGACAATTTGTTATTTATAATTGCATGACCTTATTTCCTACCAACACAAATGGAGCCACCAATAATCCTCATAATTCAGCTCTCACTGCGTCATTCCCACCTGTGCAAAGGACTTCAAGACCCCTCATACCCTATGACTCCAGTAATTGCTGAGTCTTGGGTTTTCCTGCATGCCCCTCTGCCTTGTGCCCTCATGCCCCAAGGGGGCCCCTTCACCCCAGCCACTATGAGACTGATTTCCTGCTGACATTCTTTCCAGGGCAATGTGAGGTGGGAAAATGGCACTCTGCTCTCTTCTGTTCTTGCCCTAGTTTTGTGTAGCAATTTGTCCCGTGGGCACTGAAGCCGGACTGTGTCTGCCAGTGTTTTGACCTCGTAAGGAACCATCCTTAAACAACAACCCCAACTTCTGTGTGGAATCATTCTTTTCCTTCCGGCCTCAGCCCTGTGCTCAACACCAGGTTGAGGTAGACTCTGAGCAGTCCTGGTGAGGCCTAGGTCAGTCCTGATGTCTTCCGGGGGGCCTGGAACACAGAGGTACTCAGGGGTTCTAGAAGGAATGTGTACGAGGAGGCTCAGGGGAGTGATGACTTCTCCAGGTATGTTTTCCCTTTACAGGGAGAGGAGTAATACTGAAGACACAGAGTTATTATAAGGGTCAGCACTGCAGAGTCTGGGACATATCAGGTACTCAACAGATTCTAGTTTGAAAAGCAATTGTTTGATCAGATGTCTGTCAAATGAGTACATATTATTAATAAAAAGAACAAAGACCGAAGAGGAAAACAGCTCTGGGGGAAATGGGAACAGAGAGACGACACCAAAAATTAAAATTAAACAATTTTGATATGACATATGGCTTGTAATAAATGTAAAATTAGTATATAGTTGGCTTTTTTTTTAAGAGAGAGAGAGGGAGCACGAGGTGGGGGAGGGGCAGAGGGAGAGGAAGAGAAAGAATCTTAAGCAGGCTCCAAGCCCAGCTCAGAGCCTGACACAGGGCTCGATCTCACAACCCTGACATCATGACCTGGGCTGAAATCAAGAGTCGGATGCTTAATGGACTGAACCACCCAGGAACCCCCCTCCCCAAATTAGTATATAGCTTTAATTTCCAGCATATTACTTCAGCTGCCTTGCAGCCCTCCATTGCGGGAGGGTTAGTCCCCTGAGAGGATGAGCGACAGGGAGAACAGAACAGCTGCTGCATGAGGAGCTGAAATGAAGAAAGCAGGAGGGGGAAAGAGGACTGATGTGAAAAAGGATTAGAAGGATGCCTGAGTGGGCAAAAGGACCATCCATTCGATTTGCCTGGCGATGCATGAGGTGTTCTGATTTGGCTCATGTTGCCAGGGATATGCACAACACATCTCCTTACCTTAACTGCCACCCCTGAGTCCATCCCTAAGCCTTACGCTGCCCTCTGTCCCCCATTTCTACCTTCTGTCCCCCGCTTCACTCCATCCTCCAACTGGGTGAGGGCTGAGAATAAGTCTGTTTTTCCTCCTTGCTGGAAAATAATAGAATTTTCCATTTGCCCGACACTATTGTAAGCACTTTACATTTATTAAATCACTTAATCCCACGGCCATCCCATGCAGTGTGTACCATTTCATCCCCATTTTCGAAGAGGAGGAAGGGGGTAAGTAACCTGCAGAGGGCACACAGCTAGGGGCCGAGCTGGGATGCGAGCCAGGGCACTCTGGCTCCAGGGTCCTAGGTCTTAGCCACTGCTGTCTGTGGCCTTTCAGTGACAGCACACTAAAAGTTTGTTTGTGTTGATGGATGCTTCCAAATTTCGCTGCATGGAAGCAGGGACATCAGAAAGTCACAGAGCCCCCCAGTGGTATTGGCAGTGAATATGCACCTGGTCTTTCTTTCCCCCTCTGAAGTCCTGCCTCTCTTCCTCGGGATTCTCCCGCTCTTCTCCTCTTTCCCTTTTTCCTTCTCTCCTTTTATTTGCTGTCCCAATTTTCCATCCAGGCCTCAGGCCTGCCAGGGGAGGCAGCGTGATGAACCTGCCCCAACACCAACGCTCTGTTCCCCCGAACCGAACAGGGGCCCAGCTCTGCCGGGACCGAGCTGTGTGTGTCTCTGAGTTTCCACACCGAGGAATGAAGGAGTCAGGTTGGGAGAGAACGAATACTTATGTTTAACTATGTCATTTTATGATTCCAGTGATAACCAAGAGCATTTCTCTGACCCCTGTGGCAGAACATAGGGGACAGCTGGTCGCACTCTAGGTGAGAAAGAATGAAACACTAGCAGTAGGATAACGAAGTTGTTGGCTACAAGAGTGCCTGGCACCAGTGTTATCTTTGTCTTAATATTCTACGACTGGGCAACATGCATCAGGGTCCTGATGTGGCTGTGGTGAATTGAGCAGTTCTTTTTTTTTTTTTTTTTTAAAGATTTTATTTATTTATTTGACAGAGAGAGACACAGCAAGAGAGGGAACGCAAGCAGGGGAAGTGGGAGAGGGAGAGGCAGGCTTCCCGCGGAGCAGGGAGCCCTATGCGGGGCTCGATCCCAGGACCTGGAATCATGACCTGAGCCGAAGGCAGACGCCCAACGACTGAGCCACCCAGGTGCCCCAAATTGAGCAGTTCTTAAAGCCCTTCTATTTGAAAAGGTATGTAATCCATTATGGTCAAAAAGCATAGTTGTAAGGGTGGGCAGCTTCTAAGATGGTGCCCAGTGAGCCTCTCTTCCTGGTGTGCATGTCCTGTGTCATCCCCTCCCCTAGTGTAGATGAGAACTAGAGACTCATCTCTAACGAACATAATATGGCAAAAGTAGCGGGATGTCACCCCTGATATTAGGTTACAAAAAATTGAGGCTCCTTCTATCTTGCCATCTTGCGCTTCCCCTTGCTTGCTGGGAGGGGAGCCAGCTGCCATGTTGTGAGCTGCCCTATTAGAGGCCACAGTGAGGGAGGCTCCTGGCCAACAGCTCGTGAAGAGCTGAGTCGTGCCTCGGCCATCTGAGTGCGCGTGGAAGCAGGGTGCCCCCAGTTGAGCTGTGAGGTGACTCCAGTCCAGGCCTTGTGAGAGGTCCTGAGCCAGAGGACCCAACTCATCTGCCCCTGGTTTCTCAACCCACAGGAACTGGGAGATGATAAGTGTTTCTCATTATAAGCTATCAATTCATCACTGATACAGTTGTTTTTAAGTGCATTTCAGAACTCTGAATTCACATCTGACCGCACAAATCATGACTATTTCCTGGATGGGTGAGGGCCAAATGGATCAAATGGTAACTGGCATAAGATGCGGATGTGGTCTGGGTAAAGAAGCAAGTGTGGAAAACACATGAGACAACAGTGTGACTTGTCCGAGGTTAACTCTGACGGTCCCACACCCCAGAGCCTCACTTAGCTCCTACAGCCAAGCCCAGGGTCTGCCGTCCACTGTGACCACATAGAGCTGCTCATTCCTCTTCCTGGATGCCAGCCACAGCCTCAGCTGGGCCACACCTCTTGCAGCCTCAGAGCGGGTGACTGTTACCACCCTGGATAATGATAGGATGTGCTGTCACGGATGATACAGAACTAATAAGGGGATGTGCCGTTTCATGCATCACCTACCCAGTGAGCACTAGACAGTCCCCACAGATGCAAAGCACCAGTGGCTCTCGTGCCATCCCTCACCATCTGCCACATAACCACAGAGTTCTGTGTGCCTGCCTGGTGCCACTTGGGCACGTGTCGGAAGAGATGTGCCACCCAGTCTTCGCCTGGTGCTTAGCAACACAGTCCCCCTACACCTATCTAAAGAATATAACGCTCCAGCAATTGGAGGAAAATGTGACCTTAGTGGTTGCCATCTGTGGATTTCTTCTCTGGAAGCTTGTGAGTCATTAGGACCTTCTGCTTGGCTCAACCCACCCCCATGGTTGGGGAACCAACTTGGAAAGAGGAGGAACATTTTCAGTCATAATAAATGTGTTCCTTGGAGCCAACTTCTCCATCTGTTCAGTCTCTATCTATAAGAATTTACATAGGTTCTGGTGAATGGATGTGAGACTAGCTAAGGTCAATGTGCAATCAGCCACTGCACATGGGGTCATTAGGGACAGCAAACTGTTGTTCTGGAAAATGGAGATACTGAGAAACACTCTTGATATGTGCCCTTCATTGCTGGCTTAAGAGGGAACAGATGACAGGTACAATCAACATGTATTCACCGAGGAGACATGAAAGGAAATGTCTTCAGAAATGATACTCTGAGATCTAAATGAACGGTTGATCCAAAGGCTTTCTGATTTGGTGTTTCAGTTGAATTTTTTCAAGAAGAAAAAAAGGTGTTAGGTTAATAGACACATTGTATGTCATTTATATTTTCTTTTAGGCCTTGATTTAAATTTTACTTTAAGGTGTTCTACTATTTTTAAATGCCAGATATCTATAGGACATAAGGTTATTCAGTACCACCCTGCCCTGGGCCTCATGCTTTAGAAGGCCCTGCTCTGGCCCATCAGAGCCCATGTCACCCCCTCCTTCTCCTGGGCCACATCTGGGGATCCAGGATCTCCGAATCTCTTCAGGACCTGCAAGGGTCTCCTCCTCATACTCCTAACAGAGAACTGCTCTGCTGGTGGGCAGAACTGCAGGCCTGAAGAGTATACACCTTAGAAGTTCGCATCACAAGAAAAAACAAATTGTAACTATGTGTGGTGACATGTTAACTAGACTTATTGTGCTGACAATTTCACAATATATGCAAATATTGAATCATATTGTCTGCCTGAAACTAGTATGTTACATGTCAATTACATCTCAGTGAAAAAAAAGTAACTACTTTTTGTGAAGTGATGGATGTGTTAACCTTATTGTGGTGATTGTGTCACAATAGATAACATGTAGCAAAATAGCTCATTGTACACCTTAAACAGACATGATGTTATAGGCCAAATGTATCTTCATAAAGCTGGAAAACATTAACAACAACAACAAAAACTGGAAGTCTGATAAGTGGCTGATGCGTGGTGTGGACAGAACATGGCCACATGGATTGGGGTGTTCACCTATGTCTGCTTGAGGCCCTTGAAGGTTTATGACTAAGCCAAGGATGGGCCATGGGCTGGGGCCTGGGGCTGTTCTCGCCACCACATTCTGACACAGAACTACGAGAACTCTAAGTTCAAATGTGGATGTCAAGATCTTTATGAAGGTATCTTTGTCAAGACAGGAACACAGAACATATCTTATTTACACATGTGTTATGTGGACCTGCAACTGTATTCTTTCCCCAAGCACCCCTCCCCCATATATTAGGGGAGAGCCTAAAAGAATCTATTTCTACTGTAATGGGTATGCTGGTGTATTAAAACATACTGTTAGAATAATGAGGTTACTTCTGGATTTAAGTGATTTTGGTTTAGTAATGGTTCATACTTAAATGGATCTAATCTTAATTTTTTTTTTCTTAGCCGGGGAAGGAGAAGAGAGGCAGAATTATTGTTATAATAAAATTTTCTTGAATTGACTAATTTGATATAAGAAAGTGCTTTCCTAGTGTTCTTCCCTAGCTTGAAAAACTTACTGGGTTTTCATCCAAAACCTGTACTTAATGATAAATGTGTTTTTGCCCCTTAATGTTTTGATTATTCAGTTGGTTCATTGTCCAGGACTGTTGGTTTCTTGTTGTTGTTGTTCTTTGTTGTTTTATTTGAGCTGTTTTCATCCACCAAGAGTTTCTTTGAGATAGGAAGAGGTGGTAAAAATCAATTCACTTCACTTCCTGCTTCATTCTACTTGCTAAAATTAGAGGACCTTTATGTTAATAATTTAACACCTTATGGTATAACACAACATGAAACTATCATGCAAGAGTTTAAAATAATGAGACTGGGAAATGAGGAAAATATTTATAAGCCATACTTTAAATGAAAATAGTGGAGCACAAAATGATATGTGCACTATTATTGCAACTCTAAAAAGCATACAAGAGAAAAATCACATGCAATATGCTAAGTTCTATTAAGGTGTCAGAATTATGGGGGATTTTTAAATTAGGTTTAATAAGGTTTGACCAAACTTATCTTTCCAATAAAATATTTTTATTTAAAATTGGTCTCATCTCCAAAGCAGTAAGGAAGAAGTAAAACTTTCACTATTTGCCGGTGACATGATACTATATATAGAAACCCTCAGGACTCCACCAAAAAACTACTAGAACTGATAAATGAATTCAGTAAGGTTGCAGGATACAAAATCAATATATAGACATCTATTGCATTTCTATACACTAATAATGAAGCAGCAGAAAGAGAAATTTTAAAAACCAATCCCATTTACAATTGCACCAAAAACAATAAAATACCAAGGAATAAACTTGACCAACGTGGTGAGAGATCTGTACTATGAAAACTATAAAACACTGATGAAAGAAGTTGAAGATGACACAAAGAAATGGAAAGACATGGATTGGAAAAACAAATATTGTTAAAATGTCTATATTACTCAGAGCAGTCTACACATTTAACGCAATCTCTATCAAAATATGAACAGCATTTTTCACAGAACTAGAACAAACAATCCTAAAGCTTGTATGGAACCACAAAGGACCCGGAACAGCCAAGACAATCTTGAAAAAGAAAAAACTGCAGCTCTCACAATTCTAGACTTTGAGTTATATTGTAACTGTACTTAGTAAGTTATATTGTAAGCTGTAGTAATCAAAACAGTATGGTACTGGTCAAAAATAGACACACAGATCAATTGAACACAATAGAAAACCCAGAAATAAACCCACAATGATATGGTCAATTAATCTTTGACAAAGGAGGAAAGAATATGCAATGGGAAAAAGACAGTCTCTTCAACAACTGTGTTGGGAAAACTGGACAGCTACATGTAAAAGAATGAAACTGGACCACTTTCTTTCACCATACACAAAAATAAACTCAACACAGATTAAGGACATGAAACCATAAAAATCCTACAAGAGAGCACAGGCAGTAATTTCTCTGACACTGGTCATAGCAACATCTTTCTAGATCTCTCTCCTGAGGCAAACAAAAGGAAAGGAAACAAAAGGAAAACAAAAGCAAAAATAAAACTATTGGGACTACATCAAAATAAAAAGCTTCTACACAGTGAAGGAAACAATCAACAAAACTAAAAGGCAACCTATGGAATGAGAGAAGATATTTGCAAATGACATGTCCACTAAAGGGTTAGTATCCAAAATATGTAAAGAACTTACATGACTCAACACCCAAAACCCAAATAATCCTATTAAAAAATGAGCAGAAGACATGAACAGACATTTCTCCAAAGAAGACATACAGATGGCCAACAGACACATGAAAAGATGTTCATCATCACCACTTAACCATCAGGGAAATGCAAATCAAAACTATGATGAGATTTCACCTCACACCTGTCAGAATGGCTAAAATCAACAACACAAGAAACAACAGGTGTTGGAAAGGATGTGGAGAAAGGGGAACCCTCTTGCATTGTTGGTGGGAATGCAAACTGGTGCAACCACTGTGGAAAACAGTATGGAGGTTCCTCAAGAAGTTAAATATAGAACTATCCAGTAATCCCATTATTGGGTATTCACCCAAAGAATACAAAAACACTAATTCAAAGGGACACATGTGTCCCTATGTTTATAGCAGCATGATGTACAATAGCCAAGATATGGAAGCAGCCCCAGTGTCCATCGATTGGGGAATGGATAAAGAAGATGTGGTATATATTTGCAATGGAATATTATTCAGCCATGAAAAAGAATGAAATCTTGCCATTTGCAACAATATGGTTGGAGCTAGAGACTATAATACTAAGCAAAATAAGTTAGAGAGAGGCAAATACCATATGATTTCACTCACAAGTGGAATTTAAGAAATGAAACAAACGAGCAAAGGGGAAAAAAAGAGAAAGATAAATCCAAAAACCGACTCTTAACTATAGAGAACAAACACATGGTCACCAGAGGGGAGGTGGGTGGGGCGATGGGGGAAATAGGTGAAGGGGATTAATTAAACTGAATTATTAAACTTCTCTTGATGAGCACTGAGTAAATACATGGAACTGTGATTCACTATATTGTACACCTGAAACTAAGATAACACTGTATGTTAACTACCGTGGAATTTAAATTTTTATTTTTTATTTTTATTTATTTTTCTTAAAAGATTTTATTTATTTATTTGAGAGAGAGAGAATGAGAGAGAGCACACGAGAGGGGGGAGGGTCAGAGGGAGAAGCAGACTCCCCACCGAGCAGGGAGCCCGATGCGGGACTCGATCCAGGGACTCCAGGATCATGACCTGAGCCGAAGGCAGTCACTTAACCAACTGAGCCACCCAGGCGCCCGAATTTAAATTTTTAAAAATGTAAGTCAATGAAAAAAAAAAAAGTTGGTGTCTTTTCTCACTTTTCTTTTCCTTCTCTTCTCTCCTGTCATGCCCTAAACCAGACAGTGGTACCTTGGCCTTGGCACTGAAACTCGGAAGTAAGGCAGCTCATGGTCCTACTCCAAAGCCCAGGGACAGCGTGTCCCATGAATATGTGCCCTGAGGTGAGAGGGGCCTCTGCGTTCTGGTGATCTTCAAAAGATGGCCCAGAAATAGAACGCACCACAGTCATCTGACCCTACACTACAGGAAATATTTATCAGTGAGGCAAAGACTAGGTGCTTGCCTAAAGAACTCTCGGACATTCGGCCCTTTAGTGATTGTCTTTGGAAATGTGCAGTATTTTGAAATGGAAAAACCTAAAGGCAGAAACAAAAAACCACACAGGCTGAATACTTTGATATACTTTTGCTCATTACTGCATGCGTCTGTGTAAATGCATACAAATCCTATGTGATTTAGAAGGTATTTCTGATTAAAAAGCAGTATGAATGAGGCTTAATTTTTTAAAATGCCCAGATAGATTTTTGTCAAGTAAGATAGGTGTTCAATTCACGGGTACCATTTTGGATGAGTTAAATAAACAAATAAATCCTCACGACCATATGATTTTCCATTGTTAATCCGGTCTTACAGGTGACAAAACTGAGCCTTGGAAGAGTTCATAACTTCCTGAAAGGTCATATATTTGAACTGGCTTGTTTTGTTCCAAAGTCTCAGTTATTTCCACCACAGTACTAGTAAAGAAATTAATTCTATAAAATTAAACATATACATATATCCCAGAAATTACCTATTTTCCATATAATAGAAATTACACGTTTTATAGACATAACAGAATGCATGTATTACATATATAAAAAACTGAAATTATATACACAGCCACACATATACTGGCCCAGGAATACAGTTCCCAAAGAGAGGTCGCACTGGGAAAACCACTGATAAAACCGCAAAGCTTCCCATGGTGACTCTCTTTGAGAGGCACAAGGTCTGGTACTTTGGTGTTTTCATCACTCTGTTTTATTGTAATTTCTTGACTATGTCTGGCACATATTAGATGTTTAATAAATATTCGCTCGATGAACAAATGGACCATCAGCACAGAGAACTCATGGGCCTCTGGAACCGTGGCCTGTGTGCCAAGGGGAGGAGGACTGTATAGCACAAGGAACAAGGAGAACACCCTGCTAAATAACAGTAAGTTTAAAAACACATTAAGGGGCGCCTGGGTGGCTCAGTCGGTTAAGCGTCTGCCTTCGGCTCAGGTCAGGATCCCGGGGTCCTGGGATCGAGCCCCGCGTCGGGCTCCCTGCTCAGCGGGGAGTCTGCTTCTCCCTCTGCTCCTCCTTCCCCCAGTCCGAGCTCTCTCTCTCGCTCTAAATAAGTAAATAAAATCTTAAAAAACAAACACATTAAGCACAAAGATAGCACCAAAAAAACATCTTTCCTCAGCTACAGAGGAAGATTAAATCCCTGGGCCTAGGACAACAAAAATCAATGTATTCTCGGGAAACTGTTCCTTCCCCGCCTGCCACAGTTTCTGCCCTGTAACCCAGACTAAACTCCCTTTTACATTTCTTGAAGGAGTAGTCTCTGTGTGAAGGGAATAGCCTCCACAGTCAGGACCTGAGGTGGGAACCCCAGGAAGGTCCATGCTGCATTTCTTCAGAGCTACGTGGTTTCATTTGCACAGTTAGCAACTACTGCAACCTAACGGAAATATAATATGCTACATACCTTAAAGTATTTTTTAGGCAAAAATAAAACATGTAGGAGTCTACAGTTTTCATTCTTGTTATTTTATTTTCTTATTATTTTACTTTATTTTTTAAGATTTATTTACTTATGGGCGCCTGGGTGTCTCAGTTGGTTAAGCGACTGCCTTCGGCTCAGGTCATGATCCTGGAGTCCCGGGATCGAGTCCCACATCGGGCTCCCTGCTCAGTGGGGGGTCTGCTTCTCCCTCTGCCCTCTTCCCTCTCGTGCTCTCTCTCATTCTCTCTCTCTCAAATAAATAAATAAAATCTTAAAAAAAAAAGATTTATTTATTTATTTGAGAGAGAGAGAGCAGGGGGAGGGGCAGAGGGAGAGAGAATCTCAAGCCGACTCCATGCTGAGCACAGAGCCTGACATGGGCTCGATCTCATGACCATGAGATCACAACCTGAGCTGAAACCAAGAGTCAGATGCCTAACTGACTGTGCCACCCACGTGTCCCTGTTGTTTTATTTTAAATTCAATTTCGTAAAGTTGTTTAAAATCATTTGGAAGCAAATGATAGGGAATGTAATAATTCATGTGCAACAAGACCATTTATATCCTCTATTTTTATCCCCAAAGTATGATACTAAGTATAACAGTATTAACGTGTTTAGCAATGCAACATATGATACAATTTAACAGAATAATAAAAGATAATGCAGGAAAATAAAAAGAGGTCCTCTCAGGTGATTGCACCATCCTTACAAGGATTGGGGGGGGGGGAAGAGTGTTGTACAACTTAGATCTATGACATTGTGTTTGAGAAACACACACTTTGATGTTAGAACTATATATTTCAGAAAAAATGATCAATTTAATGTACTCTCCCTCAGTACCTTAATTTCCCAGAAAAAATAATAGCAATTACCAATTAAGCACCTGCTATATTCAGGCACTTTGACTTACATTATTCTTAGTGCTCACGACACTCTGCATTTTTCAGGTGAGGAAACTGAAAGGGAGATTAAGAAACTTGGCTAGGGCCTCACGTGGAACCCATTCAAGTTTCAATAAAGACCTTCATCTTGGGGCACCTGGCTGGCTCAGTCGGTTAGGCATCTGACTCTTGATCTCAGCTCAGGTCTTGATCTCAGGGTTGTGAGTTCAAGCCCCACATGGGGCTCCACGCCGGGCATAGAGCCTACATACATACAAACATACATACATAAAACGAATACCTTCATCTTAACACAAAACCTATTACCTCCCATGGGCTAGGTGGAGAAACTGGATGGAAATCTGGACATCACACCAATCTTGTTCCATTGGTATACTTCCAAAGTGTGTAGGATATCACTCACTGTATTATTTTTCTGACATCCAGATCTTCCTAGAATCTTCTAGGACAAATTCCTTAATATACTGAAATCTCATCAAGAGTTAAAGTTAAAAGGGGCACCTGGGTGGCTCAGTCTAAATTAAACATCCAACTCTTGATTTCAGCTCAGGTCATGATCTCAGGGTCGTGAAATCGAGCCCCGCAAATGGCTCCCTCTCAGCGGTGAGTCTGTTTGAGGATTCTCCCTCTCCCTCTGCCCCTCTCCCCACCACCCCTGCACTCACTTTCTCTAAAATAAATAAATAAATCTTTGAGAAAATAAGAGTTAATGATGCAAAAAGGCACTTAACAAATGTCATTTAGATGATGAAGTTTTCCCATTTTAGAAAAATAAAAGCAAATCTTACAGAAATACAGCTCTTGCGTGATACTGGGAAAGGATACAGTCGCCATCACAACCAAAACCTATTAACTGCATCCAATCTCCCCACCCCCAGCTACGATATGCAAAGCAGTGGAAGGAGTCTTGGGCTGGGAATCCACTGGCTCAAACCATCGTATTTAACAGGGTGAGGTCATACAAGCCTTTGGATTTGTTGGTGCTGTGCCTTTCATATATTCCTTGTGGGGTGAAAATGCTGGCCTTGCCAAACCCACAAGACAGTTGTTAGAATAAAATGAAGAAGTCTACTTGAAGGTGTTTGGGAAAGTATATAAATGCTGTACGCAACTATAAATAAATGTGTACAAATGTATTACTATAGTTATTATTCATTGAAGGTACAGAGCTCCTCACCCATAAATTTACTAAAATAAGACATACCTTTAAGGTTGTAGGCAGCCCACTAAAAAGACTCGATTGAAAAAGTGACAAAGAGCCCAAGTTAGGGGGCAGTGATGAGGAAAAGATGGTTTTAGGATGAGCAGATACCGATCAGAAAGGGGTAGATAAAAGCTCACATTTCAAACAAACAAAAAAACCCTTTCTTCTGTGCCCAGAGGGTTGTCTTTGAGCCCCTGTCAAGATGAGAGACTCGAAGATGCAGACGCAGATGCTGAAGCAGTATTTACCTCAGGCTGTAGGTGAGAGGAAATGACAGGCTTTGTCATCTGTGCAATTTCTATTGTCTGCAAAGGGTCTTACTCACCCTGAGGAAAATGATGCCTGCCACCAATCTACCTACCAGCACAGGGAACAGCCCCATTTTCAGATTTTAAAAGTAAACTGTCTCAGAAAGTACTTTTAAAAGCATTTTCATTTTTCCCAGCTCCCCATAATGGTTTAAGGCAGATCATTCAGTTAAACCTAACTTAAGACAAATATTAAGGATCTTGTAAGAGAACCACATGGTAAGTTGAGTTGGGAATACATAATATATTTAGTTAAAAATAAAGAACGCTACCTTATTTCAATTATGTTACCCCATGAGAATTTTCCTTCATGCTTGAAACAGAAGCACGTCATAGCTTTATTTACATGTTTTAAGACTGTAATCAGACTTTTGCAGATATTCTCAGATGACTCCAGGGCATACAAGATCTTTTTTTTTTTTTTAAGGTTTTATTTATTTGACAGAGAGAGACACAGTGATAGAGGGAACACAAGCAAGGGGAATGGGAGAGCGAGAAGCAGGCTTCCTGCTGAGCAGGGAGCCTGATGCGGGGCTCGATCCCAGGATCCTGAGATCATGACCTGAGCCGAAGGCAGACGCTTAACGACTGAGCCACCCAGGTGCCCCAAGATCCTTGTTTTTAAAAACATAATTCTGGCTGTGAAATTATTCTAAAGAGAGCTGCTGGAGTTGAGCTGATGATCCTGTTTGTGATGAGCTGGATGGAGTGGTAGTTTTCCACACACTATTGCCAACATTCGGAACGCTGAGTCTGAAGATCAGGACATAGCTACTTACCCAGGTTCACAAAATAAGAATGACGTAAGCCTCTATCACAACATTCTATACTATCTAAACTTCATCAAAACCTTTGAGGCATATATTTCCTTCTTCTGTATGCATACATAAACAAATATTTGCATTAACATGGCCAATACTTCTACAGGTTTTGAGCGTCAGCACTAGGCACTTTTCACATAATTCAACACAGGAATTGAATGCCTAAGGGCATGTTTAGATATGTATGGATTATTTGTATCCTGATACCAAAGGAGCATTCATAATTAGCAGAATAACAGCACCTGTGATTTGCAAGAATGTGGCTTTAACAACTGGAGACACAGAAAAAAACTGATTTTTTAAATGGTTCTTAATTCTAGTATTATTTTTAAAACTTGTGTTTTTAAGAACAAATTTGAAAGGCAGGGAGAGGTGTGGAGTTGTTTTACCTAATGTTTTCAATTCGAGTCTTTTAAGAATTCCTTAGATTGTTCATGCATGTTATCACAAACACAAAAGCACAATGGCTATGTTTGTTACCCTAGAACATTTGTTTTTAAAAATGTGGTCCAACTGTACAAAACGTAGGAAGAATGATAAGACACTTTCTTTTGTAAGATTCCTTTATGAATCCCAAGGATTGTGTCTCTTGGCGTAGAACATTTGGTGATTTTTGTTTTTTTGCTTTTTAATACTCTGTTCTGATCAAGGCATGGGTTATTTTTAATTGCATTCACAGTTCTTTCTAAATTATTTTCGTAAGTAATTTAATTAAAATGCTGCATTCAATACTATTTTGGAGCAAGGTGTGTTGGGAATACATTGTAATGTAATTAACATAACCTAAGATGACATAGCTTTCCTTTCTTCTCAGATAATTGGATGGACTTTGGGATCACTGTTAATCACTTTGTGTTTTACGAACACTGTTAGTAGCAGTATATGATATAAGAAAGAGTGCTGCCAAGTAGTAATTGTTATACTACTTTATTCTTCTATAAGACAGTACATTTGTCTTGGTTTGATCCTTGAAAATTGCCTAAATAATACAAATCAGGCATTTCAATGTGATGTGTCTTTGATTAGAATAAAATATGTGAAAGGGTATTACAGTATTTATGTTAGATATAACTTTAAAAAGACTGGCATCACCCATGTTCACACCATGATCTTTAACTTCCCGTTGGTAATGAGAAGGTTACTTGCTTTTCTTTGGGGAAAGATAGAGTCTGAACTTAGCAGCAGTCAAGAACTAGAAGACTTTTCTCACCATCATCATGACCATTAGGTATAAAAGAGAGATAATGATAGCACTGACCTGACAAGCTCATGGTGACAGCCACTGAATGGCCATAAATGTCAGCTACAATTATTACTGGAACTCTCAACCATTTTGGCCATGTAACCTGTTCATATTAATCAGACTGAAATCTTTAAAATATATCTCAACTCTATATTGTCTAGAGGTGAGGAATGAATCTGAATTAATGATTTTTATCATGAAAGTAAGTCAACATTCCAGTCAATGCTTTATTTTCAACAAATGAATTACCCGAACTAATAATACCTCTCTGTGGGGTGTGATGAATTTCAGCCCACTTGCCTCAGCTGAATAAATGCTCTAATGAACAAGGCGATCAGTGTGACTTCTGAGAGAGACACATTTATCAAACCCTTGGACCAGCGCATGCAAACAGTTTAGTCTAGGGACATCTGTACTCTGTGAATCTTTTTGAACGGTAGATAGCTCCTGCCAGGAACAGAACAAACTGTTTTTTAATGTGACCTCCCTCCTTCCTATTTCCTAGTCCTGAAAAGAGCAACTGCCACAGACTTGGTAAAAAAAAGTGAGATTAAGCGAACAGTTCATTTGTAATTAAACTTGGCAAAAAAAAAAAAAAAAAAGGAAGAAGAACCGGGAGCAATGAATGCAACAGGAATTCCTGTTGGGATGAACTGGAAATGGTATTTTGCAAATGGTGTAGGCATCCTAACTCTAGTCCAACTAGACTTTCAATTTCTGGTGGAAGAAATTCCTTATTTGCGTTTTGTGGATTAGGAGCTCACAGTTTCTGAAAGCGAGCAATGTTGGTATTTTGGGTGGGAGAGCTCTTCATCATGAAGGGCTTTCTTGTGTGCCCGGTCCACAGCGTGACATTCACTATCTCTGACTTCTGAGGTACCAAACGCTGATGGTTCCCCAGACAATTTCTCCTTACTCCCTTGCATTTTCAGGGATATGGGTAATACCACCACTAGCACAGAACCACTGTGGTAGACAAGGGCATAAAAACTGTGCACAGGGTTTGATGTTGGGATTACACGTCTTCCCGTCTAACCTCTAACCCAAGAGGTTAGATTCGGTTAAGTGGGGGTATGAAGTCACTTTGCAACATTTCAGGAAAGGACATTCTAGGAAAGAGGGATGGAAAGAGTTGTGGTTAAGAAAATGGATGCATCTTAGCTCTCCCACTTCCTAGCTGTGATGTGTTGCACAACTACTTCTAACTAAGGGAGGGATAATGGTGATCTTCACCTCGCAGGCTTACTGGAAGGATTCAGCGTGCTGTGTCACTTGGCGCAGCTCAGCTCCTGGTACGCAGCAAGCCCCCAAATGTTCCAGCTGTGAGGCATAAAGCTAGCAAAGTGGGAGTTTATGCCTTTAATGGAGGTCATTCACAAGGACCAAGAATTTGTCAGAATAATGTACATTGGAAGAAACAAAGGTAAATTAGGGCAGCCTCAGAAAAAGCTAAAAAAATAAGGCAAATGGCAATTTTCTACCACCAGAAATAGGTCTTACTTGTTGTCCTGTTAACTGCTAAAGAAAAAATAAGAGTGTGTTTTCATAAAATCACAAGGCATGAGATAAGCTTTCATGTTTATTCTTTTGTGCCATATTTTATTTTTTAGACAGCATAGCTCGATCTCACGACCCTGAGATCATGACCTGAGCCGAAATCAAGAGTCAGATGCTTAACTGAGCCACCCAGGCACCCCAATTTTATGCCATATTTTAAATTCATGATGGACTCCTGTTTAAATTTGTACAATTCAGGAACTCTACACTGAATGGTTCACAATTGCTCAGCCTAAGTCAAAATGTTTTGTTTCATTAGTTATGAATTCAGTTTAGGAATCCACAATGAATACATATGGAAACACAGAAAGTGTGCGTTCTTATTCCTAAATTCTTGATCTATCAAATGTATTGTGCACCTAATATGCTTTTCTTCTCTAAAATAGCCTGTAATTCATGTTTTGACTGATTGAGATTGAACTCTAATCCAATTAACACATCTAATCAGATATAAATTCAAAGCATTTTAAGTCAGAATAACATAAAATGCTAAAATGTCACTCAGTAACTGGTAAGTTACTCAGTGCCTGCCAATAAAATATCATCTGATCCAGAATCCAGGATCTGACTTTTTCCTAAATGAACAAAATTCCTAGAGCTCTAAATACCTTTATGCCAAAATAATACAGTAATAATGTGATATTTAATACATACACATGTTGTTGCACAATTAGTATTAGCACTTTAAAACAGGTGTTCACTGCCCAAAGATAACAATAACCCAGAACTATCACAATCATGCATTCTAGTAAGACCATTAAGACAATATTGCAATTATTTTTCACAATCTATAGCACCCTGTCCGTATCTCATGGGCCAGGTCACTGTGACATTACTAGTTTGATAATTCACAAACTGGAAAATCATGTTATCACCAGAGTTGCAATCACTGTATGTACGTATTTCTATATACTAGCACCAATTAGAAAGTGAAATTAAAAAAAAAAATTCCATTCACAATTACATCAAAATGAATAAAATACTTAGAAATAAATTTTACAAAAGGAGTGCAAGATTTGTACACTGAAAACTACAAAACATTGCTGAGAAAAAAAAGTTTTAAATATCCAAATAAATGGAGAGGTAGTCCATGTTCATTGTATGCCTCGAAGGACCAAAACCACTGAAGACTCAATATTAAAATGTCAGTTCTCTCAACTTTATATATTCCATGTAATCCCTATCACATTCTAGCACGTGTGTGTGTGTGTGTGTGTGTAAACAAGCTGATTCTTTTTTTTTTTTTAAGATTTTATTTATTTATTTATTTGACACAGAGAGAGAGACAGCGAGAGAGGGAACACAAGCAGGGGGAGTGGCAGAGGGAGAAGCAGGCTTCCCGTGGAGCAGGGAGCCCGATGCGGGGCTCGATCCCAGGACCCTGGGATCATGACCTGAGCTGAAGGCAGACGCTTAACGACTGAGCCACCCAGGCGCCCCGATTCTACAATTTATATGGAAATGCAAAGGAACCCAAAACGCAAAAATAATTTTCAAAGAGAACAAATTGTTAGAATTATATTCTGCTTTCAAAACTTATTATATGGGTATAGTAACCAGAACCGTGAGATACTGATACAGGAATAATGTATCGATCAATGGAACAGAGTCCAGAAACAGACTCACGAATATAAAGACAACAGATTTTTGACAAAAGTACAGATGCAGTTCAATGGTGAGAGAGATTTTTTTTTTCAACAAATGATGTTGGGACAACTGGCTACCCCTACACACACACACACACACACTTAAAGAATTCTTACAATTCCCTAAGAAGAGACAAATATATAAAAAGAGAAATGGGCATAAGATTTGAACATTTTAACCAAAGAAGATACACAAATAGCTAGTAGGCACCTAAAAAAAATGCTCACCATCAATAGTCATTAGAAGACTGCAAATTAAAACCATGGTGGAACACCACCACAGATCCCCGAGGATGGCGATCATCAGAAAGACAATACCCAGGTCTGGTAAAGATGTGGAGAGACTGGAACTCTCATACATTGCTGACGGCGGATGTAAAGTGATCCAGACACTTTGGAGAACTGCTTGACTGTTTCCTGAGAAATTAAACACGCACACACACCATACAGCTGCAGCAATTACACTTCCGGATATCTGTTCATGAAAAACGACAACGTATGTCCTCAAGGAGGCTTGTATGTGAATTTCAGAGCAGCATTACTCATCACAGGTAAATACTGGAGACAATTCCAATGGTCATCAACTTGTGAATGGATCAACAAATGTGGTAGATCCCTACAATGGAATACTACTCAATAATAAAAAGGAGCCAACTCCTGATACATGCCACAACCTGGATGAATCTCAAAAACATGCTAAGTGAGAGAAGCCAGATACAAAAGATTACATACTGCACAATTGCATGTGTATGTAATATCCAGAAATGGTAAATCTATACTGACAGATCAGTGGTTGTCTGGCGCTGGGGACAGGAGCAGAGAATGACTACAAACAAGCATGAGGGAACTTTTGGTGGTGGGGGGGGGGTGATGGAATTGCCCTAAGATTGGATTATGGTGATGGTTACAGAACTGTATAAACCTACTGGAAATTACTGGATTGGACAGTTACGATGGATGACTTTTTGGTCTGAAAATTATACCTCAATACACTGTCAAAAATAAAGGGGAAAAAAGACACTTCAAGTGAAATAGAAATTGATCTTCAAATACGGGTGATGTAAAGGGTGAAGACCATCCTGGAATAAAGATGGCAGAACAATGAATAATGAACTCTTGTCCCTGGCTAATTGGGAGAGAAAAATGAAAAACTTAAAAATATTTATGATTTTCTTTTTTACTTCATTATTTAACTTTCTAACCGCCTTGGTTTCCTTAGGTAGAAAATAGGAATAATAGTAGTACAAGGATAGTACAATATTCACAGGGATAGAATGAAGACTAATGAGATGCTGGACCTAGGGCTTTTGGTATAATGCTTGGCATATAACTGCTAGGTATTAGCTATTAGCAATCATGAAAATATTCAGGTTTCCTCTATAGATGTGAAAATACTGAACAAAACACATCTATGTTTCTCTAATTCCACAGCTATGAAATTTCCCTAAATGTAAAAACAGAACCACAATTATATCAACTTTGTCAAAGTTAGTTGTAATAAAATTATTGATACTGGATAAATGTTGTTTTTTCAATCAGATTTTTAAAAATAAATCCATTTTCAAGGCATACATTGACATATTTTAAGAATACAAAATGATTAACAAAATGAGATGTATCTACTGGCATGAATGAAAACTAGCTGATTTAAATACACAAGTTTATCAAGAAGCATAAATTGTGTGCTAGACATCAGTTAAATCTTATACAGTGAACAAGAAAAATATAATATCCTAACTTGTTTCTTCTAACTTATTTGACCATTGTTTATTTTTATAAATTATCACAGAATTATAGGGTTTGAAAGAACCTAACTAGGCCATTTATCCCCTTCAGAATTTTCTCTCATAAAGAACTTATCGTACTTTAAGTAAATAGTGCAATGAAGAACCCATAACCTACTTGGTAGCAAGCACTCATCTTTCAGAAGAGTGTTCTTTACTTCTGTTCTTTCCTGGAAAGAAATCCACTTTGCTTTTGGAGCGTGGGAAGTACTGGTTTCATTATAAAATGAGGGGTATTATCAGGTGAATTACACAGTTCTTCAGATAACCAGGTTCAAGTACAAATGGGGACAAGAATGATTGAAAACTGGTACACCACCGAATTGGGTGTTCTGGGTTCCCCTTTTGTTGGGACAGTGAAAAGAGCTAAAGAATCAGGGACGGGGACATGGGGACATACTCAGGTGCCACGCCATGTAGTTTAAGAAGCGGTGGCCAGCATACACTTGTAAATTTTGTACTGTTCAAGAGGGAAATGATCAGCCAAGCAAAAACAAGGACAGAGAGTTAACTTCCGCTGTAGAATAGATGAGCTGCATCATGTTAGGGGAAGAGTGACCTTATGGTAAGGTGCCATATGTAAACTGCAGTACATATTACCTTATTGTGCCTGAAATGTTTTATTACAAGCAAAATATTTCTGGGTATTCATTCTGCCAATTATTTGTATTTTTCTTACATTCTAGTTGCACAAAAATATGCAGTATTTGTGATCTGAAAGGACTATTTTACAGTATCTTCAGAAACCACTGACATTTTCATATTTACTTAGATTGTCTAAAAACCGTGTCATTCGGATCTTATAGACCTGTATTTTTAGCCACATTACTAGCACTGATACTTGTGAAATACTCAAAACTGTGCCTAGAATTATTTCTAGAGCACAGCAGGTTAGGTAACATTTTGAGCTTCCAATGAGCTTTCGAACTTCTGGGGTCCTAGCCACTTCGGTGATTAGCAGCTCTCTGGAAGGGGAAAAGGGGAGGCAGCTGTCCATAGCTGCTGCTGGCAGGGAGGCTCAGGGGGAGCCCAGCTATTCCATCACTGAAACAAGGTTGGGAGCCTCCCCTCCATCCCCTCGGGCTGCACGCTTTTTGTGACTTCCTTCCCTCTCCGAAGAGTCCCTTGACATCTACTTTCTCCTGGATGAAATGCGGTGTGGGAGGAGAAAAGGCTCACAGGGTAATTTTAACCCAGGCCGGGCTCTCTCCACCCTCTGGGGGAAATCCCATGCAGCCCATATGCCTCTAGGGACAATCCTATCTGAGGTACTATTTTTAATAAAGAATACTATCTGCGGTAAGAACAGAACTGAAACATGGCCAACATACCCTTTATTACAGAAATAGGAATTCTGAGACACTCCAAAAGGCCTGAGCATCAAAACAATTTTTAATCTTTTTATGTAACTTATGAGTTGGAGAATTTACTACATTTTATTTTTCTTCTTTGCTTCTTTGAAAAGAGCAGATAATCTACCAGTTTAACACTGGCAGACTGAAAACTCATTTTCACATCTCTTCCCATCTTTTGCAGAATTTGGATTGCCACTAAAGAGTAAATAAAATTTTCAAGCTAGCTTTTCTCATTTTCTAAATGAAATATCCAAAGCCCAGACAGGCTGTCCCCCCTCCTCCAGTTCACAAACAGGACTTTGCATCAGAGGTCGGATTAGCTTCCAGACTCTCAGCTCCCCACAGCGCTCTGAACCATGCCTCACTGCCTCTATGAATTCAAGTTACAAAGAAGCAATAGAATCATCTAGGCAGTGAGGTTTAGCTTTAGTTGATATGTACAAAGCAAAAGGCATTTACCTTTTTTCATTTTCCTTGACCAATCTATACATGATGTAAGGATTTACATGGCAGATAGATAACAAAGCAAAGATGAATTTGGTTGGCATAAACAATGATTTGGGTTGGTATATATACAACCTCCACGAAATCCAGGTTAAAGGAGTTAATCAGATAAAACATTTTTTTAAGCACACTGTCGGCAGGTATATTCAAATGCTTACAAGAGATGGGAAGCTACATTTCATATGAACAACAAAAAAATTTAAAAACGACATTAGCCCTTTAACAATACATTATTTCAATAGTTTATTTTTGTTAATGATAGGGATATCTTCTCAGTAAATTCAAATAATTTTGTAACAGTGAATGATAAGCTAGAGCTAGAAAAGTTAACACCTAGCATTATCTTGAAATTTCAGGGGGGAAAGTGGTTGATTGGAGCTTCACCTTTCTTTCTGAACCAAACGATACTGACTGAAATAAACACATTTTGAAAAGAACTGTATCTGGTTCTTTCATATTTCAAATGTAAAAGTCTTCTGATAGAGAAAATTCTATTTTTCTGTACCTGTTTAGATGATATTCCAGTAAAAGTCAACACTTGGATCCTAGGATATAGCTAGTGAAAACAAAAGTGATGGAAATTTAAGAAGAAATTAGCTTTTCCCCATGACAGAAAATCAGTATCAAATACATTCAACATGATTATGGTGACTAAAGCAAAAATACCAAGTATAAGATGATAATAGTTCTTGTTTGGCACATATATTAATAAATTTTCAAATATCAAACAATAGAACAGCAATATCTACTAAAACCAACTAGCACAATAAGACTCCTAAAGCACAATTAATTATTCACATCATAAAAAACTAATTTCCATATGAATTCTGTAGGCAAGCATACCCTCCGTGCTGTGCAAGCTGGTCCAAGCACGTACTTTTCCAGGATTTGCCAGTATTTCAAAGTAAACTCATGCTGAACCCAACTCCTAACTGAACTCACTGATCTTCTGATCAGGCCCTCACTTATGAAAATATACACACACCCTTATCACAACTTTGAAAAGAATGGAAGGCCTTCATACATGTCAGTTTTTAGTTTTATCCAATCATTAATTTTCTGCAGAGTTGTTTTTTCTTGAGTTAATATTTTTGCAAGTTTTTTCATTTTTTCTTCATTTCTTTCTATGTACTTCAACCCTTCCAGCTGCAGCTGATTGAGCTTTTCATTTCGGCTTTCATCCAGAGGTATGTTTTCACACATTACAGGATTAAATCTAAAATAGGTGTCAGGAGGTAACAGACCATCAAGCATTACGTGGACTTCTGTTAAAACAAATAGAGAACAGGGTAGATAAGAAAATTGATTTATTCTGAAAATTGATTTATTCTGCAATGACCTAATTTTATCCTTATTTAAAATTATCTTCTTTGAGGGCAAATTACAAAGCCTATTTCATCACTCCAGCCAATTAACAGTCGGTCCAAGGAATCCATACTAATGACTATAACTACAAAATGAAATTCATCTCCCAAGATCATTCATATAATTCTGCTAATTAGAGTACTTGCTCCTGTACTCTATTCTCTGTTTCTGGTCATACTGTTAGCCACTGCTGAAATGCCTTCCCAACTTTCCTTTTCGTGTTTTATAATTTTTGGTATCGTCTTTACTGAGGGTTAATTTACATACAAAATTCACCAATCTTAAGTGTATAATTTGAGAAATTTCGACAAATGAGTATCTTTGTGTAATCACACCAGTCATGACCGAACATTTCTATCACTCCAGAAAGTTCCTTCATGTCTTTTTATAGTTCCTCTTCTTATTCTTTGCCTTTTCTAGAATTTCATATAAAGAGAATCAGGAGTATATAGCTAGCTCTTCTGTGTTTAGCTTCTTTTACTTAGCAACATGCTTCTGAAATTCATCCCTGTCATAGTATGTATCAATCGCTCCTTCCTTTTTATTGGTGGGTAGAATTCCACTGCACAGAGAGACCACAATTTTTTCTTTCCAGTTCTGGTTCTCTTCAGTTTTTAGCTAGTAGGAATAATCCTGCTGTAAGCATTTACATGTACATCTTTCTGTGGATACATAATTCCATTTCTCTTGAGGGAATACCCTGCGATGAAACTGCTGGGTCATATGGCAAAAGCATATTTATCTTTTTTTTTTCAACTGACGTATAGTTGATAGACAATGTTACATGTTCATCTTTTTAAGAACTGCAGCACTATTTTCCAGATGGCCATATCATTTTGCATTCCAACCATTAATATATCAGAGTTCCCACTGTTCCACATCTTTGTCAAAACTTGGTATTGTCAGCCTTAATTTTAGCCATTCTAGAGGATGTGTAGTGGTACCTTCTGGTTTTACTTTTCATTTCTCTACTGACTAATGGTGTGAAGTCTTTTATGTACTTTTTAGTCATGTGCACATCTTCTTCAATGAAGTGTCTGTTCAAATATTTTGCCCATTGTTTTTTTTAGTGAATTTGTTTATGTGCTTTTTATATATATAATATGGGAATTCTCTGTATAATTTGGATCTCTTTATATATTTGGTTCTGATAATGGACCAGATACATGTTTTGCTGTATTTTATTAGGTCTACAGCATTTCATTTTACTAAAAGTGTCTTCTGAAGAGCAAAATCTGTACTTCAGTAAAGTCTAATTTATTTATTTTTTTCTTTTTTGGTTCATGCTTTTTGTGTCCTATCTAAAGAATCTTCACCTAACCCAAGCCATTAAGATTTTCTCCAGGGTAGTCTTCTAGAAGTTTTACAGTTTTAACTCTTTTATTTAAGTCTATGATCTATTTCAGATTAATTTTTGCATATGGTGTGAAGGGTCAAGGCTCACTTTTTTTTTGAATATAGTTAACCTCATTGTCCCTGTACTTTTGGTTGAAAAGACTATCTGTTCCCCATTGAGTTACCTTGTCAAAAATCGTCTGAGCTGACACGTATGGATCAATGTATCATTGATCTATATGTCTATCTTTATGTAAATACCACAGTCCCTTGCTTACTGGAGTTTTAGTTTTGAGATCAGAAGGTGTAAGTCCTCCAAACTTTGTTCTTTTTCAAAACTGTTTTGGTTCTTCTACGTCCTTTGCATATCCATATAAATTTTACAGTCATCTTGTTAAATCTCTACCCCAGAAAAAGGCTGTCTGGATTCTTACAGCAATTGCATGGTGTCTAGAGACCAATTTGTGGTGGGTCACTAAAACAACACTGAGATTTCCAATTCATGAGCATGGTGTATCTACAGACTTTTTCAGAACTTCTTTAATTTCTGTCCAGTAATGTTTTGTAGTTTTTACAGTTCAGGTCTTGCACATAATTTAAAACAAGTAATTCCATCAGTGTTTAATATTCTCATGCTATTATAAATGATGTTTGTCCTTGTATATATTTAATTTCAATTTCCAACTGCTAGTATGCAGAAATACAATTGAGTTTTACTGACCCTGTATTCTCCAACTTTGCTGAACTCATTTGTTAGTTCTAGGAGCTTTTTAATAGATTCCTTAAGATTGTCAACATAGACAATGGTGTTATCTATAAATACTTACTTCATTTCTAATCTACCTGCCTTTTATTTCCTTTTAGTGCCTTGCTGTACTGGAAAGGACCTCCAGTACAATGCTGACTGGAAGTGATGACATATTACTCTGCTTCTGATCTTAAAATAGAAATTATTCAGTCTTTCATCATTAAATATGATGCCAGCTCTAAGGGGTTTTGTTTGTTTTAATAGATGCCCTTTGTTGGGCTGAGGAAGTTCCCTTCTGTTCCTAACTTACTGTGAGTTTTTATTATGAATGGATCTCAAATTCTGTCAGATGTCTTTTTTTTTTTTTTTTTTTTTTTATTTGACAGAGACAGACACAGCGAGAGAGGGAACACAAACAGGGTGAGTAGGAGAAGGAGAAGCAGGCTTCCTGCTGAGCGGGGAGCCTGATGCGGGGCTCGATCCCAGGACCCTGGGATCATGACCTGAGCGGAAGGCAGATGCTTAACAACTGAGCCACCCAGGCGCCCCTGTGAGATGTCTTTTCTGCATCTATTGAAACCACCACAAAATTTTCAATTTTTCAATTTTTAGTCTTAAATTAACATTTCATTGGTTTTTTTATATGTTAAACCACTCCTGTATTCTTGGGATGATCCTACTTGGTTATACTGTATTCTCCTTTTTATATATTGCTGAATTCAATTTATTAGTATATTTTAAGGATTTCAGCATGGGAAAACTAATAGGGAATTGGTATTTTTATGTATTTTATAATCCCCCCACCCCCCGCCGGTTCTGGTGTCAGGGTAATGCTGGCCTTATAGAATGAGCTGGCAAGTATTTATAGTTTTTGCAAGTTTTTATGTAGAATTGCTATTAATCTTATCAGCTGTATTTTTCATTTCAGATAGTATATCTTTCACCTCTAGAAGTTTGATTTGGGCCTCTTTTATATCATTCATTTCTCTCATCATATTCAAGTCCTCCTCCAGGGGCGCCTGGGTGGCCCAGTTGTTAGGCGTCTGCCTTCGGCTCAGGTCATGATCCCAAGGTCCTGGGATCGAGCCCCGCATCGGGCTCCCTGCTCGGCGGGAAGCCTGCTTCTCCCTCTCTCACTCCCCCTGCTTGTGTTCCTGCTCTCGCTATCTCTGTCAAATAAATAAATAAAATCTTAAAAAAAAAAAAAAAAGTCCTCCTCCAGCCCAGTAAAACATGCAAAGTATGTTTTTAGTAGTTACTGTAATGTCTTTGTCAGCTAGTTACCTATCATCTGTTTCATAGCTAGGTCTCTTCCCACTGACTGGGTTTTCTCTTAGTGAAGGATGTCTTTTCTTGCTTCTTTGTATGCCTGGTCATTTTTTATTGGACACCAAACATTGTGATTTTTTATATTTTTGTGTGCTGGAATTTGTTGTATTCCTTTTAATATTGTTTGATTTTATTCTAACAATGGACGCTATTAACTGGATTCAATTTGATCTTTTTGAGGGCTGCTTTTAAGCAGTGTTAGGGTAGATCCACAGTAGCCCTCAGTCTAGAACTAATCTGATGCCACTATTGAGACAATACTCTTCTGAGAACTCCACTGCTTATCTCGTGCATTACAAGGTCCTTCTAATCAACTTGATAAAAATCTGAGGTCCTATGTGAGCTCCTATGTGAGCTACTCTGGGTCCTATGTGAGCTCCAAGAACTGTTTTGTCTGGTGGTTCTTTGCCCTGCCTTGGGTAGCTTCCTCACATGCATGCACAGATCAATACTCAAGGGGGACACCCCTGCATGTCTCTGGAGCACTCTGAAAGGCTGCCTCCTCTGTTGTATTTTGCCCACAAATTCTAGTTTCCTGGGCCTCCATGAACTCCAACTCTGTATCTGGGTTCACCCGTCCTTTGCTACAACCTACAAACTCTTTTCAGGTAGCAAGCTGGGCAATCGCAGAGATTACTTCATTTATTTTCCTTCTCTCAAGGATCACGAACCCATGCCACCTGTCATCTAATGGCTGAAAACCACTGTTACATTCAGTTTGCTAATGGTGTAAGGTGGGAGGAAATATATGGCCTCTATCATTTTATCATGGCCAGAAGTGGCACTCTTAACCCTCTTCTAAAATCTCAAAACCCCTATCATCCTTTAAGACCTGTATCAAGTCTAATTTGCTTTTTTTTAAGAAGATTTTATTTATTTATATGACAGAGACAGCGAGAGACAGAGAGCACAAGCAGGGGGAGCTGCAGGCAGAGGGAGAAGCAGGCTCCCCGTTGAGCAGGGAGCCCGATGCGGGGCTCGATCATGACCTAAGCTGAATGCAGACGCTTAACCGACTGAGGGGGTCCCTAGTCTAATTTGCTTCTTGTGAACTGTTTACAATAATCTAGTTTCATTTTCTTATTCCTCCTCTTAATTCACAGTCTTAATCGTCTACAACTATTCACCATTTATTTAGTAACTGATAATGCATTAGATTGAGCTAAATGAAATTGCAGTTTTTATAGGTCAATAACCATCTAGTATCAGCAATTACGTGTTTTACTCAAGTTTGTCATTAACAAGGGTGTAAGTATGCAGAAATAGCATTACTCGTTTCTTGAAAATTTCAAATTATTCCATCATATGATGTGCACCAGATACACATAAAAGTATTCTGAGACTAGCTGATTAAAGCTTTTTTTTTCTCAGCAGATTGCTTAAAATAAGAATATTGTACAGACCTATAAATATGCTTTTTATTATGTTATGTTAATCACCATACATCATTAGTTTTTGACGTAGTGTTCCATGATTCACTGTTTGCATATAACACCCAGTGCTCCATGCAGAACACGCCCTCTTCAATACCCATCACCAGGCTAACCCATCCTCCTACACCCCTCCCCTCTAGAACCCTCAGTTTGTTTTAGAAATATGCTTCTTGATAATGATGGTGTTAATTCCATAGTTTAATGAAAAATATTAAGTTAAGAAATTTTTTTTACCATTTTTATTATTATTTTTTTAGAGAGAGAGAGCATGCACAAGTGGGGGAAAGGCAGAGGGAGAGAGAATCTTAAGCAGGCTCCATGTTCAGCACGGAGCCCCATTGGCAGGGCTCAGTCTTGCAACCCTGAGATCATGACCTGAGCTGAAATCAAGAGTCGAATGCTTAACTGACTGAGCCACCCAGGCGCTCCTCTTTTACTATTTTTAAGTCACAGATCAAGCACTATTCAATTTTAACTGTTCACTTGCATGTACATAAAAATATGCCACATGTATATGTTAATATATTCACATATACATATCTGAATATATGTATATGAAGCAATGTCATGTCATCTTTAAGAAAATTGTTTTATGATGCTATAGGCCATTTATTTCACTGCAGACATTCAGAAGTTTAGTATTCTAGGTATAAGTCAAATGCATTTGTGCTGTGATCTAATAAAAATGTTATGGGAAGGGCGCCTGGGTGGCTCAGATGGTTAAGCGTCTGCCTTCGGCTCAGGTCATGATCCCAGGGTCCTGGGATCGAGTCCCACATCGGGCTCCCGGCTCAGCGGGGAGCCTGCTTCTCCCTCTGACCCTCTCCCCTCTCATGCTGTTTCTCTCTCGCTCGCTCTCTAAAAAAATAAATAAAATCTTTAAAAAAAAAAAATGTTATGGGAAAATAAAAGAGAAAAAAGAGTATTTTGTTGATTTGACAAAATTTCAGATAGTGAAAAATCCAGTATATAAGCTTCTTTTGGGTTATCATTTACTAGATAAAAGTCCTTAGTGGGGAGTTTAAGATCCTCATGTGGGCGAAAGACTCGGCCAATAACACAATGATATGAAAAGAATGAGATTCAGAAGCAAGGGGCTGGTAAGTGATAACAATTCTTTTTAAGAACTGAATAACAGATTTCACAAAAGACTTAAAAATAAAATAACAAAATAAGGAGATCTAGACCTCCAGGCCCCAACTAGGCATTCAACAAACACTCACTGACTGCCTACTATGCGGGGGGCATCACAGTCAACATGGTCAACTGGACAACCGCCCACGTTACATTCTTGTGGGATAGAGACATAATAAGCAATGAAACAAGCAAATATGTAACACACATCCATGTGATGAGACAAATGCTCTAAGTCAAAAGAGAGAGAGAGAGAAAGAAGCAGGGTAAAGGGTAGAATGACGTAGTGAGGGGGCACAGAAAGGAATCGGCAATGGTCTCTCTGAGGAAGTGACATCTGAGCAGAGATCTGAACGAAACAGAGGAGTGATGCAAGCGTAAATCTGAGGGAAAGAAGACCTCACACGGAGAGGACAGCAACTGCAGAGGGCCAGAGGCAAGAGACTTCTGGGCCAGACTGAGAACAACTTGGTGAGGAATGGGGGAGGAGATGTATGCAAAGGCTAGGTTCAAAGGGCCTGCTGAATTTCAGTGAATGAGGCTTTTGGGTTTTGTTCTAAGTATGACGGAAAGCCTAGAGGACTCTGAGCAGGGTAAAGACATGATGTATATTTTAAGAGTCTCCAACTGAACCTTTGTGCTAATCCAGCTGTAGATACTTCTCCAACTGTATATGGGCACGGTAGTACTAGCACGCAGAGAAAGTAGAGTCTCCATTCGAGGGTCACTTAGAAGAAATGAGTGGGGAGAAATGAAAACAAAGATTTGCTCCCCTCTGCTTCCTGAGCCCCCCATACAGACGTAACATACTTTTTCGTAGGCAGCATCAGCATATGCTACCAAACACTGAACTCTGGAAGTTAAAGTGCTTTAAGGTGGCAAACAGACAGACTAACCTTCTGTATCTGTGGCACTGTTGATAACATTAGACAGTTTGGTCTTCAAGCTCGTGTAAGTCACGGAGTTCCTCACATCACTCTCGTAACGCCCAGTGCCCAGGGACACTATGCACTCTAATGGGACGTCGGGCCAAAGACATTTACACTCATGCATTGCTAGCGCCGAAGGGTTATTCAGAAGCAAACCTCCATCCTGCAAAATACAGTGCAGAACTCTTAAAAGTGAAATTCTACTTTACAAATATGAAGACAAAAATTGTATTTTAAACAGGCTGAAATGTACTTACAAGGAGAGCTTAAGGATTGAACAAAAAATTGAACAAATTACTTGAAGACAAGAAATTCCTTTAAAGTGAATTTATTTTATATACTACAGCTTCAGAAAAGGGTAATGTGAAAGCTCACTGGCCTCATTAAGGTTTCTGTTCCTATTATGAAATCAAACTTTCATAACTTTTAACTTCTTTGATTGCTTTGCATATTTTTCTCAAACTACTAAAATGAACAAAGTTATTTTTAAAAGATAGTATCTTTGGCTAGTGGTTACTAGAGATATGATATAAAACCTAACAGAACTGTGGTTCTACCAAACAATTAAAACTAGCTCTTCATTCACAAGTCAAATATAACCAAATTAATTCAACTAATTTAACTGAAACTTTATCAACCATACAATTTTTTAAGTATTACATTCATTATAATGCAGATATGATCTAAACGAGGTAGGCAAACTTTGTATTTCTAAATAATAACTATTTTGAAGACTTCAGGAGGAAAGAAGGGTAAAACATGCAGACAGAATACTGTTAAACCGTAGCAGAATAAAAGTATATAACTAGCCTTGCACTGCTGGGACAAACCTCACTTGCTATTAGTGTAACCATTCAATTTTGAAAAGCGACAAGTGTTAGGAGGTTACTCCTTCTAAAAAGCCCAAAAGCCCGTTATCATATGCATATGGCATTCATCCGTAGTGTGCAGCTTTATGATGCCTCTGGGGTAACAGAGATACACAGGGCTATGTGGATTCCCAGAGAAACGGTTTCATCACGTGTCTTCACTGCTTGCTCTAGTCTCCATTTTCCAGTAGGTTGTTTGCTGCCATTTCCAATCTAATCTCTACCTTTCCATGATGTGCGATCTCCATCACTAACTACATCTTTTCAAAAGAATGTGGTTCATGTTTCAATGTTTATGACTTTCATGAGAAAAGGCTATTTATTCTTTCAAAAGACATTTCTTGTCAATGGGGGCCCATTTATTCATGGGTCCACCGTATTTCAGGTCCTTCACTCTTTTCTTAAAGTTCCTTTGCGGCTGAGATAAGCTTAAGTCGGGATGGTCTCTGAGATCTAGAAGACTGCAGACAGCTGGCCTGTGACTAGCCCCAGGCCCGGGACACAAGAAAGGGGGGCCCTGGTTTCATGTCATCTGCCCCTGACTGGTAGTAAGTGTCCTGAGGAGAATGGGGCTTCTCTCTTCTGTCCCTTGTCTAGACTCAGGAAGAGGGAAACTTGTAGCTGGAGCAGAATGACGACACAGTAGCACACGTGCTAGCATTAAACTTCTCTTTATTACGGGTTCACCATACTTAATTTTCCGTGTACATCTTAGTAAAACAGCTAAATGCCATCGTAATATAGTTATATCATTCCTAAACTCAAAGCAGCATGGCAGAGAATGCACACAAAAGATCAGAATCCTAAACTAAAAACACATCACAGTGCAAGTTAACACTGTGAGAAGTAAAGCTTCTCTGACACCAAGCACACAGTTTCAGTTCATTCATTAAAAGCTTAAATGTCCATCTACTCTATGCCAGGCCAAAGAGCATGTAGTGACTACAGTTTAGGGACTGCTATCCTTGTGTGTTTGAAGATGAACTGAGACTGCATCTGCTGGAAAGATCACTATGGAGGCTGGGATGTTTTTAGTGTTTTTAGAGGTACTAGGCCCACTTTCTTCAGAGAACCAATAGAGGTTAAATTCACATGTCATTCTAAACTCCACCATGCTTCTGTTCCATTCAATAATGCCATTCAAATCTCTGAGCTTCCTTGCCACCGACACAGTCGTCCACTCCTCCCTGACATCTTAAACCCTTCCACTGGGCTGTATGGATCTTGTTCCACAGCTACAACTTCCAAGGTAACGTCACCTTCTTCTGAATGCTCTCTTTAACAGAGATGTTGCTCTTCCCTAATGTTGTCTCCCAAGTAGCTGTTGATTCTTTCCTATCTCATATACCTTAGTGGTTAGGAGGGAATGGTGTCCTATTTGTTCTTTAGTGTTCCTTCTAGACCATTACTAGTTCCAATCCACTTAGAAAATTCATATGCTTTAAAGGCCCAACTACTGGCCCATGCTACCATCACTGCTGTCATCTATCAACTTCTCATTCAACAAATTGTCCAGCACCTGGCCCATAGGCTTCCTTACTATCCCACGCAGAAAAGGGTAGAGATTCATCATACCACATGTGACTTTTCATCTTTAGAACACCCTAGACTCTCAGTTCCTCAATCCTCTTATCTTCAAAAACCATTCTTCTATCTGTTCCCCAAGGTCACACATTAGCTCTTGTTACCAAGATAGATGTAGTCTTTTGAGTTTGGTTTCTTTCACCTAGAATAATGCTTCTGAGATCCATCCATGTCACTGGACAGCCCAGTAATTCATTGCTTTTTAGGGCTGAGTAATATTTAATTACTTGGATGTATCAGTTGAAAGGAACTATTTTTAAATTTAGTTATTTTTTTATTTTTAGTTATTTTTTATTTTTAAATTTAGGTATCTTTATATATCTGTTGAAAGTCTTACATTGTCTATTTGTACCGTTTGTTTTTATTTTTAGTTATTTTTTATTTTTACCTTTAGTTATCTTAATATATCTGTTAAAGTCTTAACATTGTCTATTTGTACTGTTTAACTTTGTAGAACCCTACTAGGATTCCTTAAATGTAGGTAGTAATAATTATTCCCTAAAGGCTTCTAATTTAAATTTAATTTTAATTTAGTCCTTTCACTTTATATTTTGTTTTCAATTAATAGGACACTGGAACGATATCCATCATATAATAGAGGTAACATTTCATTTCTAATTCAGCAAGAATTTAAAAAAAAAATTTAAGATTTTACTTTTAAGTAATCTCTACACCCAATGTAGGGTTCGAACCCACAACCTTGAGATCAAGAGTCCTATATTCCCCCAAATGAGCCAGCCAGGGGCCCAAAACTACTTTTACCTTAAATTCTATAGTTATACTCTACATAACTTTTAACCGTCTTGGTATTTTAGATGGAACACTCCTGCACTATTTTATATAAAAGTCTACCAAGAAGGATCAGAAGAGACGAAAAGGGAAGAAAAGATAAGAAGGGGCAAATGAGGTTTAGCAAGAATTGATAATAGTAAAATCACTCCCAAATTAAAAAGTTGTCAGGTTTCCAATGGTTTTAATAGACATGTCAATAAATTCCTGTTCCTTAAACTTTACTGCTTTGCATCACGTAAGTGTGGAAGTTAAGATTTTTAAGGTGCTCACTCCAGTCTATGCAGAGGCACGCCGGCCCTTAACTCCCTTCTTAGTCCACTCCTGTCCATGCCTCTTCTATCAGGAAGTCATCGGGCTAATGGTGCGACCATGGTATTAGGTATTCATATTCATAGTTATCTATTTATTGTGTTATTTGGTTTTGCCAGGCCCACTGCTAGATACTGCAGTAAAACAGACTTAAAAAATGAACTGACTGAAAAATTTGCTATTTATCTCTCAGAGGTATATAGAGAATTGTGTTTTAATAGCAATACATCATACATGTACTTACTAGCCTAAAATTTAGGTACTTTTGATTGCTTTTAATGTACATTTAATCATTTCAAATCATACAGAGTACCTACCAGAAAATAACCATTGCACAATGGGAACTTCTCCTAGTCATCTCACTCAGTTATTATTTTTTTAGAGTTTTTAAAAAAATTCTGTTTATTATGGTAAAATGTACAAAACATAAAATTGGTCCTTTTAAGCGTTTTTAAGGTTACAATTCAGTGGCATTAATTACATTCAGAACGTTTTACAACCATCACCACTATTTCTAAAATGTTTTTATCACCCCAAAGAGAAACTCTAAAACCATTAAGCAATTCTTCCCCATTTTCCCCTCCCAATCCCATTTCTGTCCTACCCAACTATTCATTCTTTAGATCTCAACTGGAGTGGAAATGTCTTTGTAAAGCCAATCGTGACAGAATAAGCCACATCTTCTGTATTTCTTAACGCTATGCATATTTTCATTATTGAATTTGTTTTTTTTCAAGACTTTATTTAAATTCAAGTTAGTTCACATATAGTATAGTGTTGGTTTCAGGGGTACAATTTAGTGATTCATCAGTTGCATATAACACCCAGTGCTCATCACAACAAGTGCCCTCCTTAATACCCATCACCCAGTTAGCCCATTCCCCGCCCACCTCCCCTTCATCAGCCCTCAGTTTGTTCTATAGTTAAGAATCTTATCGTTTGCCTCCCTCTCTGTCTTTATTTTTCCTTCCCTTCCCCTAAGTTCATCTGTTTTGTTTCTTAAATTCCACATGAGTGAAATCATATGGTATTTGTCTTTCTCTGACTTATTTCACTTAGCATAATACTCTCTAGTCTATCTGTATGGTTGCAAATGGCAAGATGTCATTCTTTTTGATGGCGGAGTAATATTCCATCGTGTATGTGTGCCCACATCTTCTTTATCCATTCATCTGTCAATGGCCATCTGAGCTCTGGCCATAGTTTGGCTATTGTGGACATTGCTGCACAAACATTGGGGTGCATGTGCCGCTCCCAATCACTGTGTTTGTATCCTTTGGATAAATACCCAGGAGTACAACTGCTGAGCCACAGAGTCGTTTTATTTTTAACTTCTTGAGGAGCCTCCATATTATTGAATTTATCATCTTATTATATAACTGTGCTTATATTCTTCTAGTTTGAGCTGTTTGAGGCTATGGCCCAGGAAACACAAACAATAAGCTGGCACTTATTAAAACCCTTATGTCCCTCATGGTTAACACAGTGCCCGGCACTGAGCTAGCAGTCACTACATTTTTGACCAGTTATGCTGAAAATTAATAGTTCTGGCCTGGCAAAAGCATCATCTGCCAGATGCTAGGCAGGTTCTTTCTGCTGAAAACACTATTTACCTGGAACATTTATATGAAATATCATAATTCCTCTTAGGTTAATGTATTCTGAGTTCTGGACATAACCTTTCAAAATGTAAATAAGGCCTAAGAGAAATAATATATGGGAATCTGTCATCAAAACCTTTACTGTAAATTAATTTACCAGGCTCTTTCTCCAAAGGCAGAGAATGAATGATTTAATTTTGGAGGTGGAGATGGAAAAAGATCAGAGAGAAGGGATATGCATATGTCCAAACTCATCAAACTGTATACATCAAATATGCCCAGTTTTTTGTATATCAATTATATGTCAATAAAACTGTTAAAAAGAGAGAGAAAGAAGGGTTAATTTTGTGTAAAACATTCCATTTCAAGATAAATATGATGCTACTTGGGCAGGGGGAGAGAAGTAATACTTGGAAAGCTACTCAAAAAGAATTCTTCTCACTTTATAATTTTCTAGGACATGTAATAAACCTGGTAAATACCATAATAATATTCTTCTCTT
Organism: Mirounga leonina; assembly: GCF_011800145.1. Lineage (NCBI taxonomy): Eukaryota > Metazoa > Chordata > Mammalia > Carnivora > Phocidae > Mirounga > Mirounga leonina. The sequence goes on along the minus strand of NW_023270451.1, from coordinate 698,039 downwards.
TATAGGCAAAGGCAAACGAAATCTACAAATCTACCTACCCACACCTCTTAATTGTGGCATTACTTTCAATAACTGCTCAGAGTATTAGTCTAAATTTATACTCTACATGGTTCCAAAAGGATATGAAGTAACTTACATTAGAACATGTATCAGACATGACAGTTAAAAGAGATTTTTAAAATGAGTCTGTAAATAACTCAATCTAATTATTCAAAGAGCTTAGAATAAGAGGATTGTAATAAGTAAGTACCATATTTTAGTTTTAAACTTCTTAACAATTTCTGAAGAGTTGGAAAGGAACTTCACTTGAATGTTTTTTTGTTTAAGCAATCAAGATCATTCACATGTTAGAATATCCTAAACAATTTTTCACAGCGTCTTGTGAGTAGAAGAATATCCCATTTCTTCCTCAAGTTTGGAAGAGAACATGCAGTAAGAAAATTTTTTTTTTTTTTAAGATTTTATTTATTTATTTGACAGAGAGAGAGACAGCAAGAAAGGGAACACAAGCAGGGGGAGTGGGAGAGGGAGAAGCAGGCTTCCTGCTGAGCAGGGAGCCCAATGCGGGGCTTGATCCAAAAACCCTGGGATCATGACCTGAGCCGAAGGCAGACGCTTAACAACTGAACCACCCAGGCGCCCCAAGAAAAATATTCTTAAAAACAGGGTTTGCTTAGAATCCAGATTTCATGTGAATATTAATTAGATGTACAAATCTTCCTGGAGTTAATTCAGTGATTTACATAAAAGTATATTCTCTGTACATGTGGTTATATACTTTACATAAACTTTATATAATAAATTATTTTATTCTGTAGCTCAAACCTAACTCAAAGATTATGGTCATCAATATAAAAATGGCTAAGCATGAAAAGAAATATCACTAGTCTAAATGAAATGGAAAAAAAACCACTGAATTACTCTGGTTTGTTATTATGTACTGAATTAAACTTTAGCACTATTTCCACTTAAAGAATAAAAAGCAAATGAGACAACTTCTTTTGAAGTCTGGGAGCATATGATCTGAAATGCAGTAACTTACATTTGAGACTTTCATTAATATTTGGCATAACTGCAATTTTGTAGCATGACAACCACCTTAAAATATGTTATAAATCTTAACTACTATTTTGAACACACTGTCTAAATTATTTCTCCATTTACAACCTGGTAAGAATAAGAATAAGCAGAAATTGTTAAAAACAGCAGGGTACATTTTAAAATAAAAATTTTAATTTGACCAGTAAGTCTTGAAATCAATGTCAGAAAAACTCTACAGCTAGCACTTTCTGCCTTGGGTAGGTGGAAGAAAGAGAAAGGCGAGAAGGGGAAGTGCCTTACATAATTCAACAATGGCTGATTTGACAAAGTAAGAAATGGTCTGAATTGACTCCAAAGACAAAAGGAAACCTAGGTTAATCTCGTAACTACAAAGATTATGACATTACTTCTAGAAATACAGAAAAAAATGGGATAGCGGGGCATAATATTTAAAAATATGTCTAACATACAATAAAAATATAGGAGAAAATAAAACTGATAAAAGTGTTTTAGTTATTATAATACTGACACATGTAAATTAAAAGTATATAGTTGATATGTAGTTCATATACAAGATCTATGTATGAGCTTTTGAATGACATCTGAAAATCCTGGTCAAAATAGTTTTCTCAACATATACTTAAATACCAAAGAAATAGAACACAAATACTTCACTGACTAGAGAGGACAGTTAAGGTTATTAGCTCTATTGAATGAGATTGATTTTGGGTGGGATATTATTACAAAAACTAAGCATCTATAAAACATATCTTGGAAGTATGAGCTCAAAAGCTTTAGTGACATTTTTTATCATTTACTATAAGTTATGAGTTAACATTTCATAATGGGAAAAACTTGACAGAGGAAACATTTATGATAAATAGGTCTCCATTAACAGAAAAGGAATAAATTGCCAGAAATAATATTCAACTTTATACATCATTTAGCCATAAACTTAGAAGCAGTGTAATTATAGGTAGCATCCCAATCCTGTCACTTGACAGCCGTGATCCTACTCTAGGTACTTAACCTCTCTCAAGACTTCAATATCTCATTTGTAGAAGTGGGACTAACTCTATCCACTTCATAAGCAGTGATGATTAAATGAGACAACGCATGCAAAGGACTATATTAAGTGTCCGGCACACAGCTAACTTAATGTTTACTGCTATCATTTTATTATATTATCTCCTTCAAAATATGTCACCCCACTGTCAAACAGATTGAGTTCTGTGTTTTCAGGGACTGTGTTTTATTTTTAATTTTTATTACATTTTGAAAGCCAATCCTACATACCACATTTTTCCATCAATAAAATCGTAATTAGCTATGAATCACATTATATAAAATAACAAAGACAAGCTTTCCTAAAATGTGCTCTCAAGTCATAAGGCTTGTTGATTTAAGAAAAACAAACAATAAATAAAAACATTTTGCCACATGTAAACATGAAGAAGAAATCATGGTTGATCCCTCTGCGACATTTAATGAGTGCTGATCTTTAATCACATAAACTTTTAAAAGGTAGGCCACAGTCAACTCACCTGGTGAAGATCATCCCCCAATGCGTACTCGGCAAAGTAGCCGGGAGCAGCCGACGAGGCTCTAATGGCCTGCCACATTTTATACTGACAGCCTCCCAAGTAGTGTGAGTTGATTCCAGGAAAATGACCATAGTTTCTGAACACAAAAGCTTTTGGCGTTATCCCTCTGTTTACTATGGTACTTACTGCAGCTACCTAGTAAAGTAAAAAGTGAACAATACCCACTGTAAACAGCAGTACCTGGGATCTGTAGAAAATTGAGTATTATTTAGTAGTGTGAATGAACCACCTACAACTTTACCCATAAAGATAAATGTATAATATAAATATGATCTTAAGCAAAGGGAACCAGATTTAACCAGGTATTTCTTTATGGGACAGTAGATACAAGGACTGAGATAATTTTGAGAAATGTATTGTAAGACAACAGCACTAAAAGATATTATTGGACTACATGATTTGATTAGCCGTTTAAAAAGACATTAGGAAGGCATAAATTTGCAAATCTTTATATAATAATCAACGTAGCAGTAGTAGCAATGAATACAAACTACTCAAAGAAGAAGAAATGCACTATTTTCATAATATCATTTACAAATTAGTCTTTGCTTCTGTTCTCTTTGAAAGCATTACGACTTTAGTAACTGAAACTAACAATATACACTATTTAGGCTTTCTTATCATACTTAATAATTGGTAGCTAGGTAATTTTTTATTAAATAACTAATACTGACCACCTTGGGTCTCAGATTTTATCAATGTAAGTTGAATTAATGTAAAATGTGTTGTACTGGTTAATGACCTCTAATATAAACTTAAGAAGCTGAAAGGTATGGAGGAGGCCAAAGTTATTAGGGTTCCATGCCAAGCCCTGCCAGGGGCTTGTCTGCTTTGCTATTTTATAAACCAAAGGAGATATCCCCAGATCCTGTGAGCGATCCGAATGTCTCCAGGCCACCGTGGGTAAGAGTTGGTCATACACCAAGATCCAGGGGGTCTTTCTATTAATTGGACTAGAGACAGGCTGAATTAAGAATCGTGTGGGAAACATGATAAACCCATTTATCATGAGTGAATTACTTTTTGAGGTGGCTAAAGTTCCCTTACACCTATTCTAGTCTTTTATTTAAAGTTGGCAACTCCTATGACTGAAAAACAAACAGTTCTGAAGATGCAGGGAAACAAACAAGGGGCATAGAGTGCACCCTGGGATCTCCTCCAAAAGAGCTGCGTGCATCTCATTAACATGGCCTCCAAGGCCCTGTGGTCTGATTCACCTGCCACTTCAGTCCCATTCTGCATGCCGCCCTTGAATCCTTAGGCTCTGGTCTCCTGGGGCTCTCAGTTCCTGTGCCTCTCCATGCCTCCTCCCGCACAGGTCCTTCCCTTTGCCAGCACTGCTCCTACTCATCAGCCTGCACACTGAGATCTCAAACCTCCTTTCCTTAGAATAGCCTTCCCTCCTGTCCCTGTAAATATATGTTTTCAGAGGTCTGTTTTTGTACTCGACAGCATTTATTTCAGGGAAACTACCTCTCGTTTGTATGATTACCTGATGAATGCCTACTTTGCCCTACTGGACTATAAACCATGTCTGCATTTACTAAGGTCTCCAGAGTGCCTGGCACAGTGTTGACACATTGGGCTCAGAATTAATATCTAAAGAATGAATGATTTTTGAACAAGCAAGAGTGAAAGAGAAATAAAGGGAGCTGAATTTGATTTTTCACGGTTACAGCTTGTTATCCAAGAACAAATACAAGCTACAAGGGATTCTAAAGTCCATAAATGCTATTCCTTAATCAAATAACAAGTATTATTAAAGAACACAGAACTCAAGCAATACTCAGATTATTAGGTTTCAGACAAAATAAATAAAAAGAGGCCACATGAGACATATCCTTGTGGCTTTACCATTTTTAAAATTGGGATTCCATTTGTATGTTAATCTAACATATATCTACGGGCACATAAAATTTCTTTTAAAAAGTCTGGGCAAGGAAATGCTACAATTTTTCTTAAATCACTGGATTTGATTAACCTTATGATAAAATAATTCTTCCTTATTTTCAGTCGTAGTCTTTCATGTTCTTAAACTTTTTGTTACACTTTTACTGGCTATAGGAAGAGGTCTAATGCTCACATCTTAGATCTTCAGAAAATGGCCCAAGCAAGATGTAAGGAATCAATATAATCTATTAAGAGGTTCCTAAGAAATGTTTCTCTTCAAACTGAGGGTTGCTGGAGTGGGGGGTGGGGTGGGAGGGATGGGGTGACTGGGTGATAGACACTGGGGAGGATATGTGCTCTGGTAAGCGCTGTGAATTGTGAAAGACTGTTGAATCTCAGATCTCTACCTCTGAAACAAATAATGCAATATATGTTAAGAAAAAAAAAGAAGAAGAAGAAGGTAGCAGGAGGGGAAGAATGAAGCGGGGGAAATCGGAGGGTAGACGAACCATGAGAGACGACGGACTCTGAAAAACAAACTGAGGGTTCTAGAGGGGAGGGGGGTGGGAGGATGGGTTAGCCTGGTGATGGGTATTGAGGAGGGCACATTCTGCATGGAGCACTGGGTGTTATGCACAAACAATGAATCATGGAACACTACATCTAAAACTAATGATGTAATGTATGGGGATTAACATAAGAATAAAAAAAAATTCTCAAAAAAAAAAAAAAAAGAAATGTTTCTCTTTGTAATGGGCCTTTAGAACAAGTGTTTTCGCCTAACCTTCAATTCCAAGTTGGTATTATATTTAAGACTCCAAACTTACCTTAGGACATGTAGGGTTTCTTGCTGTTTCAATCATTAGTGAGGATCCCATTCTATCCCTTTATTAGAGGAGGAAAATTAAATTATATCAAAATGATCGTATCTCCTAACATCAGGGAACATAAATATGCAAACACTGTTTGCTCAGGACTTTGTTCAAAGTACTATAAGCGACAAAAAAGAAATATAAAAATCTCTTCCAGGCACCTGATAGTACAATTAATGCACATATAACAATATATAGTTGAGGTGGAGCTTGAGAAGGACACCAAAAAATGACAAAGGAACACATTCAACCCCGACTAAGGGGTAAAGAAAGGCACTGAGGCAGAATAACCCAGCTGTTTTCAGGGTCCTCCTGAGGGATAAAGGAGCTGTGTTGAAATAAAACTGCAGAAGTATGAAGACTAGTAACAGAGTAATCTAAAAACCAGATCAGGACATTTAGACTTTAAACTTGGTCTAGCAATACAGAGCCGATGTCACTCCTACAAAATGCTTTTTAAATCATCCGAGTTGGGCTCTGAATTACTGCAACATTACAGATCTTGTCCTTGGGCAGCGATTTCCACAATTCCATTTTATAAAGGAGTTTTATTTCACAGCAGATTTTTTCCTGACTTAAAAATGTGTATATTTTCCCCTGTATTGGGTATAAAGACTATGTTTTTTGCCAACTTGCCTCAATAAGAAAAAAACATGTTTCTAATGACATTTTTTCAAACAATATTCATGATTCTCAAATAGAGTATTAGTGAATTTCACATACAGGTAATATGTACAAATTAGGTGGTGATCTACCCTTTATAATCTTTCATAAATATCAATGTAAAATACTTTCTAAAGTGGACAAGATCTTTGTCTTTCCAACCTAATCTGTGTTTCTTTTAGGATCTTTATCTTTTCACAGACATCTTGCTGTAAAATCGGGACAGAGACCCTGGCAGCATGTTGCCTTTACACTTCAAGCAAAGTTCACATTTTTTTTAAGCCTTGATTTTATAAACAGAGGTAAAATGCTTTAGTGCAGTATGTTATGAATATAAATTTGAAGAGAAAGTCAGGAACATTAATTGCTTATTTCAGAGAAACTGAAAATACCAAAAAAAAAAAAAAAAAAAAAGCCCTCAAAACTGCTAGATTCCACTGATAAACACAGTGTCCCAATAACACAAAATCATTATCACAGTTAAAAAAAAAAAAAGGCACAAATATGCTCTCAATAAATAAGAGGGGGAAAAAAGACAAAAAAAGGCCAGAGAGTAGATGTGGTGGATAACAATAATGACCCTCCAATGAATCACACTTCTTGCTATCCATACCCTTGTGAAGAGTCCCTTCCTACAGGCCCTATGTTTGAGTGGCTGTGGCCAATGGGACCTCAGCAAACATGCCATTAAAGAGGCCTAATAACTATTCATGCAATGGGGCTTGCCCTCTGGAAACTCAGACCAGTCTAACAAGATGAAGTCCAGAATGAGAGTGACCATGTGGAGAGAGAGACCGGTGTCCCAGCCACCTCAGCTGTGGTGTGTGAGTGAGTTTAAACAAGAACAGAAGAAACACTACACCACAGAATCAGGTTGTTTTAAACCAGTAAGTTCTGGAGGTATGTTGTACAGCAAAAGTAGAGAAAAAAAAATATAACTTGTAGGGAAAAAGTAGGGGATTAGTGAGGATCCCATTCTATCCCTTTATTGAAGGAGGAAAATTAAATTATATCAAGTGATTGTAAAAAAACACATGTCCATTTATAACCTGGTCTCAATTTTTAAAAAGGCAATTGTAACTTCTACATGCAAATCTCACAAATGAACTAAAAAAAAAAAAATAGTGACTGGAATTATGCACCAAAATATTAACAGTGGTTATCTCTAATTACTGGGATCAATATTTTAATATTCTTTTTAATTTTTTTCATTTTTCAAATAATACGCACATATTATTTATAGAATCAAACATTTAAAAAAAAATAACTTACTTAAGAATATTTTCCCATGTTTGACTGTCATAAAATGCATGGCTCCAACTCATTTTGACTGTTCCAACAATGACATTTTGTGAAAACACATCAGATCCTAATTTTCGGTAAAGTTCCTCACATTCATCCAAGGGCATATGAAACAATCCCAACATGAATGCTAATATAGCACCTGAAAGAAAGAATGCTTAGTTTTTATCAGTGTTGACATTACAGTACTTCTTCCTGAGTCACAGACCTGGTTAGAATTCTAGCTCTGAGGGGCGCCTGGGTGGCTCAGTCGTTAAGCGCCTGCCTTCGGCTCATGTCATGGTTCCGGGATCCTGGGACCGAGCCCCACATCGGGCTCTCTGCTCAGCAGGAAGCCTGCTTCTCCCTCTTCCACTCCCCCTGCTTGTGTTCCCTCTCTCACTGTCTCTCTCTCTGTCAAATAAATAAATAAAAATTAAAAAAAAAAAAATTCTAGCTCTGATACTTTCTGTGCCATCTGGGACCAACTATTTAACCACTCACAGCCCCAATTTTTTCATCTATTAATAACTAAAACTGGGGCACCTGGGTGGCTCAGTCAGTTAAGCATCTGCCTTCAGCTCAGGTCATGATCCCAGGGTCCTGGGACTGAGACCCTCATCAGGCTCTCTACTCAGCGGGAGTCTGCTTCTCCCTCTGCCGCTCCCCCTGCTTGTGCTCTCTCCCTCTCTCTCTCAAATAAATAAATAAAATCTTAAAAAAAAAAGGTAACAACAAAAAAAAAAAGGTAACTAAAATTTATAATGTTCTTATAGTAACAGGGGTAACACATGTAAAGGGCTTTACCCGGGCTCAATAAGGACTAAATAAATGTTAACCAGTGATATGAAGATTAATTTTAAAATATAGGATTGCTGTACATCAAATAATACATAATTAAGGTATCATGGTCAATGACGTTCTTTCTAACCTTAATAAATTCCTTCGTTTTAGTCACAGAATACAGTATATTTGACAACTTACCAACTCATTAAAATAATTACTCCTTTGAGTTGGTCCAGGGAACTAAACTAAGTAAAGAAATTAGGTCTCTGGGATATCATTTTAAATAGCTGAGTTCATGTCCTGGCTGCACTTGGTAGGACACACTGCCACCTAGTGTACCTAACTGGCCTAACCCTGAACTAAGGAGGAACGTACGGGAGAACGCTTCGGGGATGGGGACAAAGACAAACACAACATCACTGTGAGATTGCGAACAAGGAAAAAACAGGAACTCATTATCGTAACGTATTTCAAATATTGTATGTATTTTGTCATACTTGGTCTTATTCTTTTTAGTAAAAGATAAAATAGCTTGTTTTAAAATAAATTGACTGGCATAACTATATAATAGAAATTACTTTTTTCAATTTGCAGAAAATCCCTAATTAACACAAGAAATAACTTGCCAAAAACTAAGTGCCTTTTAAGTAGAGCTATTATAAAGATGAGCAGATATTTTAAAACTAAATTTTATTAAACTGGCAAGGATATTATTACCCTTAAACTAAATCTATTAACTTTATAAAAACTCTAAGTGCAAACAAAATTTCTACATTAGAATATACAAAATGAAAAAACGAAAGGAAATTATAAAGCACTGTATTAGAAGTTAAGGTTAACATAAGCCGGAAGACAATGGAAAAGATATATTGTGATAAACACAGAAATGTGCGTATTACATAAACTGATACTCTACTCCATGGATGAATCTCTGATTTAAAATTCTCTTTTGTGCCAAAGCAGGATGTTAGCTTGTTTAAATGTGTGAATTGCTAAGAACCACCACAAAATTTAATAGAAATGGTCTGGGTAAAAGCTTCAAAAAAAGTGCTAAAAAAACATTAGCCATAGGAAAGGTCTCTTTTAAGAAACATTTCCACAGTTAAATCAAATTGGGAAATAAATATTATTTTCCTATCCTGAGAGTCACGATGCATTGTTAACATACTAAAATATCTCAGAAGTCCTTCTGTAAAGAAACCTGCATAACTTCCTTTAACCCAACAACTTCCTGTAACCTAACATCTTGAGGAATTAGTGTTCCATGGAACATTATAAGAAGCACTAATTCCTTATGCTTTTGAATCATTCCTTTAACTGCACTCAGTAAGTTTTCACAACTGAACATCAATTAACATGCCCTTTGGGCATATTTGTCATACTTGACAGAGATAAGGTAGAGAAATCATTTGATTTTATTGCTAGTGGTCTTTAGAACTATTTTAATTTAAAAGAATGAGAAAAAGAAATAGAAAAGAAAGCTTATGAACATGAAGTGGGAAATTATCAGGTCACACAGTAAAATATACAGCAAGGATTCACAACCCTGATAGTCCCTGAGTGTTACCTAGGGGATAAGCAACAGCTATGGGTATCCTGAGGGGCTTAATGCATACATGGGGTGGGCCTGGATGGATGGATGGGTGACAGAGCTGAAGTAAGGAAATAGAAAAACAGAAAACAGAACAAAAATGTATCAGATGGTGATTCAAGGAAAACTAAAAAATTATTCAGTAACAATCGTATTCTAAACTGCCAATTTCTTCTATACAAACATGACACTACAATTTTAAATGTATCTAGCTGTATTAAGAAGTAGGCTTTTAAACACATAGATTCTCACATTTATCAATTTAAATTCTGGCTTTAAACAATCAGATAAGAAACTGCTAAACGTCCAATTCTTGATAGAGCTCAGGTCCTGATCTCAGGGTCAAGAGGTAAAGCCCTGCCTCAGGCTCCGTGCTGAGCATGGAGACCACTTAAGATTCTCTCTCTGCCCCTCATCCCTACTTGCACAGGCACACGCTCTCGCACTCTCTTTCTCTCAAAAAAACCAAAAAAAACAAAACACCATCTCCAAATGGTAACTTATTCCCAATAAACATTTTATGAAGTTCATTAAGCCAATCAAAGGATTATTAATCATCAAAATATAAAATATTCATCACTTCAGAGAATGACCATGATTTTAAATGCATACTGTGGGGACACAGGGCTTCCATATAACAATAATTACCTGTGCTCACACCACAGATGTAATCAAAGAGCTGATGAACTGGCTTCTGAGTAAGTTCAACCAATTTTCGCAGTGTCTGAAGAGCAACCACACCCCTACAGAGAAAAGGAACAATGAAAATTCCTGTTTCAAGGAAATTAAATCTTGAATAAAACAAGCCTACAAGTTGCTTTTCTAGCTTATATGCTAACATGAAAACTGATAATATAAATTAACGTCAGTAAAAACTGCCTGTAGTAAGATCACTTCCAAAATTCCAATATCTAAATAATGGTAGAAAACCTGTTATAGCAGCATGTTTTACATTTATTTTTTTTTTAAAGATTTTATTTATTTATTTGACAGAGAGAGAGAGACAGCGAGAGAGGGAACACAAGCAGGAGGAGTGGGGCAGGGAGAAGCAGGCTTCCCGCCAAGCAGAGACCCAATGCGGGGCTCGATCCCAGGACCCTGGGACCATGACCTGAGCCGACGGCAGATGCTTAACGACTGAGCCACCGAGGCGCTCCATGTTTTACATTTATATTAGTATCTCTTTGCGTAAGACTATAAAGATGTGAACGGAAGGTATTTTTTTTAAACACCCCAGACTGTGGGAAATACTTAAAACCTGCACTCAGTTTTGGAACATCGTATATTGGTTTCCTCTCCCTGCAATGTAAGTTGGCTGCCTATGCTTCTATACATTTTTGTTTTCTGCATTTCGCTAGTCATACTTTTAAGAGTTCTTTTATTTATTCATTTTTTAAAACCTTCAACAACTTCAAGACAATGCCCCTCATTAGGGATGTACTACTTTATGCTGCTTACTTTGCTCATTTCTGGATCCCTGCCAAAGGCAGCAAAGAGCTTGATGATGAATGTGGAAATGAAAGGGGCCAGGAGGTGTAGGCTAATTCAGGATGTGTGTAACATGTGGACAATTCTTAATGCTGGGAGATATACAGAAGCAATGAAAGGGTCTAAATCCAATACAAGATGTGGGGCAGAGAGGTAGTGGCTATAGTCAGGCACCGCCAAATACAACCTAGAGTGTCAAAGTGTCCTTTGATACCGCTGCTAACAGGAAATCACTAGAAAATTAGACATTAAAGTAGAAAACCAAAACTGCTGATTTTTTTTTTTAACTTTAAGAAGTAATGTGGATTTGAAGAGAGGTAAAAGAATATGGTTTATCAAAGAGATACATTATGAAATCAAAGTGAGACATGAAGAATTAGAGATAATGCCAGATAAATATATTTAACAATGTGACCTCTATTATCTTATAAAAAAGAAATAAAACATGCACATACATACTCATGCAAGAAAAAAAGATTTAAAGAAATAAGTCAAAATATTAAAAATCTGGAAATTGTGAGCTATAATTTTTTGTTTTGCTTTTCTTCATATATTTTTCTTTTTTTTCTCCCCCTCCAAGTTTATGTGTATAATCAGGAAGAAAACTATTTTAAAATGCTGCACTTATAAATTAATTCAGGTCAAACTTAGAAATAAATACACTTGCCAGGTTGATTCTGCTTAACACTGTAGGGGGCTCTCATATACAAAAGAAATAAAAGGTATGGGTTCTTTTTCCCCCAAGCCCTCATACCTTACTCCTCTCCACACAAACTTCCCATCCTGGCTGCCTTCTCATGTCCCCCTCAAGCAAGGCTTCTCAGCAGCCACACGTGACATTTTGGGCTGGACAAGTCTTTGCTGTCAGGCTAGCCAGTGCATTGTAGGGTTTCAGCATCAACTGCCCTCTTGCCCCCAGACGCAAGTGGTGGTCCCCCAGCTGCAACAACTAAGAATGCCTCCAGACACTGACAAACGTCCCCCAGGTGGCTAAACTGCCTCCAGTGGAGAACCGCTGATCTAAACCTCCCTTCATCCTAACCCACGGTTAGATTTCCCCAAATGTCTTCAACTCCAATTTCCTCCCTGAATGACTAACAAAACTCCTATTCTCTAAAATCAAATACTTATTGGTCCCAAAGCTCTTTTCAACATACCTCCCTCACTCTAAATAGATAGCTGCATGTTCTTGACTGTTCCTTCAGATCTCTACTCAAATGTTACTTTTTCAAAAAAAAGGTACAAACATCCAGTTACACAATAAATAATACAATAAATACGTCCCCGGGATGTAAGGTACAACATGGTAACATAGTTACTAATGCTATACTGCATATTTAAAAGTTATTGAAAGAGTTAATCTTAAATGCTCTCATCACAAGAAAAAAAAATTAACTGTGTGGTGATAGATGTTAACTAGACTGTGATCATTTTGCAAAATAAACAGGTATCAAATCATTGTGTTGTTAATATAGTTAAGTCGGTATCTCAGTATTTTTTTAAACTGAAAAAAAAAAGAAGTCATAGTCATGATCATTCTCTAAAATAGCACTGTTACTCTTTATCACTTTGCTTTATTTTTCTTCATAGCACCCCTTACTATTCAAAAAATACATTTTTGCTTTCTATTTGTTCTCTTTCCTCCTCTGGAATGCTAGTACCATAAAGACTTGGATTTTGTCTGTTTTGCTTACTGATTCCTGGATCCAAATCAGTGTAAAGAACATGGTAGGCACTCAAAACCTGTTAGCTGACTCAATGAATGATTCTATACATTTATAGATGATTCCTTTCTATCTGCCCTGATTCCTTTCTATCTGCCCTGATCTTAATGGCAGAGAGGACTGGCTTCTTCCTGCTCCTCAGTAAAATTCCTTACTCATTAAACTGCCACTCTCCTTACTTCCCATCCCTTTGAACTAATTCTATGAACTAGAATGATCCTCTCCAGTACATTAACACTGTAGGGGTTTAAATCCAATCTAGACCCCTTTATCTATCATATAAATGATGTTCACCTTCTTGAATTATTTCACTTCCATAAGAAACATACAAAAGATTTTTTCCCCCAAAGATTTTATTTATTTATTTGACAGAGAGAGACAGCGAGAGAGGGAACACAAGCAGAGGGAGTGGGAGAAGGAGAAGCAGGCTTTCCACGGAGCAGGGAGCCCAATGCAGGGCTCAATCCCAGGACCCTGGGATCATGACCTGAGCCAAAGGCAGACGCTTAACTGACTGAGCCACCCAGGCACCCCACAAAAGATCTTCTAAGACTTTTCTCCTCAATCAACCCAATCTTCATTTGCCAAATTAGCACTTCTATTTGATGTGTAAAGTCTTATATTCAACATGTTTGAAACAGAACTGTCTTTCTCAATACCAATCACCTCCTCCCATTTCCCTGCAATTCTGTCCCAGGCATCCATGGGGTCTACATTTAAGAGCGCTCTTGACCTCCTTCTGTATCCAATCCCACTTTTCTTCAAAGTTTTCTTGCATATTTTTCCTTCCTCCTGCTTCCCACTGCCACCACCCAAAGCTGTTATTTTATTGTCCTCTGCCTAGATCATTAAACAGCCTTCTTCCTTCATCACTCACACCCATTATTCACGTTGGTGTCAAAATTAAAAGAATCTGGCTGACATACAGGACTTTAGAATTTAACAAAAAGATAAGGGTAGTATTTGGACATACAAAATGGTAACTGGCAAGGCAGGTCTATCAGAGAACGAATCAGAGAGGCAAAGTAATCAAAGAACAGTAGGCATGGCATGTACTATCAATTTCAGAGGTAAGACTAGAGATGGCAGGAACTAGAACCCAAGCTAGAAAATCTGGGGGGAAAGGTTAACACCAAAGGATCTAACCAACAAGCAGTAAGGAACGAGGCAAACTAATAAGAAGCACCAATGAACTGCTGACAGTAAGAATGGAGTCTGATGGTGAAATTACCTTCTTCTGAGCTAAGAATACATTAAGTATCTCCTGTGTAGCAGCAGAACTGGCATCTGCAGGTGAGGATGTGGGGAGTCAGAAAGTTACTGATATAGACTCCTTTTATAGCCATCACTTTGTTTTGTTTTGTTTTAAAGATTTTATTTATTTATTTGAGAGCCAGAGACAGAGCTAGCCAGTGAGAACACTGAGAGGGGAGAAGAGGGAGAAGCAGGCTCCCCACTGAGCAGGGAGCCCGATGGGGGCTCGATCCCAGGACCCTGGGATCATGACCTGAGCCGAAGGCAGATGCTTAACCGACTGAGCCACCCAGGCGCCCCTATAGCCATCACTTTATTAAGTGACTAGCTGACTGATAAACCTGGGTAAGATAAATATAATAAAAGAAAGCTAACATTACAAAACTTTGCCAACATTTTTTAAATCATGGTTGATACACTGTCCTAAACTAACAAAAAGGTCTGAAAAGACCAAACTGAAATAAATACTAGGACAAATTAAAATAAAAGCAAATTCAGGTATATGTTAAAGAAGCTCTTGGGGTGCCTTGAGTGGCTCAGTTGGTTAAGCTGCTGACTCTATTTCTGCTCACGTCATGATCTTAGGGTCCTGGGATCCAGCCCTGTGTTGGGCTCCGCGCTGAGCATGGCGCCTCTTGAGATTCTCTCTCTCTCTCCCTCTGCCCCTCCCCCCGCTCATGCTCACTCTCGCTCTAAATTAATCTTAAAAAAAAAAACAACAAAGAAGCTCTTAGATTGATAAAATAATAAATTAAGAAAAACTATTTCATGTTTTATTTTAAAAATTTGGTTTTACAATGATATAGTTACTATAATTACACAGAATCAGTTTTAAAAAGTTCTAAGGCTGAACAGGATCTCTAGATTTAAAAAATCATTTTTCTAGCTTTACCTTGTTCCTCCACCATCAATTGTAAGAATTCGGATTCCTCTTCCTTTCACTGGATCCACATAGCCAATTAAGGCCAAAATTTCCCTAACTGCAGCCTGAAGAGTTTCATCCTTAATTTGTCTCAATCTTAGTAAACATGGAATAATTTTCTCCTGTATTGAGAGAAAAAATATTTTACTGCTTTTGTCAAATCAAGAATGAAAATGTATGATTATTTTTAACCAACCTATGTAGATCATCACATATAATCACAGTGCCAGTGTTTATTACTTTCTCAATATCTTAAATGACATTACTTTTTAACACAGTAATGTCGATTAATATTTAAATTATATTTCTTCTAATATCTAGGTTAAAAATTAACCTCAGTCCAAATATTTTCTTTAAAAGATTCAATGCTTAATAATTAGAAAAAATATAATTCACTTAACACAAATTTACAAAGTATTAATTGTTAACACAAAAGGTTAACATTATAAACTGTATAAGCTATTTTCTCCAAATCCTAAAGATCAAACTTCTTCATAGTAATTACTGGAAATTAAACTTATCAAAAGAAAAACAAACCATCTTGTGCACATGGGATATAAGGGTAGCTCATAGTGAAATATAAACAAATGTCAATAAATATAATTAAGGTAGAAGGCAAAAGCTGACCATTACAACAAATAATTCAGATTCAAATTCATTCATTTAAATGGTTAGTTTATTTATTTTTTTAAAGATTTTGTTTATCTGACAGAGAGAGACACAGCGAGAGAGGGAACACAAGCAGGGAGAGTGGGAGAGGGAGAAGCAGGCTTCCCGCTGAGCAGGGAGCCCAATGTGGGGCTCGATCCCAGGACCTGGGACCATGACCCGAGCCGAAGGCAGACGCTTAACGACTGAGCCACCCAGGCGCCCCTTAAATAGTCTAAACAAAACTAGGACTCCAAGACTCTAAGTGTTTAACTTCATATTGCCGACCAGAGGCAAGAGCTTAAATCCCAGGGTTCTATACTGAGTTTACCAGAGATTCTCTAGGTTCTGTACACATAAACCTCTTATCCGGTTGGAACCCCAGGTTTAAGGGAATAGGTGACTAGCAGCTATACTTGTGCTATGTAACTTCAGTAAATTAAAAAAAAAAAATCCCAATGTATCACTCATTTGTTTCTTTTTTATGATAAATAAAATCTGAAAAAATATTGTTCTAAATTCCTTTTCAGTTGGGTGGAGCTTGGGAATGTAAATTTCCATTTCTGGTTAGAACAGTCTCTTTCCAAGAACAATTAGAAAACTTTAATAAAAGACAAAAGAAGTTCCATCTGTTTAAAAGCACAAGAGGGCTGGTGAAGCAATGAGGACAGGAGGAGCTAAGAATCTGGAGAGGAGATAATTGCTAAGAAGTGAGCTCAGGGGCACCTGGGTGGCTCAGTCAGTGAAGCGTCTGCCTTTGGCTCAGGTCATGATCCCAGGGTGCTGGAATCGAGTCCCACGTCGGGCTCCCTGCTCAGGGAGGAGCCTGCTTCTCCCTCTCCCCTCTGCTCATGCTCTCTCTCTCAAATAAATAAATAAAATCTTTTTTTAAAAAAAGAAGTGATCTCATAAACTACAGCCTTTCTTCCCTGAGGTATTTACTTATTTGGGGAAGAAACTGAAGACTGAATAACTGGGACTGGTTCAGACAGAGGGCTATAAACGGAGGACCAAGAAACCAGCTGAGTTAAAAGGTAACTCAAAGAGTGGGAAAATACATTTACAAAAAACACAGTTATTGTATATTACTATTATACGTAATATATACATGTAATATACACCATATATATAAAAACTTTTATCCATAATATATAAAGAAATTCTCCAAATCAGTAAGAAAAAGCTGGTCAACCCAAAGGAAAAATGAGTAAGACCTGGAACAGGCACTTCACAAAGGAAGTATACAAATGGCCAATAAACACTGGAAAAGGTGCTAAACTTCACAGTTATCAGAGAAATGCAAACTAAAGCCACAATTTAGTATCACTAACCATCCAACACAATGGCTAAAATAAAAAAGATAAAGTGTTGGGGAGAAAGTAGAACCCACCAGAAGGTCGACACAATTTGGCGAAAAGTATAAATTGGTATAAACACTTTGCAAAACCATTTGGCAGTATCTACTTAAGATGAAAATAGGTATACTTCATGACCAGGACCACTACTCTTGGGTATACACTCCCAAACAAATAAAGACCTGTGTTTTCCAAAAGATACGTCCTGGAAACACTATTCCTAAATACTCCCAGACTGGAAACTATCCAAATGTCCATCAGTAAAATGGATACAGCGTCCCATATTCATACCACAGGATACACGACAATGAGAATGTTTCATAACCATACCCCACATTGAAGGTTCTCACAAATAATGTCAAGTGAAAAAAACAGATATGAAAGAGCACAAGTTGTTCCATTCCATTTGTAGAATGTGCAGAAAAAGGCATGACTAATCTAGACTGCTAAAAATCAGGAAAACTGGTCTAATCTCTTTGGAGACAGTGATTGGAAGGGGGCATAAAGGGGTGAGGATTATACAGATGTTTTCAATTTTTGAAAATTCATGGAGCTGTGTGCTTACATTTACTTTTCTGCCCATGATATTTTTATAAAAAGTTAAAATCACAAAATGAACTTGGGGACCCTACCAAAGTTGAGATGAATTCACCATTCAAAAAAAAGAGAGGGGGGAGGAAAAAAATTATAGAAACACAATTTATGAAAAACTAGGAATTCATAATGATAGCTTAAAAAAATGCCAAAAAATTCATGTCACCAATGAGGCAGCTTTTAAAGCATCTCTTTACTTTGAAAATTGGTGACTAAGTAAAAGGAAACTAAACATTTTTCTTGCTTATCCTGTGAAACTGGTCTTTGAGTAACCAAATAGCTTTAGCTGGTAAAGAAAAGCTCTACTTTTACAGAAGAATGTCAATTACAATGCAGAAGGTGTGGCAGAATTAGAAATTTATCATTCTGCAACCCTAATGAAATGACTAGTTCTGGTAACAATTAGGTTAATGGCTGATGGGATTATGGTTCTAACCTAAATGTCCAATAGAAGATCAAACTGTCATCTCCCTAATCCAGTGGTCAACCTTGGTTTTTCAACCAATTATGCGTGTTCTGATATGATGGAAGATGAGGCACGTGGCATCATATACAATGTGCTCTAACAAAAACTGTTTAACTCAACCAAGTCTTTATATTTATATTCCAGTGTTCGGCAAATACAAAGGAAGAAGGAATACATCAAATAACACCAATGAGGAGGAAGCCACGTAAATCCACAAAGTGAGCCATTCTACAAGATAACCAGCCTGGTCTCTTCAATTAGCTTTTGTGGATAAGGAGGAACAGGGCTGTAAGTGACTTAGGGGAAATAACCAGATGATATATAAATATGGTCTAGACTGGGACCTTCATTTGGACCCAATTAGTTACACAAAGAACATTTTCAACTTGGGTATAGGATGAGATGACAATTTACTGATACAGAGAGGTGTACATTACAAACTGAAAAAACAAAAAACAGACTAAAAAGCAGTACATATTGAATGACTTTATTCTGGTATATTATATATATGCATAGAACATTTTCTAGAGAAATACCACGGTAGACATTACTAATGTTCACCAATATCCAATTTGCTTCTCCTTCCAGGCACAAGAAGACAGTACTTCTCAGGCCAACGCAATTGCACAGGATAAGTAAGTCGTAACTAGAAGAAACCTGTGGCACTTGCTGCTGAAAACTCTTACCCTACTAAGAGTGATCACGGAGGCGTCGAACGCAAACATACGAGAACAAGATCAAAGTAGCCACCACACAGAGGTTCACTGTCCTGGAGAGTCACCCAAACCCCCAGGCGATTTTGCACAAGGGACAAATAAGCTCCTGTTGTGTTAAGCCACTGAGGTTTTGGTATTGTTTATTAACTCGGCTTAATCTGATTAATACAAATAGACACTAATACATTTACAGTGGTAATCTCTGGAGGGCAGAAATATGTTATTCTTACTTTCTCATTTTTTAAATTTTTAAAAAATTTTTTACAAAGTTTATGCTGCCCTTTTTTTAATAATAAAAGGTTACTTCTTTATTTAACAAATAGTGAAAGGAGACTACCTTCACCAACAATGAAAAAAATCATCAAAGGCAATTTCCTAGATGTGGCTGCCATAAATGTAGCACATCAAATACATATATATACACAGGAGGAAACAAGTCTATCAAAGATAATTCATTCTGATTTGGCCACCATAAATATGATTCACAAAAACGTGAAATTCATACAAATGTTTTAAAACAAACAATTCTAGCATTTTTCAGAAGCTCAATTCTTTCGAATAATGAAAACTTCACTGGGAAAGTTCACATGAGAGTGTGCATGTTAACAAGCCTTAATTTATCAAGTTCATTCTTTTTGAGATGCTTCTTATTTAGGGAAATGATAAGAACTTTTTAAAGACTATCCAGATTTTCAATCATACTTGATCGGAATATACATTCCTACAACACATTACTCCTTGGTATTGAAGGGTCCTTAGACGTGATCAGTAAGCAAAATAAAAGTGCCCTTAAAGTTTCTACTAGCATGACTATTCATAATAGACTAAGACTGGAAAGTACCAAACAATTCATCAGTAGTACCATAAATAAATAAATTGTAATACATTCACACCATGCAATATGAAAGCAACAAGAATGAATGTTCTATAACTACTCACAACAATGTAAATGATTACTACCAACATGATGAATGAAAAAACCCCATCACAGTAGTTTGTACAAAAAAAACCCCAAAACTAATCTATCTAAACTAATTTGAGGAGATTGTGACTGAAGGGGGCACAAGGGAGGTTTCTGAAGTGCTGGTAAATTGTTTTCTTCATCTGGGTGCTAGTTACTTGAATGCGTTTAGAGTGTGAAAAATTCATTGAACTTGATTCCACTAACTGCAAGTTGTATTATATTTCAATAAAACATTTTTTTAAAGTATGCAATTCTATTTTAGATCGCTGCTTTCAGTATATCCCTGAAATGTTAAATAGACTTAAAAGCATATCTACCTTTGGAAAATTTGTCTTTTAGGTAAGAGATTAAATATCTATGAAAGATAATTCCCAATTTTATGAACATGAAATTCTAAAGTTTAGCTTTATAATGTATGAGTCAAACAATTATACAACAGACAATCATACAAAGAAGGCAACCTTAAAGACATAACTCTTCAGCAAGATGGCTGTCAAAAAATGGAATAAATATGAACTAAGTTAACTTAAAATTTTCTGAATGGCAAGTTAAAAACAAGTATTAACAGATCTCTAATCAAATGTTAACATAATCTGTTCATTATATATTTGTAATTTGTTGATAAATATTACAAATAATCTTAGCAGTGCAGATGGAAAGAGACGCAACCATATCATTCATGTTTTATAGTATTTCTCTGGAAAGAGTCTATTTAAATGGGTCTAAATTACCTTCACTACTTTATATTTGAAAAAACTGAGACCAAGAAAAGCTAATCATTTTATTAATATAATTATCAATCCAATTATCATTAAGATCATTAAAATGTTGACTTGCAAATACAAAAAGATCATGAAATAAAAATTAGCAATGGTTTTACTTATGAATTACACCTCCTGTCTTAAAAGTAGTTATATAGTATAAACACATTTAAGAAAAATTTGGCAACTATTTAGCAATTCAATGAACACACTGAGATTTATCTTCTATTTTAAAACGTTTAATCTCAAAGTATAGATAGCAGTATCAATAGCATAATTTATCATCACAGAATAAAAGAGTATTTAGCATAATATATATAACAGAATAAGTGGGGCAATTACTGACTCTATGACACATCATGTGTATGATAAAAACCATAAAAATATTTAAATAAAAAAATGAAAGGTATTGCCTTCTCCATTTTAAAAAATGTATTAGTATTTTTATTCCAAGACAAAACCAGATTAAATAAATTAGAATTACCTTGACAGCCACTCCTTTTCCTTCAGGAAATTCTAGAAGATGAAAAGTCAATTCTTCAACCCTGTTAATGCAGAGCTTTGGGTCAGCTGTTCTTCTCAATGCCTGAACTAATGCCCGAGTTCTGTTATCAATACTCACTCTTGCAATAATCTACAAAGACATATTAAAATGTATATGATTAGAATGTGAAACTTCTCTAGTAATACCAACACGTGATTAAGTTTCTTAGGTCCCATAGGGAAATGAAATTTATGCATTTGACCAAAATTAAAATGTCAAGCGACACTGATAAGACTTGCCTTTTCTCGCTGAAGAGATAACTGCTTCTTCTCCTCTGCACTTTTGTCTTTGCTGACGGGTTGCTCAGCTTTAATAGCCTCTTCCTGTTCTTCTGGCTGACTCTTTGAATCATACTTTAATTTGGGGACAAGTCCACCAATATAACCACCTACTAAAGCTTGGACACCTTCGGTGGGACGAGAAAGAAAGTTAGCAATACTTTGTTTAGTAGAAAGTGGAAGAGCCTCAGGTGTCCCACTGGCACTTGTAGGCTTGTCCACAGAATATAAAGAAGATTCTGAATCTAGCTTATCAGTCAGGACGCCAGGATCTGGAGAGCTCAATTTCTCTTCTTCAATCTTTTTATCTTCAAGTTTGTCCTGGAAATGTTTATTTTCCTTTTTTTGAGACATTCTTTCCTCCCGTTTGAAGTATGAATTAATATGCTTTGATAAAAAGTAGAATGACTCTCCAAATCTTGTGGTTATACTACTTGTGTAACGAAAAAGGCTTTGTTTACCTATATCTTCATCTTTATCTAGAATATGACTTTCTGAAAAAGAACCCTTTTCTACTGATTTGTCACTGTATTTTTTCAGAGATTTGATGGCTTGTTTAATGCCTGTCTGTTTTAACCAGCCACTATCTGATACTTTTCTTAATATTCGAGAACTTGGCTTAAATTGAGCTAAACGTGAGATCATTTCATTCTGAGTGCCAAAAACAGCCTTTGAAACAGAGTTCAAAGTACTTTTAATACGGGACATACGAATGCTCACTTTTGTAAGTCCCTTCGGAGTAGAAGTGCTAAGTTTCAAAATTCCAATATGTAAACCATGGTGGCTCGGAAAGTAACAGTGCTTGCTGCAAGAATGGGCTTCACTTTTGGTCAATTTACATCTTATTTTGCTTGTATGAAAACCTCTTTGTAGACTGACGTGGCTTATCCTCCAGTAATGTTTAGGTGAGCATAAGAAATGCAGTTGCTTGCTTCTCTGCTTCCCACAAAGACTTCTTGCATTACTAAGGAGGTAAATATAATATATATCTATAGTCAAATTAATAGACATAACTTAAAAATCATTTATTTTCTATATGTTATGATTTTCACTTCATTCCTGAATGCTTCATTTAAGAAATGCCATAATTCATGGTCTTACCTGAAATCGCAAGAAAAAAAAAACATTAGGATTCAAGGTAAAATTGAAACTGGGTATATGATAAAATACATTTCTACTTGAACTAAGCAACTTGTCTCAAAAGAAGACAGAATAACGTATTTCCATTAGGGATAATGTAGATTTGACTTTTAAGCTCACAGAAAACAATTCATTTTTCAGTACAGAATTCAGTGAAAAAAGAAAGTGAGTAGTAGGATGTTTCTAAGAACAAATTTAGAGAAGCTACCAAATACATAAATTTTCCTACAACACATAACTAAATATGCAATTTAGATACTATGTTGTTTTTCTTCCTTGTCAAAGTTTTGATTAGTTTATGTGACACTAGACTTTAACAGGCCAGTTTATGGAGAATTAGATGAAGAAATACAAACAGTAAAATTATGAAAACACCCTTCACCACATCAAAGAAAAATACCAACTAAAACATATTTTGTTCTTTCAATAGGTAAAAATGTATATGGTTGATAATATCCAGTATTAATAATGGGCTGGAGAAATGGGACACATAGGGCTATTTGACAGTAAGTAATACTAAATACTATCTATCTACTATCTATCACAATTTTTTTTTTTTTAAAGATTTTATTTATTTATCTGATGGAGAGAGACACAGCGAGAGAGGGAACACAAGCAGGGGGAGTGGGAGAGGGAGAAGCAGGCTTCCCGCCGAGCAGGGAGCCTGATGCGGGGCTCGATCCCAGGACCCTGGGATCATGACCTGAGCTGAAGGCAGACGCTTAACGACTGAGCCACCCAGGCGCTCCTATCTATCACAATTCTAAATGCACATATTTTTTGATCAGCAATTCCACTATTAAAACTCTATTAAGAATCCTACAGAAATACTTGTATAAGAGTGCAAAAGTATATATACACATTCCCTAATGCACTGCTTGGAATAATAAAGCAATGAAAAACAACTCTAAAGGTCTTCTAGCAAGGGATGGCTCAATAAATTATGGCACATACATACAGCAGAATGGGTTACCATATAATATTCTGTAGCAGTTAAAGGAAACTAGATCTGCATATCCTTTATAAGTACTATAGTGAAAAAGGCCAGCTGCAATACTACATGCACGATACACATGTGGAGATACAAAGAGGTAAACAGGTAGATGTTAGGTAACGAAAGACAGCAAAACCTATACATGAAGTTTAAATGCGTGGCTGTCCACATATGGCGCGTGCACACACACATGCACACGCACACACAAACACACAAACACACAGATTCTGAAAGGGTAAGCACTAGTTTGTTTATTCTTGTGAACCAAGGAGGGAATCAAAAGAGAATAAGGAGAGGTGCTTTTTCTTTTTCCTTTTGTATTGTATTTTTTACAATGAGCAGGTATTACTTTTATAATTAGAAAAAGCAAACAAAAAAGAAGAAAAAGCAAATGGTTTAAAACATTTTAACAGACGGTGTCATGCGAATGGGGAGAGTGGATATCCAGGTAAGTCCAAAAAATAAAAAGACACTAAAAAGTGGACAAAGTTAAAAAGGAATTCAAGTGGAAAGTTGAGAAAAGGAGAGAATTTTAGATAGTGGGGGAAAAAAATAAACACAAAGACAAAAATGCATTTAAGTAAGCACACACAGTATGACCAAAAATTGCAAGCAGTCTAGTTTCACGTCAAGACCTCGAGAGAGTAATGAGAATAATGAGGGAGAAGTAGAAGATGATATTGCAAAGATGGTTTTGGGCCAGATTATGAAGGCTCTTACAAATCTTGCCAAGGAGATCGGAGATCAGACTGTCAATGGAGTTATTTTAAGCAAAGGAATGACACTAGAAAGAGGATTCCAGCAAATCTCTGACAGAATGAAACAGGACAGGACTGAGAAAGATAGAAACCCAGAAGCCACCATGACTGTTCAGATTATAGTCTGAACTAAAATCTTTCTAAATCGCATGTGAACGTATTATTTTAAAATACCCAATTTTACAGAGAGGCAAAGAGAAAAGAAACCAACCTATCTGCCTTCCCAGCTTTTCTGAATTCCTCAGACTTATGGTCAATGAATAAGCTGAATTAACATAAAAGCCCCATAATCCCCAACACAGAAATATTTGATAAAATACAATTAAAGTACTTGTGGAATAAAAAGCTATGCTCAAAACCAAGAATGGACTCCCACAACTCAAGAACAAAAAAACCAAATAACCCAATTAAAAAAATGGGCAAAGAACTTGGACAGACATTTCTCCAAAGAGGATAAACAAATGGCCAACAAGCATATGAAAAGATGCTCAACATCACTGATCCTCAGAGAAATGCAAATCAAAACCAAATGAGATATCACTTCAGACTCATTAGGATGACAATTTTAGGTAGAGGTAAATTTTATAATACTTGTTTTTATTACAATAAAAAAAACCACCCCAATAGTGGTAAATCCATAGTTGAGAAATCACAAGCCTGGATCTTCTTCAGTCACATTGCCTTGAATGGTGCACAAACCCTAAGCAAATGAAAACTAGTCAGAGCTGGTGAACCCCAAGGGGGTTCAGTAGAATCAACTAAAAGTACCATGAAAGGGGGTGCCTGGGTGGCTCAGTCCATTGAGTTTCTGACTCTTGGTTTCAGCTCAGGTCTTGATTTCAGAGTGTGAGATCTGCACTGAGCTGGGAGTCTACTTGAGATTCTCTCTCCCCCCCTCCCTGCCCCTCCCCCGCTCTCAAGCATGTGTGCTCAAGCTTGCTCTCTCTCTTACAAATAAATAAATCTTTAAACAACAGCAACAAAAAACTACCATGAAAAGATACTTCCAAAACTCAGGGCAAACGGGCTATTTTACTTGACATGACCAAGAGAAGAACGGAGTTGACATTTTACTGGCGACCTGAATTAAGTTAAGAAAATCTGGGGAAAAAGCATTCAAGACAAAGGAAAAAGCAACCAAGAACAAGGGTAGAGCCTTGACTGACATCCAGAGTTAGAAGAAGTCTTCCCAGAAAACAAAACAACACAGGTGAAAAGATATCCTGAAAAAATCAGGGTCATGGAAACCAATACAACAGCAAGTTCTTAAAAGAAGTGCATAATGAACAAAGTAAAATATATACTGGAGACAGTAATGTGCTCTGTCTACTCAAGACTAGAAGAACAACCAGGAAGTTGAAGGTAAGTAAAAAACAGGGAAAATGGTGGAAAAACGGGCCCAATAGTCAAGCAGAAGACAAAGCTATACAAGCCTAGACTACGGTAATGGGTCTGCATTGTTTCTTTCCAATGACATAATTCTCATGACCAATTATGAATACACCTAACAACAAGGCACTGAAATACAGTATATAAAGCAAAAAAAAAAAAAAAGGAACAATTACAGGAAGACTAGACAATTTCATGATCATAATATTTAATACACCTCTTAGAAACTACAATTATCAAGCAAAAATTAATAAACATAGAAAACTATCAAAATCAACACGCTTAATTTAACTGCTCCCAAATCACACCAGTAAATGCACATGAATAGTTTTGTGAGTAAATTCCGCTGGAACAAAAGTTAGACTGCAAAATGATAAACAGAAGAATGTACAGTGGTAGGTGCCATCATCTACTGAGAAAAGAGCAGAGAAGACTAGGGTACCTATTTATAGGGTAGTATAAATACAGTGGAGGAATAAATACAATAGGGAGGTTTAGACCAACCTCTAGGGAATGCAACTGCGTTTTAACTTGAGGAAATAAGGGAATTCCTAGGTGGAGGCTCAGCTGAGGATAGAAAGAATGAATCTACACAGGACTTCCCTTAGTTATTGCAATAATGCAGGCATAAAGTGACAAGGGTTTGAATTAAGGTAATGCTACTGTACTGGAGAAAGCATTATTTTGAGCCACACTTTGAAAGTGGGGAAAGAGCAAAACACGGGACTTGGTAACAGGGAAGAATGGGGTAAGGAGAAGTAGTCAAAACAACTCAAATTTTTATTCAGAGACACACAGAGAATACCATTTGTGAATATGAGATGACTGGGAAGGGGACCAATTTAATATGAAAGAAAAATCTCTTGGATGAAGTAACATGGGACATTTAAATGGAGATGTACTATAGGAACACAGGCTGTGGTTTATGTCTGGAGTTACCAGCACAATGACAACTAAAAACCTAAGACTGGTTTTACACACACATGCGCACGCGCGCACACACACACACACACACGAAGGTTTATAGTAATAATTCCTAAGAATTTGGGGATCACAGCTCCTCTTCCTTGAAAAATGGTTATTTGCATATATATACTATATTTTCCTAACATTTCAGGACTCATGGACCTACGGAAGTATTCCCTGGATTTGAAATTTTAAAACTCTGGTTTCTTTAGAAAGAAGAACAAGGGTAGAGCCTTGACTGACATCCAGAGTTAGAAGTCTTCCCAGAAAACAACACAACACAGGTGAAAAGATATCCTGAAAAAATCAGGGTCATGGAAACCAATACAACAGCAAGTTCTTAAAAGAACTGGATTATGAATAAAGGAAAATATATAACATAGGAGGGGCACCTGGGTGGCTCAGTCGTTAAGCGTCTGCCTTCGGCTCGGGTCATGATCCCAGGGTCCTGGGATCGAGCCCCGCATCTGGCTCCCTGCTCAGCGGGAAGCCTGCTTCTCCCTCTCCCACTTCCCCTGCTTGTGTTCCCTCTCTCGCTGTGTCTCTCTCTGTCAAATAAATAAAATCTTTAAAAAAAAAAAAAATATATATATATAACATGGGAGAGAAAGATTATAACTAAGACATGACATGACAGAAAGGTGTCCAAGGCTAAGAGTTCTAACTGACCTTTTCACAAATATGTGTTCCACAAGTGAGGCAATATGTACCCTTCAGCACAATTCCTTTGTGATTACTGAGCAAAAGAACAACTCAGTACAAGCTGTATTTTAATCAACTTTGCAAGTGATGCAAATAATTACATCAACTAGTCAACTGATCTTTTCCCTCAACTTCACTATAAAGACACTCTCTCAAGATTTTTATATAGATCTAAGAAATAGAAAAGCAATATCAACATTGAGAAAAAGTTTAATAATAGAAATTATGAAATAAGAACATGTTCTTATAATGAAAGTACAAGTAAATCGCGCAATTTAACAAGATAACTGCAATGGATTTGGAAACAACTGCCTCATAAGAGGCATCAATTCTCGGCTCACAGTTTAATACATTTTTTTTTTAACTCTGGGATTTAAAAATTCTATTTCACTGTTTTAACAGCATTTCCTCAGCACAATGAAGCATACTTTTGTCAGTCTAAAATCTCAGCAACCAGGAGTATATGCAAGAACCAGATGCAACTGTTACTGGAAGTAAAAACACCATTTTAAAGAAGATAGTCCCTTATGGACACTTCTACGTTTCCCCTAGAAGTCACCACTTTTTTTTAAGTTATCATTGTATTAGGCGTAGAAACCAGGTTCCTCCCAGCGTGATGACAGAAATAACAATGACGGGGAACACTGCAACACAATGATTCACACAGCTTCATCTTTGAAAAAGCACACACCTGAACCTGCTGAAGCACCAGCAGTGGAGGGAGGGAGGCACTTAAATGCGGGTGGGGTTAAAAAGCCGCTGGTAACTAAAACATCACGCAGCAGAATGACCCGGTGCACTGAGAGTGGAGGACGATATAGAATAGGGAAACCGTTTTGACAGTCACCACGGAACTGCTGGAGAACCCTACAGTTCAGGGGCAGCCAAACACACTCGGGGTAACCGGGCTGGGAATAGTGGGGGTGGGACAGAAAGCGCGCGGCGGGACCAGGAAACCAAAACAGCTTGCGGGTCCAGGCTAGCAAAACCCGTGGGGGATGCGGGGGCGGCGGGGGCGGCGGGGGCGGGCACCGGGCACCGCGCACCAATCAGCCCCGGGTCCGCGGCTCCTTCCGGTGCCCGGCTGCCTCTTGGAACCTTGGTCCCGGGACCTCCTCGAAGCCGGGCGTCTCCCCGCTCTCTTACCCTGCAAGTGCCCCCCGAGGGCAGTTAAGAAGGGCCAGACAAGTGCCCGGGGAGAGCAGGAGCCTGCCCTCTTCTCTAACCTATCGTCCCGCCTCTGTCCCCCCGCCGCCACTCACCGGGATGCAGGCCGCAACTACTTGGGCGGCAGCGGCGACGCGCCTCTGTCCCGCACTGACGTCCACACACTGGCCGACCCGCATCAGCTGAGCTTCCAACACAAACAGAAGAGCAGCGGCCGGGGCGCCACCCCCATAGCTCCGTCCCGCCCCAGCGGAAGTGACGCACGCGCGGGCCGCGTCTACCCGCCAGGCCGGGAGGAGCCCCTCCGCTCGGCTCCGGCCTGGGCCAACCTGTCAATCGCCGCTCCTTTTCCCAGACATGCGCAATAGAGCCTGAGTGAGCGACGGGCGGGGGACGTGCGTGCGTGCACGCGCCTGCTTGCGCCGGGGAGGCGCGGCTGGGTTGGTGGGGGCCGTTGTTTCACTCCGTGTGCTTGTCAACCGGCCTCCATCCTCACGTCCCTGAGGGCGGTGTCTGCGCGCTGTCCAATCTGCGGAGCTGGGGGCTGCGTTCCCGTCGGCCGAGAGGGTGGCGGGCGGCCTGGGCCGGGGCTTCTACCCCTCTGCTTAGCCTTCTGCTGTCGCCATTCCTGGGCATGGCCACCGCGGCTAAGTATCACTGGAAAGCCCTTCCACATGTATTATCGTATTGGAAGTTAGCTTGTGACATTACCATGTACCTCCCACAAAAGGTCCCACACTTCACACTTACATTTTTCGAATTCTGACATTGTATGCATACCAGATGAGCAATCTACAGCCTCACAGCAGATAGGGCCCATGGGCTGTTTTTGTACATCTGTGAGCTAAGAATGCCTTTACATTCTTCAGTGGTTAAAAAAATTAAAAAGTTCCTTGCTCAGCGAGGAGTCTGCCTCTCCTTCTGACCCTCCCCCCTCATGCTCTCTCTCTCTCATTCTCTCTCTCTCAAATAAATAAATAAAATCTTAAAAAAAAAAATTAAAAAGTATGCTTCGGAACACATGCAATAACATGAAATCCAAATTTCAATGTCCGTAAAAAAAAGTTTTATTAGAACACAACCATGCCCATTCCTCTATTCAAGCAACTTTCATGCTTACAGCAGTGAATGTGAGTAGTTATAACAGCTTCCTTTATTCTCTTGAACTGACCTTGCAATTAAATCATGGTCAGGAAACAGAAAAGTAGCCTGCACTAGACTGCAACCTCGAAATGTTACCAAGACTTAGACTCTTTTCCCTTAAAACTCACCAGCCTTTATTTTATTTTTTTTTTAAGATTATTTATTTATTTATTTGACAGGGAGCACAAGTAGGCAGAGTGGTAGACAGAGGGAGAAGGAGAAGCAGGCTCCCCGCTGAGCAGGGAGCCCGATATGGGACTCGATCCCAGCATCCTGGGATCATGACCTGAGCCGAAGGCAGACGCTTAACGACTGAGCCCCCCAGGCGCCCAAAACTCACCAGCCTTTAGCACCCTGTAAGATTATTGTAAAATCTTTAGGGGAATTGCATGAACTGTCAAACATAGTGGATATTAGATGGATATCTCTCTCTCCCAATCTCTCTCTCTCTCTCTATATATATATAATTTTTTTTTTATTATTATGGCAAGGAAGCCATCTTGTTATCTTACTAGGCTCTTGGGGCACAGATGGCTGGATTTTGTACATCACAATGCCTGAAGCACATGATTCAGACATGTTATTTTTTATACGGTAGTTAAAAGATGTATGCAACAAATTAAACTTTAGAGGTGTTTGGAGATAACTTTAGTTCTGGAGTGATGCTTCTCCCCATTGTTAAAAAAAAATTATTCTTCCACTTATTAAAACTGTAAGAAAGACCTTATTGCTGTAGGTGTCAAGACTATTGCAGTAGGGAAGAGAGATTGGGCTCAACTATGACAGCTGGAGATGCACAGCAGATGAGCAGAGTGAGAGGGGTCAGTGGATAGAAAATTACTAAGAGGGAACATCAAGCGTGGGAGTGATTCTTGCTTAACCGATTTCACAGGATTCTTGCTGAGGACAGGCCTGTGAGGTCATATATCAAAGGTGGGGGATGAGGAATTTGATCAGATATCAAGCGTGGTCAGATAGAAAGGGTGGGAGATTCTCTCCAAACTGACTTAGCAGGATTCTTACTAAAACTGGACTTGGCAGGCCAAAGACAGGGTCCAGGCAGGAAGACTACCTGAGAGGAGGATTCACAGATGCCTAAAGTTTGGTCAAACAGAAAGTCTTTGTCACCATCTATTCTCCCCTTGTTTTTCTTTATTCCCTAATTTAGTCAGGCTTCATCAAATATCTAGATTTTTCTCCCATGTCAGAAATTTTCAAATAATTCTCAAGTCCTTCTCCTTCTTTGCCCTTCCCTTCCCTCCCTGTCTACCCCCATACACCTTTAACAGTTGTGAAGTCTGATGATTCCTACTGCCAAATCTCTCTCATCTTCCCACTGGCTCTGCATTGTCATTTCCACTGTATTAATTTAGGCTTTCATCCTTGAGACACAATCTTATCCAAACTGGTTTTCCAGGCTGTAACTGACCTCTAACCCAGAGCCATTCTTTTCTGTGCGGCCAAAGTAATCTTTCTAAAGTACAAATCCAATCATGTGTTGTCCCTGATTAAAAAGTTTTTGCTGTCACTTCATCTGCATAGAATAAAATGCATAGCCTCCATAGCAGGTTCCAACCCCGCCGACCTTCCAGCCTTAACTTCACCACAGGCTGCTCTTTACCCTTTTTTTCTATTAACTAATAAGTTCTGGCTCATAATACCTGTTAAAGAACATCTAGTCTCTTTATTGTTCAAACAAACTTAATGCTGTAGCCAAAATAAATGTAGACATCTTGCTGTGAGGTATTTCTACAAATCACTTCAGGGAGGGATATGCCAGGAAATAATTCTAGAAGAATAGTTACTGTGGTAGGCAGAATAATGGCCTCTTAAAAAATGCTCACAACCTTCAACCGGTTAATATATTATGTTCCCCAACCATAATATAGTTCTCCAAATACCTTGTGCCTTTTTGTATTTCAGTGACTTTGTTTATGCCTCCTTCAAAACCAGAAAAGCCTACAAAACCTAAACATACTATTACCATACATCTAGCAATCCCACTCCTTGGTATTTATCCAAAGGAGTTAAAAAATTATGTCCACACAAAAACCTACACACAGAGGTTTATAGCAGTTTTATCCATTATTGTCAAAACTTAGAAACAGCCAAGATGTCCTTCAGTAGGTGAATGAACAAATAACTGTGATACATCCAAACAATGGAATATTAGTCAGTGATAAAAAGAAGTGAGCTTCAAGCCATGGCAAGATGTAGAGGAAGTTTAAATGCTTATTACTAAGTGAAAGAAGCCAATCTGAAAAGGCTACATACCAACCATATGATCCCAACCATATGACATTCTGGAAAAGGCAAAACTATGGAGGCAGTAAAAAGACCAATGATTGCTAAAGGTTAGGAATTAGGGGAAAGGGAGATGAATAGGCAGAACCCAGAGTATTTTTAGAGCAGTGAACATACTCTATTAAGATACTATGATGATGACTACATGTTACTATACATTAGTCCAAACCCATAGAATGTACAACACCAACAGTGAACCCTAAACTATGGACTTGGGGTTATTACAATGTGTCAATGTAGATTCATTGATTGTAACAAATGTACCACTCTGGCGGATGTCCATAATGGGGAAGGCCATGCATATACACGGGCCCAAGGTATATGGGAAATCTGTGTATCCTCCTGTCAATTTTTCTGTGAACCTAAAATTTTCTAAAAAAATTAAGTCTTTTTTTTTTTAAAATGTTTTATTTATTTATTCATTAGAGTCAAAGAGAGAGAGAGAAGCAGAGGGAGAAGCAGGCTCCCCGCCTAGCAGGGAGCCCGATGTGGGACTCGATTCCAGGACCCTGGGATCACGACCTGAGCCGAAGGCAGATGCTCAACCATCTGAGCCACCCAGGCGCCCCCCAAAATTAAGTCTTTAAAAATTTAAAAAGAAAAAACCAGAAAAGGCTTATCTTACTACTTCATAGAGTAAATCATTTCTTCCATTTGTGCTTGCTTCTAGTGCCCTGGCTGCACAGTATTGTAATTCATTCATTTATATGCCTTTGAGTTTCCTGTAGGCAGGAAATATAACAAACATATTTATATTTGTAAATCCTCCAGATCTAGCATAGATACCTAGCAAATAGTAGACCCTGTAAAATTCTGTATTATTGAATTAATTTTTAATTTTATTCAGATTACTAGTTAAAAAATTTTAAAAATTGGTGATTTTTTTTTAAGATTTTATTAATCTTAATTAAGAGACAGAGAGAGAGAGAGAGAGGCAGAGGGAGAAGCAGGCTCCCAAGGAGCAGGGAGCCCGATGCGGGACTCGATCCCAGGACCCTGGGATCATGACCTGAGCCGAAGGCAGACGCTTAACCATCTGAGCCACCCAGGCGCCCATAAACTGGTGATTCTTTTGATGTCGGAAAAAGTTTTAGGAGAAAAAAGAATTTCAATTACTTTTTAAAAAATGTTTATTTAAAAATTTTTGAATTTCAATTACTTTCAAACAAAATAAATTCAGTAATGTGCAAAATAGGAGATTATCTTGTGTTTTTAATAGGAGACTAATAATATTTAATAGCCTTCAGGAAAACATCATACTTGGAATAATACGAAATACAATAATTGTTCAAACCCATTTTCTTTTGCTGCTAGATAAAATAGACATCTGCTTTGCTCCTGTATCATTGACTGACTGTTTTCGTTCAATTTACAAGATTGACTGATTGTCTATCTTAGATCTTTCTCTTCTGTAAACCCATAGTCAACCCTTTTTTTCTATTAACTAGTAAGGTCTGGCTCATAATACTTGTTCAAAGAACGTTTAGTCTCTTTATTGTTCAAACAAAACTTAATGCCATAGCCAAAATAAATTTAGACATATTGCTGTGAAGTATTTCTCCAGATCACCTCAGTAAGGGATATGCCAGGAAATAATTCTAGAAGAAGAGTTACTTTGGTAGGCAGAAAGAATAATGGCCTCTTAAAAAAATGCTCATGCCCTTAACCTGTGAATAAATTATGTTACATGGCAAAAGGGACTTTGCGGAAGTAATTAAGATACAGATTTTAAGAAAAGGAAATTATCCTGGATGGTCCAGGTGGGTCCAATCTAATCACATGTTCCCCTAAAAGTGGAGAACTTTCTCAGGTTGGAAGCAGTAGAGATTTGGCAGAAGAAAAGTCGGAGAGATTCATGGGTGCTGGAGTGACAGGAAGAAGTGGGGACAATTTAACAAGGAATACAGATGGCCTTAAGGAGCTAAGAGATGTTCTTGGCTGGCAGCCAACGAGGAAATGGGGACCTCAGCCCTATAGCTGCAAGGAACTGAATTATGCCAAAAGCTAAATTACCTTTAAAAAAAAAAAGATTTTATTTGTTTGAGAGAGAAAATGAGCGAGAGGGAGGGGAGGAGCAAAGGGGGAGGGACAGGGACAAGCAGACTCCCTGCTGAGCGCAGAGCCCCATGGGGGCGATCCCAGGACCCCAAGACCATGACCTGAGCTGAAACCAAGAGTCGGACACTCAATCGCTCAATCGACTGAACCACCCAGGTGCCCTGTAAAAGCTAAATTACCTTTAAAAGCATGTTCTCCCCCAGAGCCACCAGATACAAGCTGACATCCTGGTTTTCACCATATGAGACCTGGAGCAGAGGAAACAGCCAACCCTACCTGGACTTCTGACCTACAAATTGTGACATAATAAATTTGAATTGTTTTAAGTCACTAAATGTGTGGTATTTTGCTTCAGCAATAATAGGAAATTAATACAATTGCCTTTATATCGTTTGAGGACAGGAAAGCAAGGACTTTATCTGTTTTAATCCTTAGCATCTAGGCCTGGCATTTAGTAGGTACTCAGTAATATTTGATGTGTGCATCTCGAATGAATCAGAGTCATTGCTTCAACAGTTATTTACTGAGTCTCTACTATGCCTGGTGCCAAGCTGTTTGCTAAAAAATTGAAAAACCTTCACAGAACTCATGGAGTAAGTTTAGGTAATTATACTACTAATGTGGAAAGAGCTCTAATAGAGATATGCACTTGGTATTATAAAAGCTCAGAGCAGAGATACTCAGCCCAGCCTGTGGGGTTAGGAAAGACTCACTTGGGGAGAAGACTTCCGAGCTGAGTCTTAAAAGATGAAGTCGTTAGCAGGGCAGATGGTAGTAGTGGGGGTGGTAAAGTTGTGGAGACAAGGAAGAGAGTTTACAGAGAGAGTAGACATCGTGGTCAAAGGTGATGAAATGAGAATCAACACAGTCATTGAGCGCTTGCCAGAATTCATGAAAGGAACTACCTACCACCAGTTCCTTGTTGTTAGTCCTGGAAATGGGATGTAAGCATTAGGTGAGCGCTGAGACCGAGCTTGGC
Source organism: Mirounga leonina (assembly GCF_011800145.1). Classification (NCBI taxonomy): domain Eukaryota; kingdom Metazoa; phylum Chordata; class Mammalia; order Carnivora; family Phocidae; genus Mirounga; species Mirounga leonina. Next base: position 662,997 of record NW_023270451.1, on the reverse strand, counting down.
CTTGATTTTCTAGGTAATCGGAATCACTGTCAGATTCTAGGCAAAAGAATAATATGATCAATTTAAGTTTTGGGTTCGTGTGTGTGTGTGTGTGTGTGTGTGTGTTTTGAGGAGGGGTAGGGGGAGATAGGGAGAGAGAGAATCTCAAGCAGACTCCCAGGCTCCATCTCATGGAGGAGGTCACAACCCTGAGATCACCACCTGAGCCAAAATCAAGAGTTGGATTCTCAACTGACTGAGCCACCCATTTAAGTTTTAGGTAGATTCCTTTTGGCAGGGGCGCCTGGGTGGCTCAGTCGGTTAAGCGACTGCCTTCGGCTCGGGTCATGATCCTGGAGTCCCGGGATCGAGTCCCGCATCGGGCTCCCTGTTCGGCGGGGAGTCTGCTTCTCCCTCTGACCCTCCTCCCTCTCATGCTCGCTCTCTCTCATTCTCTCTCTCTCAAATAAAAAAATAAATAAAATCTTAAAAAAAAAAAAAAGATTCCTTTTGGCATCATGAGAAGGCAAGATGTGAAGATGAGCAGTCCTGTTATCTTGTGTCATTTTCCTATTTAATCTATTAATAAAATCATCCATTCTTCACCCCACCATCCCAAATTGCCTTAAAGAATTTGCCTATCTATATATGCAGTCCAGACCTCTTTATCAAGCTTGAACCAGTTTATCCCACCTTCTGCTGGGACATCCTCAGAGTAGCTAAACCAGCTATATGAGGTAATTTTCTGAGTGAAGAAAGAATAGTATTATTCAGAGACAAGTTGTGTCACAGGTTTTAGCATGAGAGTAATAACACAAAATTAAAATCTTAAGGACACACAAAATTACATTTTTTAAGATTTATTTATTTATTTTAGAGAGAGAGAAAGAGAGCACGAGTGGGAGAGGCAGAGGGAAAGGGAGAGAGAATCTCAAGCAGACTCTCCACTGAGCGCAGAGCCGGACAAGGGACTTGATCTGATGACCTGAGCTGAAATCAAGAGTCGGATGCTTAATCCACTGAGTCACCCACACGTCCCCATAATTATATATTTTAACTTGCTTTTGAACATAAGTTACATTTTACCTTTTATCTAATACTTCTGTAGATTATTCCTTGTCTTAATAGTTATTTGTAGGATAATGGGCTTTACTGCCAATGTTTTGTAGCAAAGTATCAGTATTTGTGTTGTGTAACTTCACAATTAATACAGTATTGGAGCGCTAGTCTTACCACTGAGTGGTTGTGAAACTTTGGGTAAATAACTTGTGCAAGCCTCCCTTTTCTCATCGGTAAAAGTTCTTGGAATTGCATCTAAAGGCATTATGATCTGTGGCCAGGGGCTTAGGTACTTTGATCAAACAGCATGGTCGCCTCAGACTCCTCAACAGTGCGCTAGGGTGTTGGATCTTTCAAGACAACAGCAGCTCCCACAGAACCACAGAATTTGTCTGGGAGAAAAGTTTTTCCCAGAAGCAGAGGAATGCAGGGAAGAAAAGCAAAAAGGCGGGGCCACACGGCAGGCACAGGAACACTGGTTGGAAGGATGAATGAGTCAGTACCCAGATGCAAGAGAGTAAGTAGCTCTTTTCCTTCAATATTTTTTATAGTCTCTGAGAGTTTAGAGGTTGCTCAGGGACTAACACTGTCTGGGAAGTACAGTGTTTGTGGTAAGCAAGGACTCTGAAGTAGGTAGCCTTAGCTCATCCCAGTTCTAGCTTTGCCATTTACTTGAGTAAATTACCTAACTTTTTTTTTTTTAAGATTTATTTATTGGGGCACCTGGGTGGCTCAGTTGGTTAAGCGTCTGCCTTTGGCTCAGGTCATGATTGCGGGGTCCTGGGCTCCCTGTTTGGTGGGGAGTCTGCTTGTCCCTGTCCTTCTGCTCCTCCCTCCCGCTCTTGCTCTCTCTTTCTCTCTCTCTCAAAAAAAAAATTTATTTATTTATTGGGGGGGTGGGAGGGAGGAGCAGAGGGAGAGAGAGTCTTAAGTAGACTCCACACTGAGCATGGAGCCTGACCCAGGCTCAATCCCACAACCCCAATATCAAGACCTGAGCTGAAACCAAGAGTTGGATGCTCAACGAACTGAGCCACCCAGGCATCCCAAATTACCCACTTTTAAGTCTCAGTCCCAACAGTTGAAAAATACATTATTTTGTTTACAAGGACCTTTTCAAGGGTGCTTGAGTCCTGTTTGAGATGGACTGTCCATTTTTAAAAGGCATCAATACTCGCTTGTATCATATAAAATCCTTAAAAGTATGGACTTCAGAGATATATAAACCAGAGTTATTACTTTGTATCTCATGACCTCTTTATTTTTTTAAGATTTTCTTTATTTATTTGAGAGGCGGGGAGAGAGAGAGAGAATGAAAGAGGGCACAAGCAGGGGGAGGGGCAGAGGGACAAGCAGACTCCCCATTGAGTGTGGAGCCTGTTGTAGGGCTCAATCCCAGGACCCTGAGATTATGACCTGAGCTGAAGTCAGCTGTTTAACTGACTGAGCCACCCAGGCACCCCTCTCATGATCTCTTTAAATCTTACTTTTCTCATCCAAAAAGAAGTGGATCCAATAATACTGATCTTATAGGGTTTTGCAGAGACATAAATGACATAATACATGTGAAATGCCTCGTATTTTAAAAAAATATTTATTATACACTTTTTAAGACCTGATAATTGTGGTAGTTTTGAATATACATTGCTCAGTAAAAGAGATGTGGTCCCAGCCCTTGTGAACTGAGCGATTCAGCAGTATGTACATGGAGAATATACTCAGTAAATCTTGTTAATATTATTTGCATATTAATACCAAATTAATAGGGCTGAAAAGAAGTGCATAGTGTTCTAGAGATATTATCTGAAGTAAGAGGCTGCCTGAACCAATGCAGTAGAATGCCTAATTCCATTCAGTAAAAATGACATTTATGAGGGCTGCATGGGTGGCTCAGTCGGTTAAGCATCCATCTCTTGATTTCAGCTTAGGCCATGATCTCAGGGTTGTGAGATCGAGCCCCACCTCCGGTTCTGCGTTGAGCATGGAGCCTCCTTGAGATTCTCTCTTTCCCTCTTTCTCTGCCCCTCCCCCCGCCAATTGCTCTCTCTCAAAAAAAAATTTTTTTTTAATGACATTTATGGTGATACCTGGGTGGCTCAGTCAGTTAAGCATCTGCCTTTAGCTCAGGTCATGATCCTGGGGCCCTGAGATTGAGCCCCACATCGGGCTCCTCGCTCAGCGGGGAGCCTGCTTCCTCCTCTGCCTGCTGCTCCACCTCCTTGTGCTCTCTCTCTCTCTGACAAATAAATAAAGAAAAAATCTTAAATAAAATAAAATAAAAATAAACGACATTTATGAGTACTGACTATCTGCAAAAAAAGGAGCTAGGTGCAATTCTTGCCTTCAAAGTGTTTATAAACTATAGAAGAGGCAGATCTCTGAATTTACTGTAAAACAAGGAAGAATTAAATATGTTATATAACAAAAGAGCTGACAAAGTGATGTGAGAATTCAGAGGAGGCGGTGACTGATTCCAGAAAGGGGTTAGGGTTAGGGCCGCCAGGTTTAGCAAAATAAATATTGCATGGGACATACTTACACCAAAAAAATTATTTGTTGTCTGTCTGAAACTCAAATTTAACTAGGAATTCGGTATTTTATGAGAATGGGTTGGAAGCCAAATGTTATAAAAAAGCAAATCACAAACAACCTTGAATGGCTAACCTAGGAATTTGCTCCTTTTGATGATGATTATTTATAGTGGGGTATAATGCTGGTGAAATAGTAATTTAACCTTTCTTTCCATTTTTGAGTATTTAGGTTATGGATGTAATGTGGCTGGGATAGCCGAAAACACCATAGGGAGGACCAGGTAGGGGGGCCACTCTGGAAGGAGGTCCCAAGGGATTATTGCAGAAGAATAGGACCTGAAAGGAAGCTGGGAGTGACTTCAGATTAAACCAACCAACCAACCAACCAACTGTTAATTAATTCAGATTAAATAAACAATGAAAATCTTCTCAAGGTGTTCTCAGCTTGAACAGTTTGAGAAGAGGAAAAGACCTGTCTAAAAGAAATGGGAAATGAGTTCTCTCGAGGAACATTAGCTGATGCTTAGCCATGTGAGTCATCACCTTCAGAGTGGGTGAAGCAAGCTTGTATGCAAATTGAAGCAGTCAGAAACCATGATGCACCTTCCAAATCCCCAAAGATCAGGAAGTGCAACAATTCAAGGGAATCACAATGCGTGAGTCAAGAGAACATTTTATCTCAGCAAGGAAGCCCAAATGCTAAAGCTTCCTGATTTTTTTCAGCCAAACATGTACAAGGCCAGGAATTGGGCAGCATGGGAGAAGGAGGTGCCTCGCTAGCTAATATGCCAACCACCATAATTCAAATGAATGATTTTAAGTTAATTAAACTGTAGGGGAAAAAATTCCTAAACTGAAGTAAAATGGTCCCCAAAATGTGAGGTGTAATATGGAAAGAAACGGGGTGGCGAGCGGGCTGCCCCAACAATGTTCTAAAACACTAATTACCTGATAGAAACCATATAAGGATATTGGTGTTGGAGAAAGTTTGGAGGAAACGGAACACTTGCGCATGGCTGGTGGGGATGTAAATTGGTACAGTCACTGTGGAAACCTGTATGGAGTTTCCCCCAAATTAAAAATATAACTACCATTCAATCCAGCAATTCCATTTCTGGATATTTATCCAAAAAAGACAAAAACACTATGAAATGATGTATGTACCCATGTTCATTGCAGCATTCATTATTTACAATAGTCAGGATAAGGAACCTAAGTGTCCGTTGATGGATGAATAAAGAAAATGTGGTATTTATATATAATGAAATCTTGCCATTTGCAGCAACACGGATAGACCCTGAGGGCATTATGCTAAGTGAAATAAGACAGAGAAAGACATATACCATATAATCTCACTTATATTTGGAAGTTTAAAACAAAAACAGAAACAACCCCATCCCCGTAAAAATAGCCCCTAGATACAAAGAACAGATTCGTGGTTGCCAGAGGTGAGGGGCAGGGGGACAGGCGAAATGGGGGAAGGGAGTAAAAAGGTACAAACTTCCAGTTATAAAATAAATTAAGTCATGGGGATATAATGTACAGCGTGGCAACTATAGTTAATAATACTGTATTGCATATTCGAATCTAAGGCAGTAGATTTTAAAAGTTCTCATTATAAGAAAATAATTTTGTAACAAAAAAAGAGAAAAGAGAGAAAGCAATCCATTCGATCTTGGAAAAGGGGAATTTATGAGTGAAATGGCTACCTCTGGAGAACAATTAAAAACAAAGTTGGGGGGCGCCTGGGTGGCTCAGTCAGTTAAGCATCTACCTTTGGCTCAGGTCATGATCCCAGAGTCCTGGGATCGAGCCCCGCATCCGGCTCCCTGCTGTGCAGGAAGCCTGCTTCTCTCCCTTTCCCACTCCCCCTGCTTGTGTTCCCTCTCTCGCTGCATCTCTCTCTGTCAAATAAATAAATAAATAAAATCTTAAAAAAAACCAAAAAGCAAAAAACAAAGTTGGAATAACGTCACTCCTCAGATCATCTCATTCTCTTTACCAAGAGATTTCTGAGGTGATGGCTAGGTGTTTAGTGCCAGTAAACTCCAGCCACAGGTAAAGAAAAGGGTTGGTTTTCCAGCTGGGGTAGACGGAGTCCCATGGCTGCTGTTGGTTGGAAAAAGCAGAGGTTGAATCTCACAGAGAAGGTTGAGTTTTGAAGTAGAACTAGATTCAATATAGTTTTTTTCATTCTGATTTTTTTCTTCCTTAAGTAAAATATTCCCCAA